>NW_022631166.1:838763-1387926 GCF_010015895.1 Lontra canadensis | reverse complement strand
ACAAAAGGCTGATATCCAGGATCTATAAAGAACTCCTCAAACTCAACACACACAAAACAGACAATCATATCAAAAAAATGGGCAGAAGATATGAACAGACACTTCTCTAATGAAGACATACAAATGGCTATCAGACACATGAGAAAATGTTCATCATCACTAGCCATCAGGGAGATTCAAATTAAAACCACATTGAGATATCACCTTACACCAGTTAGAATGGCCAAAATTAGCAAGACAGGAAACAACATGTGTTGGAGGGGATGTGGAGAAAGGGGAACCCTCTTACACTGTTGGTGGGAATGCAAGTTGGTGCAGGCTCTTTGGAGAACAGTCTGGAGATTCCTCAAGAAATTAAAAATAGAACTTCCCTATGACCCTGCAATTGCACTACTGGGTATTTCCCCCAAAGATACAGATGTAGTGAAAAGAAGGGCCATCTGTACCCCAATGTTTATAGCAGTAATGGCCACAGTTGCCAAACTGTGGAAAGAACCAAGATGCCCTTCAACAGACGAATGGATAAGGAAGATGTGGTCCATATACACTATGGAGTATTATGCCTCCATCAGAAAGGATGAATACCCAACTTTTGTAGCAACATGGACGCGACTGGAAGAGATTATGCTGAGTGAAAAAAGTCAAGCAGAGAGAGTCAATTATCATATGGTTTCACTTATTTGTGGAGCATAACAAATAGCATGGAGGACATGGGAAGTTAAGAGAAGGGAGTTGGGGGAAATTGGAAGGGGAGGTGAACAATGAGAGACTATGGACTCTGAAAAACAATCTGAAGGGTTTGAAGAGGTGGGGGGGTGGGAGGTTGGGGGAACCAGGTGGTGGGTCTTAGAGAGGGCACAGATTGCATGGAGCACTGGGTGTGGTACAAAAACAATACTGTTATGCTGAAAATAAATTTAAAAAATGATAAAAAAAATACGTTTCTTATTCCTCATGTCTGTTACTAAAACTGATTTTAAAAATATTTAGTACTGTATGATATCATTTATATGTAAACTCTAAATAGGAAAAACAGAAAAACAGAGAGTTTAGTGGTAATTATTAGGGAAGATATTGCTCAGAGTACAAACTTCCACTTATAAAATTAACAAATTTGGTGTTAAATGTATATCATGATGGTTAGAGCTAAGAATACTGTATCACATAGTTGAATGTTGCTAAGAGAGTAGGTTTTAAACGTTCTCACCACAAAAAAAGAAATACTAACTATAAACTGGATAGAGGTGGTAGCTAATACCATGGTGGTAATCATTTTGCAATTCATAAAAACATAAAATCAACACACTGTACACCTTAAACTTCTACACTTTTATATGCCAATTATATTTCAGTAAAGCTGGAAAAAAATATTTGGCTAGTTTTAAGGAAAAGGTTGGGCAAAATTTAAGAAATGGCAGCAGTTTCTTTTTGAAGGTTCTTGATTATTTTTCCCAAGTGAAAAGAAAACATGGTTTACACACACACAAACACACATCACTGTCACGTATTTTTTTTTCTTTTTCATTTCCAGTACCTAACTTTAGGTAAAGTCTCTCAATAAGATATGTGGGTATCTTTTTTAGAAAGATTTAAAATCATCATTATTGAAGAATTTACACATGAGAAGAGAAGTTCTGTTCAAGAGAACTCAGAATCAACTTGGGAATAATGTGTGAGTCAGATTTGCAATGCAAACACCAAACATGTGCAACAGAGCCATCAACAATTTTAATCAATTGAACTGTCTATGTATACAGGGAATTTTTTCTTAGGTTTACCCAAGGTCAAAGGAGATAAAGTAAGTAGTCTGTGGACAAACAACATTGTTCACTGGAAGAGATGGTAAACAAACTCATAGAGAAGTAATGGGCATGTACAAGACCTGGAAAAAATGAAGTAAGGCTTTAAAGAAATTTGGGAAAAATTTAGTAAAAATCTATGCCCCTACATACCTCCACACTGTAGCATATCATTAGATAATATTGGGTGGCTTATAGGATACTTTGTGATCTAAGACTCCTTTGGCTTTTATTCCACAGGTGTGTCTCTCTAACAAGTGGCTTTTTCTTGCCTTTACTGTTTTTCAGCACATCTTTGTGTAGTGGTAAGGCTACATACACTGAGGTGTAGTTCTTTACCTCTGGACCATGATACCATTAAGAATAGGCCCTGGGACTTTGGGTCAGTCAGAAGTATAATTTCACTCTACTCTGTGTCATGTTGCAATAACCTTCCCTTTGACCTGGCATTCCACTAACAATTTACTATCTCTTGATATGACAATCCAATGGCTTTCTGGATTTTTTAATATGTGGATAAAATTGTAATAATATCCATGATTTGTTGAACACTTTGTGTTCTGCCGGCACTGTGTTGTGCTTTATATATTAATGTCTGTATTAATTTTCACAACAACCTATTGTAGGTATTTGTATTACATATATTTCAAAGATAAAGAAACTGAGGCACAATGAAAGTAAATCATTTACTCAAGCTTACTTAAGCTCTTGTCCATTGTGCTTTCAGATCTATCTACCTATCTATCTATCTATATAATCATACTTAATCTTATGATTATGCCAAGTTATGTTAGGAGGTCTCTTTGCTCTTCCAAATATATTTCTTACTGAAATACTGATGGCTAAAATCTTAAAATTTAAAAACACTTTATATTAGCTTAAAGTTTCTTGTTCTCTATTTAAAGGGCAGATATTTCTGGAAATCTAATTATAACAAATATTGCTGGGCATTAAAATGAGTGTATTTTATCAACTCTCTTTTTAAAAGAACAAATTTTGATGGACATAAGTTTAGAGAATGTGAGGGGTCTACATACCTGAAATTGATAAGAAAAACACATTACCAAGGAATATATGGCAAGTGTTGAGGGCACTAAAAGATCAACTACATCCTGATTTCCAATTGAGCCAGCCCCATAGTTAGTAAATCCTTTTTAATGATGTGGTGTATATTGAGTTAGTCACAAAGCTATATAAAACATTATACCATCTAGAAAAAAATGGAGCTCTTTATAACTCGTGTTTTTTTTTTCTTCAAAGATTTTATTTATTTATTTGACAGAGAGAGATCACAAGCAGGCAGAGAGGCAGGCAGAGAGAGAGAGAGAGAGAGAGAGAAGTGGGCTCCCTGCTGAGCAAAAAGCCTGATGTGAGAACCAATCCCAGGACCCCAAGACCATGACCTGAGCTAAGGTCAGCAGCCCAACCCACTGAGCCACCCAGGCGCCCTGTAACTCATGTTTCTGTTTGAATTTTAGATTTCCTATTTTTATTAAGTTGTGGATAGTCAGTGTGAATAATTGTGTAGCAATCCATTGCTAGTTGGAATTTAGAATGGGTCATTGTCCTAAGGGGATGTATCTTCAAACTATTGAATATTCTTAGTCCTACTTTAAATGCAAAATTGAAAAAAAACAGACATACACATTAATCACTAATTGGTCTCACTAAAAGAGACCAAGTAGAACCAGTGGGGGAAAAATACAGGAATGAACAAAATATGGCCTTGTTCCATGCAGTTGATGGTTCTTTTGCATGTGTATTTCTTCCAGTATTCACGAAAGTCAAGTATAACATTTATGTCAATTGGCAATTTGTTGAATCAAACATAACAGTTTCCATTTCAAGTGTTATATGTTGGTTCTTTATTGAATTATTTGGGGCTTCCTTTGTTGATTGAACTTTATATTTCCTTTGCAGTGGGATATACAACATAAAATTCTTGCCTGAAGCCAATTTCTTCCAGATACTCCAACCTCCCCAAATCTGGTGTAAATTATGGCACTAATTCTTGTTCGCATGATATGTTGTATTTTGTAAATGTAGTCATTTGACTTCATTATCTAAGCAGATATGAGTTTAGCTATCATGAGTTGTTTTATTATAGCATCTTATATTTATTGTGTCACAGCCATAATTTGTGTGGGTCCCTTTTGGTGAGATGGAAGGGGAGTAGAGGCAGTGAGAGATAGTTAAAATTACAAAAGAGCTTATTCAAGACAGACTAAGTCTGGATTTAATTACCTAAGATATGATTTCCAGATAGCAGAAAAGGACAGTGATGTTTACAATCAGGTTAATGTGAAAACTACAGTAGTGCATAGAATGAGTTAATTGTTCAAACTATAGTACCTTTCATTTTTCCCTGCTGTTTCCGCAAAATCTCTTGCAATACTTTTCTTTCTTTCTGCCGTTCTTTACTTCACCTTTAAGTAATTGTGGTAAGCAGCAAATGTGCCAGTTATCATCTCTGATTATTAGGATTGGCTTTTGTCTCAAAGAATGCCTAGAACAAATTATGGAAGAAAACCTTGAAATTGGGAACATACGGTCTTATCCCAGTAGGGCAGTGAAATTCTTTCTTGGCAAGCTACCAAGAGAAGCTTCTGTGGAACAGCCCTGCCAGAGATTGGCTCCCTTCCTAATCCCCCAAGTTATTGTTATGGAGGTTAGGGCTTTTTTAAAGAAAAAGCATAGTCTCACTGAAGATACAGCTTCTGGAATGGTGTGCCATACTACAGACCCTCCAGGAGTCAGATAACATTCATTTTTTCTATTCACTTTTTATACCAACTTAGAATTCATTTTCTGGTAGAAGCCCTGAACAAGTAAGTTTGTTTCCTACATCTGTCATTTTCCAGGAGAATGGCCCTTCCTCCAGATTTTTACTTGTTCATTTCCATCATCCAGGCTCACTATTAGAGCCCTTTCCTAAGAAAGAGAACTTTCCTAAGAGAGAGAACTTCATGACACATTTTACAATGAAGAAACTAATTAATTAGTACATCACAAAAATCAAAATTTGCTGTAGTTTTGATAGGTTACTGTGATTCTTATTATGTAAACTATTAGGAATAATGCATTTCTACAGAAGTGTTTTATCTAACAATTAAAAAAATTCTGTCACAAAACTTAGTTTTTTGTTTCTCAAATCAAAGCCCCAATAAAATAAATAATCCTTCAAAGCGCCTTCGACTTCTGGGACCTGTGATTGATTTTGGAGGTTATGATTTATATTTCACAATATTCGGTGACACAGATTCTGAGGCTTAAAAATGTTTCAGTAATGATCTCATTTTACCTAATGGTTCTTAATGTGTAGTGTAGTTTAACAGCAGTATATCTTTTTAAAAGTGGTTTGAGACTCAGAGTTTATACAAAGTCATTCTAGTCTTTTTTAACTTTATTCTACATATAACTTTATTCTACAATAGTACTACATATTGTAGTAGAAATAAAGGGTTATCTTGTCATTTTAAGATGACATTTTACTAATTAAAGGAAAAATGTTAATTTTGTAGCTATTTTCCCCTCAGAGAATATTTTAAATGGGTGAAAAGTGAGATTTATCTTCCTTTGTGATTATGTACTTTGCCAACGAATATGGGAATCTTCATTTCTCTTCTTAGAAATGTTGCTGGATTTAATTCAGTAAAAAGAAGTAGTCATTTCTCATATTTATCTGTAAATTGCTTTGAATCTTGTTGTAGTCACATTAGGAAGTAATGATTTATATGCTTTCTAATTATTTATCTGCTTATGTCAGCATAGTTTCATTTTAGAAATGTCATTGAATTAATGCTGTAATACACGGAACAAAGAGAAATAATTTCCATAGATTAAGCTCTGCCTTTTAGCAGTCTGATCCTATTTTGCATGCTCTGCTCTATAATATAGGTATATGGAGGTACAAAACTGGTAATTTATTATAAGATTTAAATAAACTCTAGAAAGACTGTGTAGAAAATGCTTATCTTCTGAAAAATGACTTTTCCTGGATATAAACTCTAAGGCTAAACCAATGTAGCTAAAGTACCCATTTTGTTTTAGAACTGGAGACACAATAGAACCCAAAGAGTATCGGTTGCTCTTCATTTTCCCATGCAAGCATATTGGAAGGAGGAGGTAAATGGCAGGTGTACATTTGCTCAGAAAGGCCTGTAATATAAACAAGGGAAGGAGGTGAAAAATTTTTTGAGGATTTTCCCTAAGCCTCCTGCTAAGCTTAGAAAAACTGAGAAATAAGTGGCCTTAACAAAGGGGGAGGATACAATAAAAGTTTAATTTAAAAAATGCCAGTTTTATGAAAAATCTAAGCTTAATATTAATAGAAAAATATTCTACCATGTGAACTCCTATATTCAGGCATATATGTTTCTCTTTGTGGAATACTTGCTTTGCTAAAAAATGAACATCGTATTTTATAATAGGATACTACTATTTAAAAGATGTAAACATGCTTATAGAAATATGAAAATATGATACACAAATGCTATACAATTGCAGAAGAATGATAAAAAGGTGAGGCCTGGTGTCAGATATATATTTTTAAAGCATTTTAAAAAGAATTTGGAAAATGGAGAGGTCATAAATTGGTGTGAGGAGTTTGAAAAAAATAAATTCATGAGGTGATTTTTTTATTCTATTAAGTATCCATTTTTAATAATCAATCAAGAAAAATAGTCATCTTTTGTTGGAAGCTGTTTGGTTATTCATTGCTGATTAACAAATTGTCCCAAAATTCATGGCTTTAACAATTTATTATCTTTTATGGTTCTGTAGATTGACTAGTCTCAGCTGATCAGTTGTTACTTGAGATCTCATGCAGTTATCAGCAGATGCCTGGGACTGGAATCATCTGAAAACTAGATGTCAAGATGGATTATTCCCACATGTCTCTGGAGCTTAAGTTGGAATAGCAGGACAGCTGAAGGAAGGGTGGGAATTTCTTTCTCTGTGACATCTTCACATGGTAGCTTGGGCTTCATCACAGCATAGTGGTGGTCCCAGGGTAGTTGGACTTCTCATGTGATAGTTGTTTCCCTCACAGCAAGTGTTTCAAGAGATAGCAAATGAAAACGGCCATTCTTTGAATCCTGGGCTCAGCATGTGACCCAGTCATCTCATATTCTATTGGTCAAAATACTCATCTGCCAAAATTCAGAGAGAGAGGACAATGGGAGAAGTGTCAAAAAATTTGTAGCCATCATTAATCTGCATTAATATTATATGTGATGGGGGGTAGGGTGCTTCTTATATCTACATTGTTAAAATAACAGAGAAAAAAAATCAAAACCTGTAGAGAAGCCAGCAGATCTACTTCTGCATAGGCAAAGTGAACTATAAGTGCCTCAAAAGCAACTCCAAGGATCATAGTGCCTGTGACCTTGACATTACAATTAGGTTGCCCACGAAAAGTAACTAGAAATTACCTTTATAAATTATATACCATGTGTGTGTACTGGGGTTGCTGGCTACTTAAGAAGAACCTTTTATTAAAAGAAAAATTTAAAGACATTGAACACATAGAAGGTACATTGGTGAATGTTGCTTTTTTCACCTTCTCTTGTTCCATTAATGTTTTTTAAAGGCATAATGAGTTCCTCTTAAGACTTAACTGGGCTATTCATAAGCATTGGATATAAGTTCCAGTTCTTGGTCTCAGGATCTGAAAGTGATCAGGGAGATGTTGGCGAAGAAAATATCCAACAGGAGACAGGAGGCCCTAATTTTCAATAAGTATTTTACTTCATTTCCATGGAAACTGGCTTGGATGGTATATTTTATGGGTGTGTGTTCGTGTACATTCATGTTCTGATCCTTAGGGGATAATAAAATGATAATGGGATGGATTAATAGAAGTGGTAAAGATCAGTACAGGTCTTATGGAACACAGGAGATTCCTTAAGATAGCTGGTATTGATTTTATGCTACAAGGGCAACAGTGAGCCACATACACCTCATATAGCATGACCAAGAGGGACAAGTAAGTATAGGTGTGCTAGCATTCATAGTTGCAAGTTAAAATATTTAAAATGTGTAATCTTCCTAATCCTTATTTCAAGTAAGAATCAGGAAAACAAAATTTTAGAGTTGACCTTTTACTGTGTTGCCTTTCATGTACTTTGGCAGAAGCTTGGGCTTTTGTCCTAAATTAATTTGAAATTTTGATTTAAAATATTGTGCTTCTCCTTCCCTCCCTCACCCTTTTGTAAACTTTTAAAAGGGAAAAAAAGGATCATTCCAATGATCATGCTTGCATTATTGGAAGGGGTATGAATAGGGGAGGGTTTAATGTATCTATATCCAGTTACTAAAATGACCTTAACAAAATAGCATTAATATAATAGAAGAATTACCTCAGATATTACCTCTTATCTATAGAACCAGTGCTAAAACTAAATGATTTTAATCACAATCTAGATTTTCTTTCCATTATTTTTGTTAAAGTCTTATGATCTGTGGTTGCCTTGGTACTATGACAACAGCCAGGAAGGGAACAATCAGAAAATAAATATAGGGGTTTAGAGTCTGAGATACATCTTTATGCCAAGTGTTCATTCTCAACTTACTGTCAGATAAATCTATCTTTTATAACTCGGTTTGTAGCAAAAGGTTTTATTTGAGCTATTTTCCTAGAGCTTCAAGTGTATAACTGCTAGGGTACTTGATAATTAGATAAAATAAATATGGCAAGAAATTAGAAAGGGAGAAGAATAGATAGCAAGTCTGTGTTGTTGTTTTTAAGCAGTTAACCTTCTCTTGCAAAAGCTAATTCATGACTTCTCTTTTGGTCAATGCAAATGAAAGTTTGGCTGTTTGGCCTACAATGGCTAATTTATGAAAAAACAATTATATTCTTGGAAATGCAAATATGCTTAATGAACTAATGACTCTAAATGGCAGCCTTTCAGAAAAGAACTGAATAGATGCCCATTGCAAGATCTTTCCACTGTTTTTTCCTATTTACTCATTGCTAGATGTACCCATTTCCATCACAGCTGGAATGAAGTGTCATACTAACAGATAACAAATCAAATATTAAGTGTAAGGTCATATGTGGAATTTAAGAAACAAAACAGATGAACATAGGGGAAGGGAAGGAAAAATTTAAAAAAATTAGGAGGAAGGTGTGTGGGGAGATGGTAACTGGGTGATAGGCATTAAGGAGGACACATGATGGAATCAGAACTGGGTGTTATATAGAACTGATGAATCACTAAATTACCTCTAATATGAGTAATACACTATATGCTAATTAAACTGATTTTAAAGAAAACATTGAGTGTAAGGGAGATGACCTACTAACCTACAATATCTACAAAAAGAATTCTGTATATATGAGAGAAACACCATATTTTATTATTTTTGAGTCATTTTGAAAGGTTATACTTTTTCTCCCCTTGAAAGTAATGTCTGACTCTAAATGCTGTCCTATTGATGATTTTAAGAAATCAATCTGGCTTTCTCCAAAGGGGAATAATTGTTTTGGATGAAAAGGGTGACAATAACATCATGATTTTCAGTCCTAGTTTATGCCTCCTGTCCCTGCATAATTATTAATAGTGTCCCCAATCATTCTCACAAGTGTCCCAATATGAATGATCAGTTACATGGTCACCCTGTTTATACACTAATCCCAAAGTATTGAAGCATTGATTAAGCACCTAGCTGTTCATGTTGCTTCATGATGCATTAATTATATTGAGAAATAACAGAGAAGGAACCTCTGCCCTCTGGGAACTTTATGTCTAAGAGACACAGTATCACTGTGAACACACATGTAAGAGACCAAGTACATAAAAACACTAACTCAGAGACCAAAATGTGTATGTCATACTCTGCAGAAACATTTATTTTCAGGCTGGGAGGAAAAGAGCTCTGGTTGAAAGAATGTAGAAGTTCCATAAAGGAATGATAAACCTTTTACTAGTTTACCTGGAATGGCCATCTAAAAAGGGCTATTTTCTTCTTTCCTTCCTTCTCTTTTCTTTTTCTTTCTTTCCTTTTAATTTAATTTAAATTTTTTCAGTGTTCCAAATTCATTGTTTATGCACCACACCCAGTGCTCCATGCAATATGTGCCCTCCTTAATACCCACCACCAGGCTGACCCAACCCTCCACTGCCTTCCTCTCCAAAACCCTCAGTTTGTTATTCAGAGTCCACAGTCTCTCATGGTTTGTCTCCCCCTCTGATTTCTCCCAACTCATTTCTCTTCTCCATCTCCCAATGTCCTCTGTGTTAATCCTTACGCTCCACAAATAAGCAAAACCATATGATACTTGACTTTCTCTGCTTGATTTATTTCACTCAGCATAATCTCCTCCAGTTCTGTCCATGTTAATACAAAAGTTGGATATTCATCCTTTCTGATGGAGGCATAATACGCTATTGTATATATGGACCATCTTCTATATCCATTCGTCTGTTGAAGGGCCTCTTGGCTCTTTCCACAGTTTGGCAACTGTGGCCATTGTGGCTATGAACACTGGGGTACATATAGCCCTTCTTTTCACTACATTTGTATCTTTGGGGTAAATACCCAGTAGTGCAATTGCAGGGTCATAGGGTAGTTCTATTTTTAATTTCTTAAGGAATCTCCACACTGTTTTACAAAATGGCTGCACCAACTGACATTCCCACCAACATCTTATCCAACACTTGTTTACTCTATTGTTAATTTTGGCCATTCTGACTGGTATAAGGTGGTATCTCAATGTGTTTTTTATTTGAATCTCCCTGATGGTTAATGATGATGAACATTTTTTCCTGTGTCTGTTAGCCATTTGTATGTCTTCTTTGGAGAAGTGTCTGTTCATGTCTTCTGCCATTTTTTGATGTGATTATCTATTTTGTGTGTGTTGAGTTTGAGGAGTTGTTTATAGATCTTGGATATCAGCCCTTTGTAGTATTATTTGCAAATATCTTCTCCCATTCCATGGGTTGCCTCTTTGTTTTGTTGACTGTTTCCTTTGCTGTGCAGAAACTTTTGAACTTGATAAAGTTCCAAAAGTTCATTCTTGCTTTTGTTTCCTTTGCCTTTGGAGACATGTCATGAAAGAAATTGCTGTGGCCGATGTCGAAAAGGTTACTGCCTATGTTCTCCTCTAGGATTTTGATAGATTCCTGTCTCACATTGAGGTTTTTTTTTATCCATTTTGAGTTTATCTTTGTGTATGGTGTAAGAGTATGGTCGAGTTTCATTCTTTTATACATAGCTGTCCAATTTTCCCAGCACCATTTATTGAAGAGACTATCTTTTTACCACTGTATATTTTTTCGTGTTTTGTTGAAGATTGTTTGACCATAGCATTGAACATCCATATCTGGGCTCTCTACTCTGTTCCTCTGGTCTATGTGTCTGTTTTTGTGCCAGCACCATGCTGTCTTGTTGATCACAGCTTTGTAGTAACGCTTGAAATCAGGCAGTGTGATGCCCCCACTTTTGTTTTCCTTATTCAACATTTCCTTAGCAATTCGGGGTCTCTTCTGGTTCCATACAAATTTTAGGATTCTTTGTTCTAGCACTTTGAAAAATGCCAGTGGAATTTTGATTGGGATGGCATTGAAAGTATAGATTGCTCTAAGCAGCATAGACATTTTAACAATGTTTATTCTTCCGATCCATGATGAGCATGGAATGCTTTTCCATTTTTTTGTGTCTTCTTCAATTTCTTTCATGAGTGTTCTGTAGCTCTTTGAGTACAGATCCTTTACCTCTTTGGTTAGGTTTATTCCCAGGTGTCTTATGATTCTTGGTGCTATAGTAAATGGAATCGATTCTCTAATTTCCCTTTTTATATTTTCATTGTTAGTGTATAAGAAAGCAACTGATTTCTGTACATTGATTTTGTATCCTGCCACATTACTGAATTGCTGTATGAGTTCTAGTAGATTACAGGTGGAGTCTTTTGGGTTTTCCATATAAAGTATCATGTCATCTGCAAAGAGAAAGAGTTTGACTTCTTCTTTGCCAATTTGAATGCCTTTTCTTTTTGTTGTCTGATTGCTGTTGCTAGGATTTCTAGTACTATGTTGAACAACAGTGTCGAGAATGGACATCCTTGTCACGTTCCTGATCGCAAAGGGAAGGCTGTGAGCTTTTTCCCATTGCGGGTGATATTTGCTGTGGGTTTTTCATAGATAGATTTTATGTAGTTGAGGAATGTTCCCTCTATCCCTATACTTTGAAGCATTTTAATAAAGAATTGATGCTGTATTTTGTCAAATGCTTTTTCTGTGTCAATTGAGAGGACCATGTGGTTCTTCTCTCTTCTCTTATTGATTTGTTCTATCACATTGATTGATTTGCTAATGTTGAATCACACTAGTGTCCCCTGGATAAATCTCACGTGGTCATGGTGGATAATCTTTTTAATATACTGTTGGATCCTATTAGCTAGGATCTCGTTAGCTAGGATCTCAGCATCTGTATTCATCAGGGATATTGGTCTGAAATTTTCCTTTTTGGTGGGGTCTTTGCCTGGTTTGGGGATCAGGGTTTGGCTTCATAGAAAGAGTCTGGAAGTTTTCCTTCTGTTTCCATTTCTTGAACCAGCTTCAGAAGAATACATATTTTTTTCTTCTTTGAATGTTTGATAGAATTCTCCAGGGAATCCATCAGGTCCTGGGCTCTTGTTTTGGGGAGGTTTTTGATCATTGCTTCAATCTCATTACCAGATATCAGTCTATTCAGGTTGTCAATTTCTTCCTGATTCAGTTTTGGAAGTTTATAGGTTTCCAGGAATTCATCCATCTCATCTAGGTTGCTTAACTTATTGGCATATAACTGTTGATAATAATTTCTGATGATTGTTTCTATTTCCCTGGTGTTAGTCGTGATCTCTCCCTTTTCATTCATAATTTTATGAATTTGGGTCCTCTCTCTTTTCTTTTGGATTAGTTTGGCCAATGGTTTATTGATCTTATTGATTCTTTCAAGAAACCAGCTTCTAGTTTCATTGATGTGTTGTACTGTATCTTTAGTTTCTATCTCATTGATCTCTGCTCCAATCTTGATGATTTTGCTTCTTGTTCATGGGGTTGACTTAATTTGTTGTTGATTTTCCAGTTCTTTAAGGTATAAAGAGACCTGGTGTATTCTGGATTTTTCACTTTCTTTGAGTGAGGTTTGAATGGCTATGTGTTACCCCCTT
The DNA here is from genome assembly GCF_010015895.1 of Lontra canadensis. NCBI lineage: Eukaryota > Metazoa > Chordata > Mammalia > Carnivora > Mustelidae > Lontra > Lontra canadensis. The sequence continues at coordinate 1,374,969 of NW_022631166.1, read as the reverse complement.
AGGACAGCCTTTGTCATATCCCATAGGATTTGGACCGATGTGTCTTCATTCTCATTGGTTTCCATGAATTGTTTAAGTTCTTCTTTGATTTACTGGTTGATCCAAACATTCTTAAGCAGGGTGGTCTTTAGCTTCCAAGTGTTTGAATTCTTTCCAAACATTTTCTTGTGGTTGAGTTCCAGTTTCAAAACATTGTGGTCTGAGAATAGGCAGGGAATAATTTCAGTCTTTTGGTATTGGTTGAGCCCTGATTTGTGACCCAGTATGTGGTCTGTTTTGGAGAAAATTCCATGTGCACTTAAGAAGAATGAGTATTCTGTTGTTTTAGGGTGGAATGTTCTGTATATATCTATAAGGTCCATCTGGTCCAATATGCCATTCAATGCTCTCATTTCCTTATTGATTTTCTGCTTGGATCATCTGTCTATTATTGAGAGTGGTGTGTTAAGATCCCCTACTATGAATGTATTCATATCAATATGATTCTTTATCTTGATTAACCATTATCTTATGTAGTTGGCTGCTCGTGTATTGGGGGCATAAATATTTACAATTATTAGATCTTCTTGGTGAATAGACTCTTTAAGAATGATGTAGTGTCCTTCTTTATCTCTGACTACAGCCTTTAGTTTAAAATCTAATTTATCTGATATGAGAATCACTACCCCAGCTTTCTTTTGAGGCTCATTGGCATGAAAGATGCCTTTCCATCCCTTCACTTTCAGTCTGGATGTATCTTTAGGTTCCAAATGGGTCTCTTGTAGACAACATATGGACAGGTCCTGTCATTTTATCCAATCTGCAACACTGTGGCATTTTATGGGAGCATTTAGGCCATTCACGTTGAGAGTGATTATTGAAATATATGTTTTTATTGATATTATGTTGCCTGTGAAGTCCTTGTTTCTATAGATTGTCTCTGTAAATTTCTGTTATATGTCACTCTTGGGCTATTTCTTTTTTTATAGACCCCCCCCCTTAATATTTCTTGTAGTGCTGGCTTGGTGATCACATACTCTTTTAAACCTTGCCGGTCTTGGAAGCTCTTTATCTCTCCATCCATTTTGAATGAGCCTTGCTGGATAAAGTATTCTTGGCTGCATGTTCTTCTCATTTAGTTCCCTGGATATGTCTTGCCAGCCCTTTCTGGCTTGCCAGGTTTCTGTGGACAGGTCTGATATTATTCTGATGGACCTTCCTCTCTATGTAAGGAATCTCTTCCCCCTAGGTGCCTTCTGAAGCTCTTGTCTAAAATTATTTCTCAGTCTCATAATCAAGTGCCTCTAGGTCTTTCTAGATTTGTTGATCTTGGGGGGTATTCTTTCTACCTCTAGGACACAAATGCTGGTTCTATTCCCCAGATAGGGAAAATTTTCATCCAGAATTTATTTAACTACATCTCCTAGTCTTCTCTCTTTCTCCACCCCCTCAGGGATCCCAATAATTCTGATGTTGGAACATTTCATGGTGTCATTTATTTCCCTAATTCTGTGTTCATGGCTTCTAAGTGTTTCTTCCATGCCTCCTCATGATCCTTTTTCTCTATCAGTTTGTCCTCTAGATCAGTTATTCTGTCTTCTGCCCCAGTTACCCTAGCTTTTAGAATATTTAGGTTAGATTGGATCTCTTTGATAGCATTTTTTAACTTCTTCCGGGTGGCTTTCACTTCTGCCCTTAGGAATTCTATGTTGTAACTAATGGTTTTCTCCAACCTAGCCATTGCCTGGATAATTGTTACCCTGAATTCCCTTTCTGACATACTGTTTATGTCCATTTCTGCTGGGGTCCAGCCTCGGCAGGTCCAGGTGTCCCTGAAGGATGGATGGTGTCAGCGAGAGGAATGAGAGAGCCACAGAGCAAGTTCTGGTCAGTAGTCAGGCATCTCTACTTTATTCTGATTTTAGGGCTTCTTATATAGGCAGTTTACTTGGGGTAGGGGGTTATACTCATGCAAAGGGCATCAAAGGACTCAAGCCCTCATCAGATAATTTCTCTTTGTTCAGCACATGTTATCCTATTTAAGTTATAATGGGTACGGACTAGTGCCAGGGATGGGGGATAAGGTCTTGCTTCTTGAGTAATCATGTCCCTGGGAAAGGGTAATAAAAACCTTTAGGAGGTAGTGAAAATATGTGTACTATGTAACATATGTATATGGAACTGCAGGAAAACAGGATATAGGTTAATGGAAAATGAAAAGCTTTAGGGATGAACTAAGTAGTAAGGAGTTGCAGGAAACAGGATATAGGTTAATGGAAAATGAGAGGCTATATGGAGGAACTATGTATATAGGAGAGAAGTAGGAATGAGAAGGTGTTACCTTTGCAAGAGGCAGGGTATATTTCAATGGCTCGGCTTGTGAAAACACTGGAAAAACATCAACCTAGGGAGGAATCCGTCTATCGTGGTATGCATCTAAAGTTCTCCAGTGTGCTAGGTACAGAATAATTTACCTCCTTGAAGTTGCTCTGGCCCACAAGCCTGAGAGATGTTTGCAGCAGATTAGCAAGGGGCTCTTTATTTGAGAGAGATACAGGGATCAGAGAAAAAGGCAAGAGACTGTCAGACCATGCTTATCTGTGGGGCGATCTAGCCCTCAGCAGGATTAGGCCTGCATCAGTTCAAATCTTAATCTAGTGGGGCAATGCCCTCGACCAGGCCTCATGGCTCCCAACGAATATTCTATAGTTCTGATGGAGAGAGCACAGTCTCTGAATTTTTCCTCTGTTGGTTATTCCTCCTCCTAGTCATTTTGGTGAGAGGTGGTTGAGGGGATGTATAGCTGAATATATCAACCACAATCCAGGCAAGGTACACCTTGGAATGCTTCAGAGCCATGGAAGTCACCACCAAAAAAATCTCTCTCTCTCTCTCTCTCTTTTTTTTTATTTGCTATATCATACTATGGGTTCCTCCCATGAGTAAGTTAGTTTGATCTCCACTGGACTATCTCTGTCCACCCACTGTACCACTGGAAACTATCTACAAATACGGACTGATCTTGGCTATGTGATGGATATAATCAACAACCATTTTCCAAATTGCTTTTTAGCACTTTCTCAAAGTGTGTCAATGTGTGAGGCAAAAAGACTTGAGAGTCAGGAATGATAAACTTTATTCCAAAAGACTGTATTAGCAAGATGAGATTGCTTTGAACACATTTTTAAAAATATCTTTAGCTAGCTTGATGTCTTATGATATTAACTGAAGAGAGAATCATATATTCTTTAGGCCAAGAAAACTTGTAGAGTACCAGTGAATAGAAGAGTGATTTGCAGAACAGCATTGGTTAAGAGGGTACTGTTCTGAAGTTCTGTACACAATTTACCTGTTCCTGGCTCTAGAACTATTAGGAGAAGGGGGAAATGGTGGCTCCATTTCTCCAGCCAGAGAGGGAATGGGAACTTCTGGGTACAGTGGCTTATGAGGCTTTGAATGTATGCTCACAAGAAATAGGAATTTAAATTGGATTTTTGGAGGCATTCCTCAAACTCTATGGGAAGGTTTTACTTATAAACCAGTGGAAGGGGGCACATGGGTGGCTCAGTGGGTTAAAGCCTCTGCCTTCAGCTCAGGTCATGATCCCAGGGTCCTGGGATTGGGCCCTGCATTGGGCTCTCTGCTCGGTGGGGAGCCTGCTTCGTCCTCTGTCTCTCTCTCTCTCTCTGCCTGCCTCTCTGTCTACTTGTGATCTCTGTCAAATAAATAAATAAATAATTAAAAAAAAATAAACCAGTGGAAGTCCTGTAAGGAAGCTGTCTACCCTTACCAATGATATGCTACTCATAGAGAAGAAACTCAAAACCTCACCTTAAATTGAAAGGTTATCAATGGCTACTGATCTTCAACTCAAAGGATCAGGACGTATTTGAAGTTGAAGATATTTTATCCTGTTTCTTGTTCTCTTTAGTAAATCAAATTATCTGTGATGCAATGTTGCATAAATATGACTTGGATATAGTTAAACTTTGTTGACTGAGAACTGCTAGATATTAGGGTCTTAGGGTTATACTGACTATTTCAAGGTAAATGAAGGTTTGAGGGTAAACCGAAGACCTATTAACTAGGCGTAACTGGATTTCCCTCAAAACACCATGACAGGCCATCTTTCTGGGATTTTATTTATGTCACTTCCTCTCCTTGAAATTTCTTCTTGTCTGTCTGGTGAACCCCTACTCATCGTTTAAGATTAAACTCCAGGGTTACTTTGTCTTTGAAGTCTCTATTGACTTCCTCTAGTTCGCTTCACCTCCATCTCCTAGGTAGATGTGATCTCTCCTTTACTTGTATTGCTGTTTACCCCACTAGAAAGTGAGCTTCTTGAAGGAAGAGATCTAGCAGAGGCTGGCATATAGTAGACAATCAAGAAATAAGCAGTTGTGTTAATGAATGAAAGCACAAATAAGAAGGGTCCCAAAAGACAAAATCATATGTTGGTTAAGGAGGCCACTGGGCCTCTTGAAGACATGGACATCCCTGTAAAATTTCATTTGCTCCAAAAAATGCCAGCCCTGTCCAACATCAGCCTGCATTGTTACCTCCTTGTCTAGGCAGTTGTCACTTTAACTCTTAGCAAACTTGTTGTGTAGTCTGGACTCTAATTCTCTGCCAATTTTGCATAATGACACTATATAATGAAATTTTAAAATAGAATTTTCCCCCCATGAATGTTCTTAATGGTCAGACATCTACAAACCTTTTCTTGGATTCTCTGTTTTAATATCTGAGCCAAACATTTTCTTTCATTCTTTTTATTTTTCCCTGTAGGCTCCCCATCGATGATAATTGTCAGAAATACAGTTAGGAAAATGATACTTTTCTATTACCACTGTAGTCAAAGAATCCTTTTGTTTCTTTTTCTGCTGTTGATTTCTTTTTTGGTCAATTGTTTTTGTGTGAGGAAAGATTAATAGTAAGAAAATACTTGTTTATTACAAATTTTTTTTTGTTTTTTTCCCTCCAGCAAGAGTATCAGCATAAATGCCAAGCAATTTGAATTAAATAGCTTAAGCAGTAGTAATGCTATTCCAATTGCTTGTCATTACACAGGAGATATGGCTGACTATATGGCACTACCTGAGCCATACATTTTACATTTGCAATCAGCCTATTATAGATGGACTGTGAAAATTGGAGAGGGCTTTTTATGATAATTAGAAGTCATTTTCCTTGAAGTATGTAAGGCCCTTGAGAGAGCTTGGATTACTTGTCTATAATTTTGTTAAAGCTTTAATGCTATTTATTTAACTTGAAGCTTATTGCTCCTGAATATATTTTCCTTTGTCTTTCAATTGAGTGACATATATGCTAGAGTCTCAATAACATTTTTATTTTGAATATAATTACAAATTTTATTTTGCCTGTTGTTCTCAATTTCAAAGAGTTATCTTCCCCTAGGGCATGATTCATAGAAAAATGAAAACTAACCTCTGTATTTTAAATTAAGTGTGTGACTAGAAATAGAAAAGATAATCTCTCTCTGATTCCACCTCGTTATTTCTGTGCTCTGAGTAAAACTGACTCAATTCAGATACTGAATGAATCTATAGGTGATGTTTCCAATAATTTCTGCCATATATAATTATATGTTCTTGTAGTTTTCTTCCTTAATTTTACAATCTTTCTCCGGTTTGACTGGCATTCTCTCTGCTCACTGGATAACTAATGTTCATTCCTTGTGTAGACAATTTCTCTGCCTAGAATGTCCTTTCTCCTCAAAACTTACCTGAATCCCCTAATATCTCCCCTCAGCAAGATGGTTCAGCTTATGTTATACTGCATCTATGAATATTAAAATAACTACTCCCCAGCTGAAATTGAGCTCTTATCATCTGCCTCCTCTTAATTCTTCTTTTCTTTTACTTAAAAAAAAAGATTTTATTTATTTATTTGAGTGAGAGAACATGAGTAGGGGGAAGCACAGAAGGAGTGAGAGAAGCAGATTCCCTGCTGAGCAGTGAGCCTGATCCAGCACAGGGCTCAATCCTGGGATTCCAGGATCATGACCCGAGCCAAGGTAGATGCTTAACTCACTGAGCCACCCAGGCATGCCTAGCACTTATTTTCCAGGCTTCTGTGTTGGTCTAACCATATGTAATGGCCCCTTGCTTCTCTAGAGATCAGAAGCATGGGAAAGCCCACCTATGGCAGTGATGTCAAAGCTACTATATTTTAGGTGAACATTTTAGTTAGAGGCTTAATACATAATTTAATTCCAATTCTTAGTGAACTTGATTATCTAGTTTCTAAGTTCTCAAGTGAAAAAGACACAATCAAGCAAACCTCATTTTCCTTATCTGTTAGATTGAAATTAAAGCTATATTTCATCACATCTAAGATTCCATTGATTTAAGACACATGACTATTTTAATCTGTCACTAGGAAAGAAAAGATGCTGCCCATAAAAGTATGTCACAAGGGTTTGTTATTACCTAGAATTCGTATTTTATACTTATTGAAAGAACCCTTTTAATCATTATTTAAACATCATTTTTGTTTATCAACATATATGTTTGGCATATGGGATAAAATAAAGTAATGCATTTTCAATAGTTTTTTAATTGAAGTATAATTGACATACGATGTTATGTTAGTTTCAAGTATACAATATATTGATTCAACTATTCTGTACATTCAATAGTTCTTTAATCTCTGGAAGCTTTTCTTCATGCTCATGCTTCTTCAGGACAGTGTGATAATACTGGTCAGATCTGGTATCAGACCTCTGTCTGCCAATCACTGGCTTTATAATCTTGAGCACAGTACTTAAAATTTTCTTTACCTATAAAATGGGGGAAATAATTACTATTTCTCATCATTAATTAAACCAAATGAGATAATAGAGGCTATCTGCAAGTGTTAACTCTCTGTCCTGCCTGACTCTATACATTTAGCCTCCTAGGACTTGGCTCACTTTTAAAAAAAAGAGAAAAAAACTTAGTTTTCTTTAAAATATATAATACACTTGGTTGTAATTGCATGTTTAGACATAATGGCTTGCAATCTGAAAATTCATTATGGCTCAGTTTTTGTGCTTTATAAAATTAAATATTCTCCTATTTTTATATGACTTTACATGGTTTTAAATTTTTATAACTTTACTCAAAATAAGGAATATTGGATATCTAGTACATTTATTTATAGTTAGAGAACTCAATAGCATGGCAGGAATACCTCAAGTAAATCATAAGCATCTCTATAGGGCACAATTTGTGCTTGTTATGTCTTCTATTTACCATACTGAATATTACTCAGAATTCCCAGATGATCCTTATAGTGTCTGGTAATCACCAAACTGCCTCAATTGTTGCCACCACTGTAAAATGCTGGAAATTGCTGTTTTCCTTGAAAACAAAGCAAACTTAAAAATTTTTATTGTGTGGAAAATAAGGAAATCTGGGTATATTGCACTGAAATGCTGCTGTTTTAAAAACCAGACTCAAAAAAAATCATGAAGAATGGCAAAAAAAAATTAGTCGATTGGTAGACACTATTCTAAGATAGCACAACCTTTTAGAGTTACCATCATTAGATTCAACTGTAGTTGTAATGGTTGAACTGGTTCGTTCTCTTTAGATTGCTTACCTGACAGTAGTCGTAGGCCAGCCTAGAATTGGAAAAAATAAGAACAGACCAGTTTGTGTCTGTGTCTGCTTAAATTTCTCTTCTTTCATATCTCTCTGTCTTCCTTCATCCTGAATTTTCTTCTGTATTTATTGGGTGACTGGAAATATAAAAATAAATAAAATGTTTTTACCCTAGAGGAGCTCCATCCCCCTACTTTCCAGAGGCCTAGAGAGGCTAAGTGGTTTGCCCAAAGTCACAAAGTTGGTAGGTCACGGAGCCATGATTAGAATCCATTTCCTTTTTCTGCAAATTATATTCCATAAATATTAATCAGGCATCTAAATGCAATGGACTGTGCCAAACCCTACCTTGTCCATTTGGTTTTCTTTCTTCCTAGAAAGAACTATAAACCAGAAATGGATATTTCTCAGTCATATACCTTGAATTCTGTTGCAGTAATGTTCAGATAAACACTGTTCACATGGAATGAATTTGAAGTATCACACAAAATTTTCAGCAACCAAAACATAGTGGATCGTATTATTTATTTTGCATCAAGATAAATACCCCATTTTGCTTAGAGGCAGCCTTGGTAATTTAGGTACCCTGCTTTCAGATACCCAGGTGTCAAAAAATCAAGCTTACCAAAGAGATGAATAAGGAAAAGTTTCTTCCCATTACAGAAGGATTCTTCAACTTACAAATGGATTCACTGCAGGGTTCCTTTGAAAAGGTTCCTCCTTTGTACTTTTAAGTATGTATTTGTTGATCAATTGACAAACTCACCAGAAAAACCTGAGGGGGAAGCAAATAGCTAACATGTTAGAAATTGCTGCTAGGTGATGATCACTGAAATGAAGATTAAACACCTTAAACATTATAATGTAAGTTGGTGGAAAACATGGCATTTGACTTATGTAAAATTGAATTTGACACTAATTTTAAAAATATGTGTACAGTATAAAGAAGCACACTGAACTTACATAATAAAATATTCTAGAGCAGAGGATCTTAGCATATAGACTCTTGAGGGAGAGAAGTTCTATGAATGGGCATAACAATAAACCATAATGCAGCTGTAATAATGCTGCATTAAAAAAATGTCCCAAAACTCACTGGCTCAAAACCAACAATCATTTATTCTCATTTATACATTTGCAATTCAGCTGGTGGTTGGGTGATCTAGGCTGGGCTTAGCTAGGTTGTGCTTCAAGTCTCAGGTTGAGTCCACCTGTACTTTCTATGTCTCTCATCTTTCTTGGACCAAAAAGCTACCTGGAGCATTTTATTCTCCTGGTAATGGCAAAAATGTAAGAGGGATGAACAGAAATATGCAATGGCTCTTAAAGACTAAGGTTGAAATGAGCATTATGTCATTTACATTGACCAAAGCAAATTATTGGCTAAGGCCTACATCAATGGGACAAAGAATATTCTCTGCCTGTAGTGGGAAGAGCCATGAAGTCCTATGGCGAAGGACATGAATATAAGGAAAGGGGAAGGATTAGTAGCAATGCTGTGGTCTATCACAATAGGCTTCAGGGATACCAAAAAGCCATTGAAATTCTTTACTAAAATGTCTCATACAGAGCTATTTTTCTAGGGAGCAATTTCCTACTGTTCATCAGATTCTCATGGCCTTAATGGAATTCCATTCATTTCCATTAAAGAACCACTTATTCTAGAGCCTTTTATTATTCATTTTTGTGTTCACTCAACTATGTTAATGTACCCCAGTTAATGACCCAGGGTTTATTGAGTTATTTTCTAATTTTTAGGTGATTGAAGAGTTGGTTACTTTCTATCAGGCTGTGTAATTTGAGAGCCCACTTGATTTGGCAGGGTTCTATTTGGCACCTAGTAGCTATTTGATGTCCAAAACTTAGTTGACAACTCTCTCCCATAGTGATATGTTAGTGAATTCCTTATGGAAGCAACACAGCTAGAATGGAGACACTGAAACGAGAAACACCTAGTTTCAAATTCTAGCCCTGCCATTTACTACCTGTATGACCTCAGGGAAGCAAACAAATTTCTATGCACCTTAGTTTCCGTATCTGTAAAATGGGACTAACTGTTCCCATGCTACAGGATCACTCTGAGGATTAAATGAGACAATGTGTGTATAGTACTTGTCACATGTTATGCATGAACAAATGCTAGTCCCTCTCATTCCCATGATTGCTTATGTTGCATAATACTCTTATCTTTGCTATCTAATATAAAGAGCATCTCCTCCTGTGAGACATTAATGAAGAAATTTATGAATCCTATTCCATCTTATTCTTTGACTCTTGAGAAGAGCAATTACCTGTTTCCTTCTATCATCAGATGCTGGAACCATAATCAAGTTACATTTATTTTTTTTAATTTTCCATAAATTCAATTAATATATAATGTATTATTGGTTTCAGAGGTAGAGGTCACTGATTCATCAGTCTTATTAATACCCAGTACTCATCACATCATGTGCCCTTCTTAATATCTACTACCTAGGTACCCCACGTCCCTCTCCCTCCCCTCCAGCAACCCTTAGTTTGTTTCCTATGTTTAAGAGTCTCTTATGGTTGTCTCTCTCTCTGATTGCATTTTGTCTTTTTTCTTCTCTTCCCCTATGATCATCTGTTTCATTTCTTAAATTCCATATATCAACAAGATCATATGGTAATTGTCTTTCTCTGACTTACTTGTTTCGCTTAGCATAACACCCTTTAGTTCCATCCACATTGCTGTAAATGTAAAGACTTCATTTTTGATGGCTAAGTAGTATTCCACTGTGTGTGTATATGCATATATATGTATATGTGTATGTATACACACATATATGTATATGTGTGTGTATATATATATGCACACACACACACACACACACATATATATACACATATAATATGTATATGTATATATATACATACCACATCTTTGTTTTTGAGATGTCCCCAATGGCTTTATTTTTTTTATACTTGTTTTTATTATATTATGTTAGTCACCATACAGTACATCATTAGTTTTTGATGTACTGTTCCATGATTCATTGTTTGCATATAACACCCAGTACTCCATGTAATACATGTCCTTCTTAATGCCCATCACTGGGCTCACCCATCCCCTTACACCCCTCCCCTCTAAAACCCTCAGTTTAATACCCAGAGCCCATAGTTTCTCATGGTTCACCTCCCCCTCTGATTTCCCTCTTCATTTTTCACTTCCTTCCCTTAATGTCCTCCGTGCTATTCCTTATGTTCCACAAATAAGTGAAACCATATGATAATTGACTTTCTCTGTTTGACTTATTTCACTTAGCATAATCTCTTCTAGTTCCATCCATGTTGATGCAAAAGCTGGGTTTTCATCCTTTCTGATGACTGGGTAATATTCCATTGTGTATATGGCCCACATCTTTTTTATCCATTTGTCTGTTGAAGGGCATCTCAGCCTGTTCCACAGTTTGGGTATTGTGGACATTGTTGCTATGAACATTGTGGGTACGTATGGCCCTTTCTTTCACTACATCTGTATCTTTGGGTAAATACCCAGTAGTGCAATTCCTGGATCACAGGGTAGCTCTATTTTTAACGTTGTGAGGAACATCCACACAGTTTTCTAAAGTGGCTATACCAACCAACGTTCCCACCAGCAGTGTAAGAAGGTTCTCCTTTCTCCACAACCTCTCCAAGATTTGCAGTTTCTTGTCTTATCAATTTTTGCCATTCTAACGCTGTAAGGTAGTATCTCAATGTGGTTTTTATTTGAATTTCCCTGATGGCCAATGACGTTGAACACTTTTTCATGTGTCTGTTAGTCATTTGTATGTCTTCTTTGGAGAAGTTGTCTGTCCGTGTGTCTGCCCATTTTTTGACTTGATTATTTGTTTTTTGGGTGTTGAGTTTGAGAAGTTCTTTCTAGATCTTAGATACCAGCCCTTTATCTGTAGTGTCATTTGCAAATATCTTCTCCCATTCCATGGGTTGTATCTTCATTTTGTTGATGTTTTCCTTTGCTGTGCAGAAGCTTTTTATCTTGAAGTCCCAAAAGTTCCTTTTTGCTTTTGTTTCCCTTGTCTGTGGAGATGTGTTTTTGAAAGAAGTTGCTGTGGCCGATGTCAAAGAGGCTACTGCTTATGTTCTCCTCTAGGATTTTGATGTATTCCTATCTCACTTGAGGTCTTTCATTCATTTTGAGTTTATTTTTGTATATGGTGTAAGAGAATGGTTGAGTTTCATTCTTCTGTATATAGGTGTCCAATTTTCCTAGCGCCATTTATTGAAGAGATTGTGTTTCTTCCATTGGATATTTCTTCCTGCTTTGTCAAAGATTAGTTGTCCATAGAGTTGAGGGTTCATATCTGGGCTCTCTATTCCATTCCATTGTGTTATGTGTTTGTTTTTGTGCCAGTACCATGCTGTCTTGGTGATCACAGCTTTGTATTATAGCTTGAAATCAAGCAACTTGATGTTCCCAGCTTCGTTTTTCTTTTTCAACATTTCCTTGGTGATTTGGATTCTTTTCTGGTTCCATACAAATTTTAGGATTGTTTGTTCCAGCACTTTGAAAAATGCCGATGGTATTTTGATCAGGATGGCATTGAAAGTATAGACTGCTCTGGGCAGCATAGACATTTTAACAATATTTATTCTTCTAATCCATGAGCATGGAATGTTTTTCCATCTTTTTGTGACTTCAATTTCCTTCATAAGTGGTCCATAGTTTTTAGAGTATAGACCCTTTACCTCTTTGGTTAGGTTTATTGCAAGTATCTTAAGGTTTTTGGTGCTATTGTAAATGGAATAAATTCCCTAATTTCTCTTTCTACAGTTACATTGTTAGTGTATAGGAAAGCAGCTGATTTCTGTGGATTGATTTTGTATCCTGTAACACTACTGAATGGCTATATGAGTTTTAGTAATTTGGGGGTTGAATCTTTTTGGTTTTCCACATAAAGTATCTGTGAAGAGAGAGAGTTTGACTTCTTCTTTGTCAATTTGAATGCCTTTTATTTCTTTTTATTGTCTGATTGCTTTTTCTAGGACTTCTAGTACTATGTTGAACAATAGTGGTGAAAACAAGCATCCCTCTCATGTTCTTCATCTTAAGGGGAAGGCTCTCAGCTTTCCCCATTGAGAATGATATTTGCTGTGGGCTTTTCTTAAATGGTTTTTGTGAAATTGAGGAATATTCCCTCATCCCTACACTCTGAAGAATCTTAATCAGGAAAAATGCTGTATTTTGTCAAATGCTTTTTCTGCATTAACTGAGAGGACCATGTGGTTCTTGTCTCTTATTGATTTGTTCTATCACATTGAACGACCCTTGCATCCCAGGGATAAATCCCATCTGGTCCTGATGGATAATCCTGTTAATGTACTGTTGGATCCTATTAGCTAGGACCTTGTTGAGAATTTTGGCATCAGTATTCATCAGGGATATTGGTCTGTAATTCTCCATTTTGATGGGGTCTTTGCCTGGTTTGGGGATCAAGGTAATTCTGGCCTCATAAAGAGAGTTTGGAAGTTTTCCTTCTGTTCTATTTTTTGAACCAGCTTCAGGAAAATAGGTATTATTTCATTAAATGTTTGGTAGAATTCCCCCAGGGACTCCACCAGGACCTAGACTCCTGTTTTTTTTGGGGGGGGGGAATCTTTGATTACTGCTTCAATCTCAATACTGGTTATGGGTCTATTCATTTTGTCAATTTCTTCCTGTTTCAGTCTTGGTAGTTTATAGGTTTCCAGGAATGTATCCATTTCTTCCAGGTTGATTAATTTATTGGCATATAGTTGTTGATAATAATTTCTAAGAGTTGTTTCTATTTTATTGGTGTTAGTCATGGTTTCTCCCCTTTCATTCATAATTTTATTAATATGGGTCCTTTCTCTTTTCTTTTGGCTAAGCCTGGCCAGTGGTTTATCTATGTTATTAATTCTTTCAAAGAACTAGCTTCTAGTTTTGCTGATTTGCTCTACTGTATTCTTAGGCTTTATTTATTGTTCTTTTTCCAGTTCTTTAAGGTATAAAGTTAATTTGTATATTTGGCATTTTTCTATTTTTTTTTTTTGAGTGAGTCTTGAATGACTGTGTATTTCCCCCTTAGGATCACCTTTGCAGTATCCCATAGGTTTTGGACTGATGTGTTTTCATTCTCTTTGGTTTCCATGAATTGTTTAAGTTCTTCTTTGATTTCCTGGTTGACCCAAGCATTCTTAAGCAGGTTAGTCTTTAGCTTCCAATGTTTGAATTTCTTCTAATTTTTTTTCTTGTGATTGAGTTCCAGTTTCAAAACATCATGGTCTGAGAATATACAGGGAATAATCTCAATCTTTTGGTATTGGTTGAGACCTGATTTGTGACCCAGTATGTGGTCTATTCTGGAGAAAGTTCCATGTGCATTTGAGAAGAAAGAGTATTCTGTTGTTTTAGGGCAGAATGTTATGTATGTATCTATGAGGTCCATCTGGTCCAGTGTGTCATTCAAAGCTATTGTTTATTTGTTGATTTTCTGCTTAGATGATCTATTGCTGAGAATGGAGTGTTGAGCTCTCCTACTCTTAGCATATTATTATTATTAATGTGTCTCTTTATTTTGGTCAATAGTTGGCTTATGTAGTTGCTTGTTCCTATGTTGGGGGCATAGATATTTGCAATTGTTAGATCCTCTTGTTGGATAGACCCTTTAAGCATGAAATAGTGTCCTTCTATATCTCTAACTGCAATCTTTAGCTTAAAATCTAATTTGTCTGATATGACAGTTGCTACCCTAGCTTTCTTTTGAGGTCCATTGGCATGAAAAAATGGTTCTCCATCCCTTCACTTTCAGTATCTATTTATCTTTAGGTTCAAAATGAGTCTCTTATAGACAGAATATGGATGGGTCATGTCTTTTTATCCAATCTGCAACCCTGTGCTATTTCATGAGAGCATTTAGGCCATTTACATTAAGAGTTATTATTGAAGTGATTATTGATTATTGGATGCTTTTATTGTCATCATATTGCCTGTGGACTCCTTGTTTCTATAGATAGTCTCTGTAAGTTTCTGTTCTATATCACAAGTTGGGGTCTTTCTCCTTTTATAGAACCCCCTGAATATTTCTTGCAGGGTTGGCTTGGTGGTCACATATTCTTTCAATTTCTGCTGATCTTAGAAGCTCTTTGTCTCTCCATTCATTCTGAATGACAGGCTTGCTGGGTAAAGTATCCTTGGCTGCATGTTCTTCTTATTTAGTACCCTAAATATGTCTTGCCAGCCCTTTCTGGCTTGCCAGGTCTCTGTGGACAGGTCTGACATTATTCTGATGTTCCTCCCTCTGTACATAAGAAATCTCTTCCCTCTCACCACTTTCAAGATTGTTTCCTTGGATCTAAGATTTGCAAATTGTACTGTTATATGTCGTGGCATTGGTCTGTTTTCATTGATCTTCCCAGATTAAGGAAGATTAAGATCTTCCCAGATTAAGGAAGTTCTCAGCTATGATTTGCTCAAATATATCCTCTAAATCTCTCTCCACCCCCTCAGAGGTCCCATTCTTATTTTTTTTTAAGATTTTATTTATTCATTTGACTGAAAGAAACACAGCAAGAAAGGGAACACAAGCAGGAGGAGTGGGAGAGGGAAAGCAGGCTTGCTGCTGACCAGGGAGCCTGATGGAGGGCTCCATCCCAGGATCCTGGGATCATGACCTGAACTGAAGGCAGACGTTTAATGACTGAGCCACTGAGGTACCCCCCAAGAATTCTGATACTGGAATGTTTCATTGAGTCACTAACCTCTCTCAGTCTGATCTCTTGGGCTTTTATCTGTTTTTTTCCAGGCAGCTTCAGTTTCTTTCTTTTCTATCATCTTATCCTCTATCTCACTAATTCATTCTTCTGCCTCGTTTACCCTGGCAGTCAGATTATCCAGTTTATACTGCATTTCATTCATAGCATTTTTAAGTTTGGCCTGATTAGATCTCATTTCTGCTCTTAGAGATTCTATATTGTCGTTAATATTTTTCTCAAGCCTAGATTTCACCTTGATAATTATTACTCTGCTGTCAATTTCTGACATCTGGGTTATATCCATATCCATAGTTCTGTAGCAGAGACCACGGTCTCTGAATCTTTCCTTTGTTGGGGATGCCTCCTTTTAGTCATTCTGTTGAGGGGTGTTTGAGGGAATATACAGTGTCCACATTTTTTACCACAACCCAAGGAAGATGCACCTGTTTTGCAGGGACTTTAAGTTTGTCCACCTCTTGTTCTTCCAGACTGTCTTCTGAGGGAGGGGCCTGCCTCACTGTTACTCAGGCAACCCTGTTTGGGCAGAGTTGCCCTACCCCTGGTGGGGGGTGGGCTCAGTGAAAACCAGGTTTGGGGGGCTTTTGTTCTCTTACGACTTTCCCTGGCAGCTTTCCATGTCTCTTTCGAGAGAGCAGAAGTGACCTTATCCAAATTTCTGTCTCAGAACAGAGACATCGCAGTTTGATCTTCACTGAGCTCTCCAGGCCACACTATCTCTGTGTCTGTCTGTGCTGCTAAAAACAGCAGTGTCCTAGGTTATGTGTCCCCACAGCAGCACACCCAGCCCTCACTTCCAGGTTTGGCCATGTCTTTGCCCTTTGTGCTTCTAAAACTGTAAGCCACCCTCAGTTTGCATGCATGCCCCCAAAGCTCCAGGTTTCAGTCTGGGGGGCTTCCCTAAAGTCCTTTCTCCACCACTACCAGTCTGTGAGTCTGTGCCTGGATCCTAGCATGGGAGGCTTTTGCGATCCTGTGTTATTTTGCCTTCCTGGCTCCAGCATTTATGGCCACTCCGTCCTCCTTTCATTTATCTTCCAATATCTGCCTGCAGAATCACAGCTCCCTGCTTCATACCTTGAGACCAGTTTCCGGAGATATTGTTTGTGGAGATCCAGATATATCTGTTACATCTCAGGCTGATTTCTTAGGTGTTCAGAATGGTCTGGGAGATATCAAGCTCAGTTCAGGTGACTGGTTGAAATAGGTTCCCCTACTCCTCTTCCATCTTTTCTTCTCCTCTCACCATACTACATCTTCTTTATTCATTCATCTGTTGATATACATCTGGGTTTTTTCCATAGTTTGGATATTGTGGACGTTGCTGCTGTAAACATTGGGTACAGGTACCCCTTCAGATGACTACATTTGTATCTTTGGGGTAAATACCCAGTAGTGCAATTGCTCGGTCATAGTTTAGCTATCTTTTCAACAGTCTGAGGAACATTCATTCTGTTTTCCAGAGTGGCTGCATCAGCTTGCATTTTCACCAATAGTGTAAGAGGGTTCCCCTTTCTCTGCATCCTTGCCAACACCTGTCATTTCCTGAATGGTTAATTTTAGACATTCTGACTAGTGAGAGGTGGTATTTCATTGTGGTTTTGATTTATATTCCCTGATGCCAAGTGATGTTGAGTAATTTTTTCATCAGTCTGTTGACCATCTGTGTGTCTCCTTTAGAGAAATGTCTGTTCATGTCTTCTGACCACTTCTTGATTGGATTATTTATTCTTTGGGTGTTGAGTTTAATAAGTTTTTCTTTTTTTAAGGATTTTATTTATTTATTTGACAAAGAGACACAGCAAGAGAGGAAACACAAGCAGGGAGAGTGGGAGAGGGAGAAGCAGGCTTCCCACTGATCAGGGAGCCCGATGTGGGGCTTGATCCCAAAACCCTGGGATCATTACCTGAGCCAAAAGCAGGTGCTTAATGACTGAGCCACCCAGGAACCCCTGAGTTTGATAAGTCCTTTATAGATTTTGGATACTAGTCCTTTATCTGATATGCCATTTGCAAATTTCTTCCATTCTGCTCACTGTATTTTGGTTTTGTTGACTGTTTCTTTTGCTGTGCCAAAGCATTTTATTTTTATGAAATCCTAATTGTTCATTTTTGCCTTTGTTTCTCTTGCCTTTGGAGATGTGTTTAGCAAGAAGTTTCTGTAGCTGAGGTCACAGAGGTTGCTGCCTGTGTTCTTCTCTAGGATTTTGATGGATTCCTGTCTCATATTTAGGTCTTTCATCCATTTAGAGTCTATTTTTGTGTATGGTGTAATGAAATTGTCCAGTTTCACTCTTCTGCATGTGGCTGTCCAATTTCTCCAATACCATTTGTTGAAGAGACTTTTTTCCATTGGATTTTCTTTCCTGCTTTGTTGAGGATTAGTTGACCATAGAGTTTAGGGTTCATTTCTGGGTTCTCTATTTTGTTCCATTGATCTATGTGTCTGTTTTTCTACCAGTACCACACACCAAGATACATTTATACTTGGCATTTCCATGATTTCTCTTTAGTCTTTCTCTCCTAATATGAATGTTATAGAAGTAGAGCAGCTCCTTGTTTTCTGGGAAGGAACTGCCAAGGCCAAAAGGAAACCAAACTTTGCCTTTCTAGCCACCTCTGGCTTCTGATGTAACAGAGACCAGGGAGGTGAAAAATAATTCTTAGGAAGTTAAGTACTTTTTGACACAGTAGATTAAGCTGTAATGGAAAAAGTTCTGAGAGGTTGTTTTTCACAAATTACCACTGTTAACCTCCAAATTACATCAGCTGAGACGGTTTTTTTGTTATTTGAACTCTGATACAAATTGGGTGAGCCCTCATAGGGAGTGAGAAAAAAAATTTCTCTAGGTTAGTAGGAATTACGCTATTTTAAATCTTTTTCTAGCTAGTAAAAATGCTGTTAACATTGACAATTCTTTCTGGATCTAAAAAGAAATACTCTAATATCTAACTATTTAATTATCTGTAAAAAATTCTCTCAGCTTTAAGTCTAAAGAGTTTTTTTTTGTTTTTTTTTTGTTTTTGTTTTTATGATTTTATTTATTTATTTGAGAGATGGGGGGGAGGAGCAGAGGGAGAGTCTGAAGCAGACTTCCCCACTGAGCTTCGAGCCCAATGTGGGGTTCAATCTCACTATCCATGAGATCATGACCTGAGCCAAAACTAAGAGTCAGACCCTTAACTGACTGAGCCACCCAGTTGTCCCTCTAACAGGTTGTATATTTAGCACTGAGCAACATGGCAGTTCCATAAAGGCAGCTGTATAATTAAGAAATGATAACTTTTAGGATATGTTCTATCTTTATATATCTATCTTCTAGAAATATTACTAATATTTCAGGTAACAGTCAGTTTCCAGCTTGGCCAATGTAAATAACTGTAAGGTCAGGTTAGAAATCATAAATATTTTATATCTGAAATGACTTTATATTTCACTCATTGAATTCTAGTGAGAAAGGCAATAACCAAATAAAAGCTAAAGGAAGAAGAAGAAGATTATAAATTGTGGTGAATGCTGTGAAGGAAATAAGCTGATGATAAAGTATATACACTATCCAAAGGGACCAAAAAGTTTACTCTGTTTTTAAAAAGATTTTATTTATTTATTTGAGAGACAGCATGAGAGAGTGAGTGAGTGAGAGAGAGAGAGAGAGCGAGAACAAGGTAGGGGGGTTGGAGGGGTGGAGGGACAGAGGGAGAAGCAGACTGCCCACTGAGAAGGGAGCCCAAGGGGATCAATCCCAGGACCTTGGGATCATGACTTGAGACAAAGACAAAGGCATAAGTTTATCCAACTCAGTCACCCAGGTACCCCATCAAATAATCTTTAAAAAAGCATATTTAATGCATTTTAAAATTTATGTATAAAGTAATTAAAATACTATTCAATAGGAAATAAAATATTGTTCAGCAAGTTCATTGTCCTGTTATAGCTGTGGCTTCTTTTGGGAGGTGGCATTAAGAGTTGGTGGTATTCAATACAATGTCCCAAATCTTCTTATTCTGCTATGAAATTTCTACTATTTTGTGAATCTTTAAAGGGGAGGAAGTGAGCTATATTAAAGGCTCTTACTTAGACAAGACTAACCAATTTTGGTGAAAAAAGAAAAAAACTTTTCATTAAATGTAATCAGTTCAGTAAGCAATGCATTAAGTTGTCACCTTTACATATGTTAGTTGGATGTTATTCCCTCTCTTCTCCCCAACAATTCTGGTTCCACCCAAGATGAGAAGTTATTAAAAAAAAAAACAACTTTTGAAGGTAATTCTCCGTTAGGCTTTTAATGGAAATAAACTTAGAAAACACTTAGAAATGTAAATACCACAGTAAAATCCAAAGGACCAACTCTCTTGGAAAGTGATTGAGCAGACTTGTAACAAAGGGAAAATAATGGGTGTCCTCTATGATTTCCCAGAACTTTAAAGTCAATTATATTATCCCTATTTTACAGACAATAATAATGAGAACACAGAAGGGATAAATGGTGTTCTATTCTCTCATACAATAGTGGGTATCAAAGTCAGGGTTAAAACTGAGAGCATTCTGGCTCCTAACTTACAACTATAGTTTGGATTGTTGAGTCCAAGGAGGGGAAGACTATTGGGTCAAGAAGTGACTTAAAATTGCTCTGTATCTTACATTCTACTTGCAAATGTTCTCTTCATATTTGTGTACTACTCTGTCACTAATGGTCATTGTTGACAGTCACTGGGTTAAGTGTTCCTCTCTTGACAGTTCTGCACTAAATTGAAAAGTTCTCCCCTGAATGTGTTGTTGCTTGTTTGTTTGTTTTTAATTCTAGCTTTACACATCCCATCATGTTATGTTTCTTATTTTTTTCCCCTTGGCTCTAACAGGTTAGAATGAGATTTGACTTAGAGAATACTTTCCTGGTCCAATTTCCCTTATTATATATAACTAGTTGAGATGGCCATAGTATTGTATCATAGGTGTAGTCAAACATCTAGTAGTAACAAAGGTATTTGGGTTCCATTCCATCAACATATCTTTAGAAACATGTTTTCCTTCTGGCATAAAGAATCTTTCTGAGGCATATAGGGTCCACTCTACCTTTTGATATTGGGGAACCACAAAAATGTGATAACCCAATGTCATGCTTTCTCCTTTAAGGACCAGTATTCTCATTTCACAGTTGCCCGAGGAATCACAACCATTACGATGTGTGGTATATACTTATTTCTAGTTGGATTGTCTTTTATCTCAGATGACTGGTAGTACTTCTAGATTATAGCTGATCTGTAAGTATTCCACATATCAACCAATCGTAACTGCAACAACTGTCAGTCTCTAGTATGAAACATCTTTTATGTTGTTTTATAGTATTTTTAGATGTTTTCCTCAACTGCTTTATGTTCAATTTCCATTATTCTGTTTACTTCTCTGTGAATTAATTTATTTTTTGAAATATATTGCTATTTTTCTCCATCTGTGTATCCAATGGTGACAAACCTGCCATGACATGAATGTTAAATTGAGATTGCTTGATTTCAAATTTTTTTAAATTAAATTACTTTAAATACTTTAATTTCCTCTTTGAATGTGGTAAGCATAACAAAGTTGCATTTTTTAGAACCTAATAAAGTGATATCTTGGGGTTTTGTTTTTCTTTTTTTCCTAATTTTTTTTAATTGTATAACTCTCCTCACTCTCACAGCATCCCACCCACCCTACATTCCCACCCACACATCTAATTTATGAGTCCTCTACACAAGAAGAAAGAATGGGAACGACTGGGAGATGTGCTATTAAAATGATACATTTTCAGATCTTCTCTAAATAATTTTCCTCGGATCCTTCTTCTTCTAAGACTGTTTCATGAGGCTTATTGACCTACAGAAAGGAAAAAGGGAGAGAAAAGCATGTACAAGTAGTATTAGGAATGAAAACAGCAATATAATAAGTAAAATGAAGATTTGAAGAATCAGAAGAGAATATTATGGAGCAACTTTATGCTAACAAAATTGAAAACTTAAATTCAATTGACATAGAGTATATAATGTATTAAATTTGACTCAAGAAAAATTAGAAAATCTTCATAAACTAATATGCTTAAATTCATTGAATTGATAATAAAAATTAACCTACCTTTAAAAATAACCCCAGATCAAGGTGATTAGATGTTTTTCCTGGAAAAGTTCCCCTAAATTTCAAGGATAAAACAATCTAAATTACAGTAACAACTTTGGAAATTGGAAAAAAGAAAGAAAACTACTCAACTTACTTTATGATGCTAGTGTAGCTTTGATTTAAAAAAAAAGCAGGAAAGTGCAGACTCAGTAAAGAATAGTTCAATCTTACCTATGAACATAGGTGAAATGTCTGAAATAAGAACCATTAGATAATTATTGCTCAGCTCCAAATGCCAAGAGTCGTCTTTACTTCCTCTTTTCCCTCCCATACCCCACATCTAATGAATCAGTTTGCGAGTTCTGTTGACTCTGCCTTTTAATTAAATTATGTCATTCCTGGATCAAAATACTTTAAAGACATTCCATGATGCATAGAATAAAATCCGAACCTCTCACCATGATCTACAAGTCCCTTCATGATCTGACTTCTGCCTACCTCTTCAACCTATCTCCTACTACTCTCCTTCTGGCTCACTCCACTTTAGACATACTGATCTTATTCCTGTTATTTGAAAAGACCAAACATATTTTCCGCAAAGGGGTTTTACATTTTCTGTTTCCTCTGCCTGGACTCTTCCTCCAGCTGTTTGTATAGTAATCTCCTTTTCATCAGTCAGGCTTCTGTTCAAATATCACTTTAAAGAAGTCTTCCCCAAGCTCTGTCTTGCCATTTCTTCATTCTTCTTCCCTCTGTATCCCCTTAGCCTTCTTTATTTTCCTTCATATCACTTATCAGTACCCAAAACTATAATTTTTCTAACCTAGTAGTTTATTGTCTTTATCTCTCACTAGAATGTAAGCTCCAGAGGGCAGGAATTTTTCTTGTTCTCTGCTATATTCCTAACACCTAGAAAAGGACTTTGTAGGCATTAAATATATATTTAATAAATAAATTTAGTCCAACATTTTTTATTTCATGGAAGGCATATGGCTTGTTCAAGGTGACTTGTCCATCTGAGAAAGGAACCCTATCTTTTTGAGTCACATTACAGTGTACTTTCTATTATACCACATTTCTCTATCTGCCTCTAGCCCTATAATTCTAGTTTAAAAAGATAATCCTGTCCTCTCCCTGGCAGACTAGTAAATGTATTAATTCGTGAAAATGTTCATGAAGTTTGCTGCAGGCAAATCAGTATGATGAGACTTATACATGGATACTGTCTTACTTGGTAGCTTTCCAGTAAAGGCTACACTTCATTTCAGGAGTATCTTCCCTTAAGAAATAGGGAGAATGCTTACCTTCCATGTGTGTGTTTATTAGCAAATATAATAAAGCATGTTAGGGCCAGACATGATACACTGATGACATTAATTTATCCCAAATAAGTCATGAGTCCATTGGCTCTGATTAAAGTCCTGTTATTCACATTATGTGAAGTAATTTTAAGTAAACTCTATGCCCAATTTTGGGCTCAAACTCACAACTCTGGGATCAAGAATCCCATGTTCTACCAACTGAGCCAGTCAGCACTCCTTGAGAAGTAATTTTACAGTTTGAAAAAAACAGAGAAGGTCACAGAGCAAGGGTGTGCATGTATATATGTGTATATGTGTACATGGTACAATTTCATTAGTTCATTATGCAAATATGATGTGTCTATGACTGTGCTAGTGGATATACAAAAGAAGTGGCAGGCATTAATTCTTATAATGGGAAATCTTATATACTATTGAAAGAACTCGGAAAGAATTCTGACACAGTATATAAGCAATGAAGAATAGTAAGAGTAACTGTGTCTACCAGAACTGGTGAGATTCAGAATAAGAGGAAAATCACTATGAGTTAGAGTTCATCTGAACAAACAATACAGAGACTATGTGATATAAGACTATGTGCAACTTTTCTCTCTGCTCTTTGTGGCAAAGCTCACAGTATATTGATATATCATTTAAAATAGTTTATTTTGTTTGGATTCTGAGTGAAAGCCATCAACCACAGGAGACAGAGTTTTCTAAAGTTTTAAAGTAATTCTTGGAAGATAATAAGGTCTGGTAGTTGCCTTTGATTTTCTAGGCAGATGCGCAGTGTTCAAGCATCCTCTTCTCCCTTTCAGAAGTAAGGGTAGGGATATTGTCCTGCCATTGTGGAATATTTCACAAGGTTTCATCAAAGTTTCAGACTATCAGTTTCTTCGTGGCTTATCACTTCAAGCCCCTGAACAAACTGGAAGGGATATATTCTGTTTGCTCTGGGCAGCCTGTATTTCTGATTGTCTGCTTTCTGTCAACGGCCACTAGAGAGAGGCTGATTAACTGCATTTAATTTGTGGATAGAATTTTAAGCCACTTTAACAGATTCTCAATTAAACTGCTTAGGCCTTGCAGGCATAATTCTACAAACTCCAGCTCTTGAGAAATGCCCATTAAAGGTAATGGGGACTCTGTCTAATGAGGGCAGTTCAGTCAACTAAGCAGTCTGTGATGGTGGCTAGAGAGGTTATTCAGAACTTTGCAAATGCCATCCATTTCTGTGGAGAAAATAGGCCTTTATATCATCTGCAGAGTAGAGCCTTCCATTTAAAACATGCAAAACACTAACCACATTTCTCTTTAAAAATGTATTAAGGGAGAAATTATGTTCTAGAATATTGGGTTTGTTATATTAAGAATTATAGGGACTTTAAAAATAGATTTTGACTACTAGAAATAGAAATTTGGTTCAGAGTAATAAATTTTCTGCCTTTATTTATTTCAAGGCATTTCCTCGAGCAGTATGTGTAGGTAAATGAAAAATATAATTGAATTTATTTTAAATGAAACATAAGAACCAGAGCAATGTTTCTCAAAATAGGGAAGGCCTGCAATAGAATCACAGAGGGAGCTTGTTATATATGTAGATCCCTAGGCCCAAACAAATCCTGCTGAATCGTATTCTAAAGTTAGAGCCTACTGATCTTCATTAAAAACAAACACACACACAAAACTGACCTGATGTTTCTGATATAATCTAAAGTTTGAAAACAGTGGAGGTTAAAGTTGGAGAGTAATTACTTAAAAGTGAGTTTTGTTAGTAAGGGATCACTAGGATCGTGTGTGTAGGGAATGCTAGTCAAATTTCTGACAGCTTTTTATCTTATTTGCATCCCAATGTCATTGATAAGAATAAAAATATTTATTGTCCAATAAAAGTAGACTAGATATATTGGGACATACCCATTCAATACTATACAGTCATTTAAAATGACTTTATAGAATGATACATGAATGCATGGGAAGTTATTCATTTTACCTTGTTAAATTGAGAAAAGCAAGTCACAAAATATTATGTATGTTGCCATTGTTCTCAAAAATACTAAGCAAGGAAAAATATCTGGACAGACATATAAAAGGAATTAATGGCATAAGATTACAGATAACTTTTATAGTCTTTTTACTTATTTGTATTTTCTCAATGTTCAGTGATGAATATCCACTATGAAAGTAACACCGAAGTTGTTATAACAAAAAGAAAATATCCACTTCTTATGACATAATATAGTTTCTAACACTTTAATTGAAGAAATCTTTCAGATCCATACTATTTAGTACTTTAGCACCTCAGATGCTGTTATTCAAACAAAAAGTGGTTGTTATATAGTAACATATTTTTAAAAACACAAATCTATGGGAGAAGTTGTATATAAATTGAAATGCTATTTTTAATGGAATGGAGGAAAATGTTATTTTTGCTTTGGCCTATCTTACCTTCACTGGAAAATACGTCTTTCTACCATTGTATATGCCTAGTTTAAATATTTTTATTGAAAACAAAGATAAATTAAATATTAAGTAAATATTTTCATTGAAAACCAAGATAAATTAAAAATATTAAGTCTTGGGGCACCTGGGTGGCTCAGTGGATTAAGCCTCTGCCTTCTGCTCAGGTCATGGTTTCAGGGTCCAGGGATCAAGCCCTGCATGCATCAGGCTCTCTTCTCAGCAGGGAGCCTGCTTCCCCCTCTCGCTCTGCATGCTTCTCTGCTACTTGTGATCTCTCTCTCTGTCAAATAAATAAATAAAATCTTAAAAAAAACATTAAGTCTTAAACAAGTTTTTTCAAAAGTGGGAGATAGACATCTAGTCTCTACAAGCTGTGATGTCCAATGTGGTAAATACTAGCTGCATAGGGCTATTGAATGCTTGATACATGGCTAGTCCAATATCACATGTGCTGAAAGTGTAAAATATACAACTTTTAAAAAGACTTACTAGGAAAAAATATAAAATATCTCAATAATATCAATGTTGCTTGCATGTTGAATTGGTAATATTTTTTATATATAGGGTTAAATAAAATATTAAAATTAACTTTACTAGTCTTTTTAATTTTTAAATATGGTTCCTAGAAAAATTTAAATTATACATGTGGCTTGCATAAGTTGCCTATTAGACAGTGCTCTTTAAGTCTATACATCACGTTCTTAAAGGAAAACTTATTTATGACCCACCTTGCCTGGAAACCAAATGGTGCTACTGAGCCTGGAAAAGGATTTGGTTTACACTAGGGCTTCTCAAAGTGTGATGCCTGGACCAGCAGCATCAGCATGAACTGACAACTTGTTGGAGATAAAATTATTGGAACACATCCCAGACCTACCGTGTCAAATCCTTGAGAGCAAGACCCAGCAATAACAAGCCCCCACCAGGTGATTCTGATGCAAACTAAACTTTGAGAAGTGCTGATTTGAATAAACCTATGGTGAGTCTTACTGTAAATGCAAGAATACTTGGCTCTAGTCTATCTGTTTTGAAAAATCTGGATTTCTATCTTTTGTTGTTTGCTTAACTAATGGCCTATTTTCCTTAAGATAGAGAATAAAAGGGTGATGATAATTATTAATGATAATTATTGAGTTATGGTACAATTATCTACTTTTTAGATTTAGAAAAGAAAATGTGACCCTTAACCCTAAAATATATTAATGAAATCTATTTACAATTCCCTATGAGTTTAAACATGTATTAAGTAAAAATAACATCTCTGTGTTTATTATTTCTTTTTTAAACCTTTACTCTTATTTTATCTGATATATTTTTAACATCTTTGGCCCTAATATCCTGACTTCAGGATATTTCTTCTGAATATAGACAAAGGTTAAGGCCTGGTGAGAAAAGCAAAAAGATGAATTAGTCCTATTCATTCATTCATTCATGCATTCATTCAACAAATAACTATTAAACACCAGTAGGAAGAGATCTTCTTGATTCTGATCTTGTATCCCCTTTTCCTGCTTCTGCATGGGCAATTCTACTAAAGAGTTAACAGATCCAGAGAATTAGTTCTAGTCAAAGGAATTAGTTAATCCAGGTAATTAGTTATTGCAGGCCAGAGTGGCCCAAGAAAGATGAGGAAATAGCATTCCTCACAGCCAAGGAGTGATCTCAGGTTTCTCATAATGCAGGTGTGGATTTATCAAGAAGGAGATAATTTTTAGCACCAGCTTTATAAAATAATCATCATAATAATAGCTTTTTACAAGCAAAGGATTTTGTAACTATTAAAAAAATCATGAATGTCCATAATGAGTGTATTTTTCTTTTGAACTGTGATATGGCTTTCAAAAGCAAATGGAAAATTTTTAGATGTCAAACTGCCAACAAATGAACCTACAGCATCTACTGCATATATTGTAGTTGATGTTTAAAAGCCTTTAGGTTACCCTGGAATGTTGATATAACAATATTCACTTCTATGCCTTTGACATAAAGTAGATACCTTCCATCTAAAAGGAGCTACATTTAAAAATACTGTTTCCAAGTTGTTGTGCTAAGTTCTAAAGTAAGGGGTAAAAAATAAAAGACAGGGTTTATCTTTTAGGAACTCAAATTTTCTTGCTGCTAGTCAGCTCCGGCTGTACCTAAGAATCACCTACAGAGCTTTTGAAGAACTAACACAGCTCAGGCCCCACCGAATTAAATAAAAATCATTAAGTCTGGGGACTGAGTATAGAGTTAACTCCTGGTAGAGCTCTAAGATTACAAACAGAGCTAAACTAGAGTATAAACAAATTGTTATAAGAATGCAACTAGGGACACGTGGGTGGTGCAGTTGGTTGTGTGATCCACTCTTGGTCTCAGCCTAGGTCATGATCGCAGTATCGTGAGATTGAGTCCTGGTGAGGCTCCCTACTCAGCATAGAGTCTGCTTAAGACTCTTCCCTGCCCTCTACCCCTCCCCTCCATGCTCATGAGCACTCTCTCTCTGTCTCAAATAAATAAATCATTTTTAAAAAAGAATGCAAATAAATTTTTCAGGGAGGAGTTGTCAGTATTTAGAAAAGATTTCACCAAAAAAGTAATCAGATGGGAGTCAATAACGTATCACCACCAATTGGCCTGATTTTTCTCAGATGTCTGTTTTCTCTCCTACTTTCTATGACCAGTGCTATTTAGTACTTTTTCTGGGTTCCTAGGTGGATTTCTTCTTCTGTTTAGTTCTTTTTTCCCCACCACATGTTTTTAATACTTTTGAGGAATCCTTTTCTGAAGAACATTTGGTGAACCAGACAGAAAGACCCATTCTGTTTGTTTGCATTGCAGTGAGAATTACTTGCGTTCCCAGTTGTTACTTTCTTTTGTTTTGATGCATCCCTGCACAGCCCATTGATTTCTCTTCAGATTGCTTTTGGATGGGCAGATATTCTCTTGGTCATTAAATTCATTTTTCATGCATGGGTTTTAAATTATTTCTCAAATTTATTACTTCTTCCTATTTTGTCCAAATATTTTAGTGTGGTCAGTAGAATACATTGTCTAACACTGACCCCACTACAGTGTAGTCAAAGAGACTCTTACCCTGGTTTTCAGGTGTGAAGTCTCATTAAAGTTCATCTGGAACACCAAACCAAAGATTAAAGGAGGGGATAGGGCTGTGTAGAATAATTTTTAATAGGCTTTCCACCAATCCTCTTTTTAGCCCCACACTAAACCCTGTCTTCAGAGGTAGCTGATGTCTTCAATATTTGTATTTCAGGAATTGCATGGGAAGAATAAGCTTGTTTCTTGTTGATTTTCTGACATGATTTAAGTTTTCACTTTCTTCAGTACGCTGTTAGTTACTGCTCATTGATTTGTTTTCCAGCTTCCAAAATTTTGTTTTCTTTCCTATTGTGCATGTTTACTTATTTAATGTCAATTTAGTAAGGTTGTAGAAAGGAGATGGGGGAAAATTATGTTTTCAATCTGTCAAGTTTATTGAGAAGTAGCTATTTGCACTTAATAAATGTTTCAATTTCATATCAGTGAGCCAAGTTTATCAATACCTTCATATACTAATGACAAAAACATGCCTTAAATCATGCCTTAAATCACCATATAAGTTACACATTTATAAAGGTAATCTGTGAATGCATTCATTGTTTCTCTATTTGTCATAATGCACACTCTGGTCTGAGACTGTCTCCTTGAACTCAAAACTGGCAAGTTGATACAAATGTTTAGACAAAGCTAAATAAACATTTGGGAATGGTTAATGAATCCAAAGAATGGTTTATTTGCTATTCCAGGATTTTTATACTTTTCAACTCTCTTTTCCATTTCCTAAGATAAATTCCTCAGAAGGTAAATCAAGGTGTTTATGTCATCTTCAAGAAATAGACTAATAAGTTAAGATATTCAGTGGTAGACAGAGTAGTATAGATCCTAAAAACCTGACTGAGCACTTAGAATCTTTGATCTTTAGTTCTCAGTTAAATTCTAAAGAAATAAAGTGGAAATATGTCTTTTCTGATATTTTGACTTTTCCTTAGCTCAATTAGTGAAATAGAGTTGGGAGAGGAAAATACAAAATTGTAGGATTTCCCTAATGTCATTTTGTGAATCTTGATATTTAAACAAGTTGCTGTTAAGTCAACTACTTTGAAGCCACTTAACTTAAATGCCTTATCTATTAAAGAGAAGTGTAAGAGAAGATATCTTGTCAGTAAAGACTTACCAAAAATGTAAAGATCATGAAAAGGAAGAGCTAGGAGAAGAACAAAGTTTGGTCCATAACCTTTTTTTATTATTAGGACTTATGTAATTTTTGAAGCTACAGAATATAATTGAAACAGCTAGGAAACATGAACAAGAGGACAAGATCTCTTTAGAAAGAAAAGTGAAAAGCTGAGAGAGAGACAAGGAGAGAGGGAGAGAATATGATTAATACATAAAATCATGAAGGATGTAGAGTAGAATAATATAGATTTTCCCCCAAGTCTATTGATCACATTCCCAGTCCCAAATACATAGTCTCAGATCTCAAAAGCACACATTTACAACAAATAGCAAATCAAATATGGTATTATATTTAGGAAGGAGCTAACTATAAATCATCAAGAAGATTCAATGCAATAACTGAATGTAAATCCATTAATTTAACAAGTTTACTGAGTCTCTACTCTAGTTAGGAATTAAATTAGATCAGGTTGTTAATATGAAAATATTCACTGACCTCATGGAATGGATAAATGAGTAAGGTGTATAAACAGCTGAGTGGAATATTGTGTGGTAGATGCTAGGGAAGTGTTCACCATTATAGGTGGTGGAAAGGATGTCAAATGGGTCTTGAAGTTTTAATAACAGTAGAAGCTTGAACTGGAGTAGGACATTTGCAGGCAAAAATATTAAGGAATATTTAATAGGAAAGGGACAATATCTATAAACACATAAATGTGTAAAATAGCATATCAAAGTCAGAGCACAACTAGTAGTTCTCATTGGCTGATGCATGGTGTTTGAGGCAACAAGTGGTATATTAGTTTTCTATTACTGCATAAGAAAATAACACAAAGTTAGCAGCTTTAAACACTACAAATGTATTAAATCACAATTTCTGCGGGGCAGAAGTCTAGATACAGCATGATTGGGTTCTCTGTTCAGGGTTTCACAAAACTATAATCAAGTTGTTGACCAGATACATTCTCATGTGGATCTCAGATTGCTGGATGAATTAATTCCACTGTGGCTGTAGAATTTATGGTAATTTGATTCTTCAAAGTCAACAAGGAGTCTCAGCTGCTTCAAGTCTCTTACTTTATGGATGGCCTACATCTTCTTTTAAAGGCTTCACCTGATTAAGCCAGGCCCTTCTAGAATACGCTTTTGATTAACTCAAAGTCTGCTGATTAGAGGCCTTAATTATATATCTGCAAAATTCCTTCACTTTGGCCATATAATGTAACATAGTCATGGCAGTGTTATCTCTCACCTTTGTTATATTCTGTTTGTGAGAAGCAAGTCACAGGTTCTACCCATAGTCAAGGGGAAGAGATTATAGGGATGATATTTCACAAGTGTATGACTCATTGAAGGTTATTGTAGGGTGTCACAAGTGGGGAGACTAGACAGTAGAGGTTATTTTTTCATGCTAAAGAGATTGACTTTTGGGCATCTGGGTGACTCATTTGGTTAAGTATCTTCCATGGTTCAGGTCATGATCCCAGCTCCCTAGGTTGAGTCCCACATCAGGCTCCCAGATGAGCAGGGAGTCGTCGTCTCCCTCTGCTCTTCATCACACTCATGCATGTACAGTCTCTCTCTCAAATAAATAAGTGAAATTTTTTAAAAAATAAATTGAGATAAGTCAAGCAAAGAAAGTGAATTATACGGTTTCATTTACTTGTGGAACATAAGGAATAGCATGGAGAACATTAGTAGAAGGAAGGGAAAAATGAAGGGGGATGGAATTGGAGGAGGAGATGAACCATGAGAGACTGTGGAGTCTAGGAAACAAACTGAAGGTTTTAGAGGAGAGGGGCGTGGGGGGATGGGTATTAAGGAGGGCACGTATTGCATGAAGCACTGGATGTTATACATAAACAATGAGTCTTGGAACACTATATCAAAAAATAATGATGTACTCTATGGTGATTAACATAACATAATAATAAAAAATAAATTGACATTTTTTTACCAGAAGTAATTTTTTAATTGAAGTATAATTAACATACAATGTTATATTATTTTCAGGTGTACAACATTGATTTAACAACTCTATACATTACTCATTGATCACTATGATAAGGGTACTTACCATCCATCACCATACAAAATTATATTGATTATACTCCCTATGCTGAATTTGTCACCCCTGTGACTTTTTTATTTTATAAATGGAAGTTTATATATATATTAATCCCCTTTATCTTTTTCACCCATCCCCCTACCCACCTCCTCTCTAGGAGCCACCAGTTTGTTCTCTGTATTTAAGAGTCTTTTTTTGTTGTTCCTTGCTTCTTTGCCTGTTCATTTGTTTTGTTTTTTAGATTCTATTTATAAGTGGATTCATATGGTATTTGTATTTCTCTAACTTATTTCACTTAGTGTAATACCCCCTATGTCCATCCATGTTGTCACAAATGGCAAGATCTCATTCTTTTTTATGACTGAATAATATTTCATTACACACATCATATCTTCATTATCCATTAATCTATTAACAGACATTTGGATTGCTTCCACATCTTGCCTATTTTAAATAATTCTGCAGTAAACATAAGTGTGCCTATATTATTTTTGAATTAGTGTTTTTGTTGTCCTTGGGTGAATAGCTAGTAGTGGGATTACTGGGTCATATGGTAGCTTTATTAAAGAACCTCCATACTTCTACTGAGGTTGCACCAATTTACATTCCCACAAACAGTGCATGAGGGTTTCTTTTCTCTACATCTTTGCTAACACTTGTTATTCTTTGTCTTTTTGATACTAGACATCCTGACTGGTGTGAAGCAATATCTCAGTATAGTTGTTATTTCCATTTCCCTGGTAATCAGTGGTGTTGAGCACCTTTCATGTATTTGTTGGCCATCTGTATGTCTTTTTTGGGAAAATGTCTGTTCAGATCCTCTGCACATTTTTTTATTTTTTTTAAAGATTTTATTTATTTATTTGACAGACAGATCACAAGTAGACAGAGAGGCAGGCAGAGAGAGAAGGGGAAGCAGGCTCCCCGCTGAGCAGACAGCCCGATGCGGAGCTCGATCCCAGTACCCTGGGATCATGACCTGAGCCGAAGGCAGAGGCTTTAACCCACTGAGCCACCCAGGCGCCCTTCCTCTGCACATTTTTAATCAAATTTCTTTTCAGTGTTGAGTTGGGTAAGTTCTTTATATATTCTAGATATCAATCTCTTATTAGATATCATTTGTAAATATCTTCCCACTCACTGGATTTCCTTTTGTTTTTATTGATAGCATCCTTTTCTGTGTAAAATCTTTTTATTTTGGTGTGGTCCCAATAGTTTAATTTTGCTTTTGTTTCCCTTGCCTGAGAAAACAGATCCATAAATATGTTCCTAAGAGCAATGTCCAAGAGATGATTGCTTATGTTTTCTTCTAGGAGTTTTATGGGTCAGGTCTCACATTTTAGGTCTTTAATCCATTTTGAGTTTATTTTTGTGAATGGTATAAGAAAGAGTTTGATATTTAGTATTTAGCCACTAGTGGAAACTTAAAGAGTGTTTGAACTGAGGAAATAACATTATCCCTGCAAACATGTGGCTTATGAGTTAGCAAACACTTCAAGGGGAAAGTGCCTGCAGAATTTCTGGCTTATTTTTTTCTTGGATCATGACTCCTCAAGGCTCTACCCCTTTGGCAGCCCCGATTTTGGTGTTCTTATTACAGTGAGACTACTGTGAGGCTCAGACTGATACTTCTTCTCTGGCTCTTGACATTGTTAATAGATGAATGCCCCAAGAATAAAAGCAGCAATGAATGTGGAGCTCACCTAGTGTAATTCCCTCCTATCCAGAATCTTAGATCCTTTGAATTATGATTTCTTTGGGTGATATCTGATACCTTAAAATTATATATTTAGAAAATTTTATACAGCTTTTGTAGTTATTCTTAATCTGATGTAAACTATTCCATCATGGCCAGAAGCAGAAGACAGTCTTAAAAATTTTAGTTTATTGGTAAACCAACTGTTTGAAACCAATGTCTTAGCTTGGTTTCTTATCTTGACTTTTGTTCTCAGGATTATGACCTTTTGCTTTAGTGGACCCATTCTTATTCTCAGGGAGGAATGGTGATTGGCCTCCCAGCTCTGAAAAATCTGGTAGGCCATTACTGCATACTTTCCAGAGGAGGCAGCCTGATTTCAATGACAAAAAGCACAAATCTAACTATTTACAGTGTTCTGAATTGTCTATAGGAACGAATCATACATAGGCTTTTACAATGCCACATCAAAAACCACATCATACAGATGCTGGCAAGGATCTGGAGAAAGGTGAACCCTCCTACACTGTTGGGGGGAATGCAAGCTGGTGCAACTACGCTGGAAAACAGCATGGAGGTTCCTCAAAAAGTTGAAAATAGAGCTACCTTATGACCCAGCAATTGCACTACTGGGTATTTACCCTAAAGATACAAATGTAGTGATCCGAAGGGGCACGTGCACCCGAATGTTTATAGCAGCAATGTCCACAAAGCCAAACTATGGAAAGAACCTAGATGTCCATCAACAGACCAATGGATAAAGAAGAAGTGGTATGTATATACAATGGAATACTATGCAGCCATCAAAAGAAATGAAATCTTGCCATTTGTGACGACGTGGATGAAACTAGAGGGTATTATGCTTAGCGAAATAAGTCAATCAGAGAAAGACAACTATCATATGATCTCTCTGATATGAGGAAGTAGAGATGCAACATGGGGGGTTTGGGGGGTAGGAAAAGAATAAATGAAACAAGATGGGATCGGGAGGGAGACAAACCATAAGAGACTCTTAATCTCACAAAACAAGGTGACTGGGGGAAGGGCTAGGGAGAGGGTGGTGGGGTTATGGACATTGGGGAGGGTATGTGATATGGTGAGTGCTGTGAAGTGTGTAAACCTGGTGATTCACAGACCTGTACCCCTGGGGCTAATAATACATTGTATGTTTATTTAAAATTTTTAAAAAATAATAAATAAAAAAACACATCATAGAATAAATGGTTCCACTAAAAGGGAGGTACGAGCCTTTCATCTGTAGTAAGTAGCTCAGAATAAATCCACTCCCACCACTGGGGTAGCCATAGCCTTCTGACAGTGGCCCAGTAGCATTTTCTTTGTACATGAAAGCTAACAGCTTACTAAGGAGAAACAAAATCCAGATACTAAGAATTTTGCCAGTACCTTGGAAGGCACAAAAGCAGCATTATATATAGCTTCCGATGTGACAACCCATTCCTTGAGAGCTTTCAAAAACAATTTGCAACTAGACTTTTAACATAATTTTCATTTCAAATCTTTTAATATATCTTTTGTTTGCCACAATGAATAATTATATTTCAAGGTTAGGTTAGTTCTGAAAGATTATATTTGGGCTTTAACCTTGAATACTCTGCCATGTAACAATGTAATAATATTTTCTTTATGCTAATATGCTAATATGCCTCTATTCAGGAGAGTTTATAAATAAAATGTGTTTTTTTAAGACTAAATACCACTAAATACCACTAGTTCACTTCATGATACTTTATTCAAAATTCCACCGGTATTTTTCAAAGAGCTGGAGCAAATAATCCTAAAATTTGTATGGAATCAGAAGAGACCCCAAATTGCTAAGGAAATGTTGAAAAACAAAAATAAAACTGGGGGCATCACGTTACCTGATTTCAAGCTTTACTACAAAGCCATGATCACCAAGACAGCATGGTACTGGCATAAAAACAGACACATAGACCAGTGGAACAGAGTAGAGAGCCCAGATATGGACCCTCAACTCTATGGTCAAATAATCTTCGACAAAACAGGAAAAAATATACAGTGGAAAAAAGACAGTCTCTTCGATAAATGGTGCTGGGAAAACTGGACAGCTATATGCAGAAGAATGAAACTCGACCATTCTCTTACACCGTACACAAAGATAAATTCAAAATGGATAAAAGATCTCAATGTGAGACAGGAATCCATCAGAATCCTAGAGGAGAACATAGGCAGTAACCTCTTCGATATCAGCCACAGCAACTTCATTCAGAATGTATATTTGAATAAAGTAAAGCTAATAATTCCTGCTGTCAAGACTTGCAGTATGTAACAAAAAAGATCACATTTTGTTGATTGGATTTATACCTTTCCATTTTATCTGCTACAATCACAAATGCTCATTTAATAAACTTCAATTTTTTTCTCTCATATAGTTGTTTCCTGACTAAAAAAATATTTATTTAGCTTAAATGAACAAAGCTTTGTAACACTCTAGGAATGTAGTTCTTTTGCCCATAAATTGAAAATAAATTTAATACATCTTAAACTTATTAATCTTCTTTCCTCCTTCCTCCTTTCTTTTTCTTCTTTTCTTTCTTTTGTTGTACTAGTTTCAAAGGTTAGTACAGAAAATATGATTAGATTGACCCAAAATCTATTGCCAAATTCAGAGTCAATTCAATCCTATTCAGGAACTGGTCTTATATACAACATTGTTGCGTATTGCTGACATCAATTGACAGTCATCACTTTCTTGCTGAAGGCAATCAACTGAAGCACATTCACAGCTAAGTACTGAAATAATTGAACCTGTTCAAATATATGAAGAACACATGAGCAGACTAGATCTCTCTAGTCTGGAGAAAAGACTGAAAGGGAGGTAGGAACATGATAGCTATATTTGAATGTTCTAAGAGTTGTCATGTTGAAGAGGTATTAAACTCATTATAGAAGGTCACAAACAGTGTAAATAGGATGAACCATGAGAAGCTACAAGAAGAAACATCTCAGCTAAATATAAGGATAAACTTTGTAATAGTCACTGAAAAAAAAAGCAATATGTTTTTTTTCCTTTTTTTAAACTTCAATTCCAGTTTTTTAACATATAGTGCACTATTGGTTTCAGGAGTAGAATTTAGTGATTCATCACTTAAATATAACACCCAGTGCTCATCCCAACAAGTGCCCTCCTTACTGCCCATCTCCCATTTAACCCATTCCCCTATGCACCTACCCTCCAGCAACCCTCAATTTGTTTCCTATAGTTAAGAGTCTCTTATGGTTTGTCTCTCTCTGTTATTATCTTATTTTATTTTTCCTTCCCTTTCCCTATGTTCATCTGTTTTGTTTCTTAAATTCCACATAAGAGTGAAATCCTATGGTATTTGTCTTTATCTAACTGACTATTTCACTTAGCAAAATACCCTCTAGTTCCATTCACAACATTGCAAATGACAAGATTTCATTCTTTTTGGTGACTGAGTAAATATATATATATATATATATATATATATATATGCGCCACCTCTTCTTTATCTATTCATCTGTCAGTGGATGTCTGGGCTCTTTCCATATTTTGGCTTTTCTGGAAATTGCTGATAAAAACATTGGGGTGCATGTGCCCTTCTAATCAGCACTTTTGTATCCTTCGGATAAATACCTAGTAGTGCAATTACTGGGTCATAGGGTACTTCTATTTTTTTAAAGCTTTATTTGTTTTTGAGAGAGAGAGAGAGAGAGAGAGAGCAAGCAGGGGGCAGGGGCAGAGGAAGAGAGAGAGAATCTCAGGCAGACTCCTTGCTGAGCACAGAGCTTGACAGAGCCTGACCTGAGCTGGAGTCAGGAGTTGTATGCTTAACCAACTGAGCCATTCAGTGCCCCAGGTTACACTGACCTGTGTTAGTTCTATTTTTAAATTTGAGGAAACTATATACTATTTTCCAGAGTGACTGCACCAGTTTGCATTCCCACCAATAGTGCAAAAGGGCTCCCTTCTGAATCCTTGCCAACATCTGTTCTTTCCTGAGTTGTTGATTTTAGCCATTCTTGCAGATGTGAGATGGTATCTCACTGTAGTTTTGACTTGTATTCCCTTGATGATGAGTGATATTGAGCATCTTTTGATATGTCTATTAGCTATCTGAATATCTTCTTTAGAAAAGTGTCTATGTCTTCTGCCTATTTCTTTTTTTTTAATTTATTTATTTGACAGGCAGAGATCCCAAGTAGTCAGAGAGGCAGGCAGAGAGGAGGAAGCAGGCTCCCTGCCAAGCAGAGAGCCCGATGTGGGACTTGATCCCAGGACCCTGGGATCATGACCTGAGCCAAAGGCAGAGGCTTTAACCCACCGAGCCACCCAGGTGCCCCCCAACTATATTCTTTTTTTTATTAATTTCTTTTCAGAGTAGCAATTCATTGTTTATGCACCACACCCAGTGCTCCATGCCATATGTGCCCTCCATAATACCCACCACCAGGCTCACCCAACCTCCCACCCCCTGCCCCTTCAAAACTGCCTATTTCTTAACTAGATTATTTGGTGTGGGGCTCTGAGATTGATAAATTCTTTATAGATATTGAATACTAACCCTTTATCTGATATGTCATTTGCAAATATCTTCTCCCATTCTGTAGGTTGACTTTTAGTTTTGTTGATTGCTTCTTCCACTATGCAGAAGCTTTTTATCTTGATGAGGTCCCAATAGTTCATTTTTGCTTTTGTTTCCCTTGCATCCAGAGATGTGTCTAGTAAGAAGTTGCTGCAGTGAAGGTCAAAGAAGTTGTTGTCTGTGTTCTCCTCTAGCATTTTTATGGACTCCTGTCTCACATTGAGGTCTTTCATCCATTTAGAATTTATCTTTGTGTATGGTGTAAGAGAATGGTCAAGTTTCATTCTTCTCTATATAGCTGTCCAATTTTCCCAGCACCATTTGTTGAAGAGACTGTCTTTTTTCTATTGGATATTTCCTGCTTTGCTGAAGATTAGTTGACTATATAGTTGTGGGTCCATTTATGAGTTCTCTATTCTCTTCCATTGATCTATATGTCTGTTTTTGTACCATATTGTCCTGATGATTACAGCTTTATAATACAACTTGAAGTCTGGGTTTGTGATGCTTCCTGCTTTGCCTTTCTTTTTCAACATTAGTTTAGCTATTCATGGTCTTTTTTGGTTCCATACAAATTTTAGGATTGTTTGTCCCAACTCTGTGAAAAATACGTATGTTATTTGATCAGGATTGCACTGAATGCGTAAATTGCTTTTGGTAGCATAGATATTTTAACAGTATTTGTTCTTCCAGCCCATAAGCATGGAATGTTTTTCCATTTCTTTGTGTCATTTTCAATTTATTTCATAAGTGTTCTATAGTCTTCAGCATGCAGATCTTTTATGTCTTTGGTTAGGTTTATTCCTATCCCATAAGATATGCTTTTAGGTGCAATTCTAAATGGAATCAATCCTTGATTTCTGTTCCTGCTGCTTCATTATTGGTGTATAGGAATGCAACAGATTTCTGTACATTGGTTTTGTATCCTGAGACTTTGCTGAATTCATGAATCAGTTCTAGAAATCTTTTGGTGGAATCTTTCAGGTTTCTACATAGAATATCATGTTGTCTGAGAAAAGTGAAAGTTTGACTTCTTCCTTGCAGATTTGGATGCCATTTATTTTTCTTGTCTGAATGCTGTGGCTAGGACTTCCAGTGTCATGTTGAGTAGTAATCATGAGAGTGGACATGGCTGCCCTTTTCCTGACTTTAGGAGAAAACTACCCACCCACCAAAAAAAAAAAAAAAAGGATAAAAGCTTTCAGTTTTCCTCACTGAGAATAATATTAGCTGTGGGTCTTTGTATATGGCCTTTATGATGTGGAAATATGTTCCTTCTATCCCTACTTTCTTGAGCATTTTTATCAAGAAAGGATGATTCATTTTGTCAAATGCTTTTTCTGTATCTATTGAGAGGATCATATGGTTTTTATCTTCTCTTTTATTAATGTGATGTATGTTACTGTATTTCTCTCTGAAGTCCTGCTGTGCTAGTGTGTGTGGGGAGTGGGTGGAAGTTGACATCACCCTGCCCTCTAGGCTCTAGGGAGAATTCCTGGCTGTCCCTGGTCAGGAAGCTCTCAGAGAAAAGTAAACTATCTCCCCTCCCATGTCCCTGGATTTCATCAGATCTCTACCCTCAAGCTGTCTGTGCCCAGGCAGTAGGCATGCCTGGAACCACAGTTCTCCTGTTTTATCTCTGGCAGGTGTTTGGTGTTCAAAACTTCATATCTTAAGGAGCCTGGCAGGGCTATGTCTAGCACAGTTCAGTCTGAGAAAAGCAGTTGTTTGCCTGCATAGGTGCCTGGAGTTTATGCTGAAGCACAGCAAAACCTGCCGTCCAGGTTATTTACCCTCTCTGCATGCCTCTGTCCCCTGCTGTTGAACAGGCACTCAGTGGCCCCAGTGGGCCTTTTGTCCTTGGAGGGGCAAAATTCTCTCTTCCAAATGTACTCCAGGAAGGGGAGTGACCTCTTCCAGTGTGACCCAGGGCATCCCCACACTGAGGCATCTGGTGGGGACACTACAGCACTGCTCTCTCTCCCATTCTCTCCCTTTTCCCAATTTCGTTCATGAAAAGGGGCCCCTCCCCTTTGTGGCACTGCAGCTTATCTCTCCCCTAATTCAGAGCCCCAAACCTCACATCTGCCACATTCTCTCCCTTCAATTGTGCAAATTGTTTTCTTAATCCTCATACTTATTTTCTAGTTGTTCAGAATGATTGGATGTTGATCTAGCTGTATTTGAAGGACAAGGCCATTCTCAGGGTTCCCCTCCTTCTCCATCTTGACTCCTCCCAGAAAAGCCACAGTGTGTTTTCAATTTAGACAAAAGTCTTTCTTAAATCTCAAAGTGTTGATTAGTTTTTCTGTTAAGCTAGTTAAAGAAATAAAACTTTTATTTAAGAAATAATTATTTGAGAACTAATTATTGAAAGTTCATTAAGTGACACCTTTAAAGTACTGAAAGAAAATAGTTAATCTAGAATTCTTTACTCAGTGAAAACATCCTCCAAAAATGAAGACAAATTACATTTCAGTGAGTTTATTTTTAAAAAAGGAGGTGAAATAAACACATTTCAGACAAGCAAAATATGTAGGAATTTGGCACCTTCTTACCTACTCTGAAAGAAACATGAGGGGAGTTATTTAGGCAGTAGGAAAATAATCCCAGATGGAAGGATGGGAAGGCAGAAGGAATGAAGAACACGAGAAAAGGTAAATATGTGAGGGAATATAAAGCAATATTATAAAATAATATTGCTTGTTTAAAATAATAACATATTGTAAGGTTTAAAAATATGTATAGAAGAAAATGCCTAGCAACAATAGCATAAATTACAGGAAATAGGGGTTAAAGTATTTTAAGATCTTTGCAATGTCTAGAAAGTTGTAACAGTGTTATAGTAATCTATAATAGGTCAAGAGTACATGATGTAATTTCTAGGGTAATCACTTGAAAATACTATCAAGATAAAAGAATTTAAGAGTTGGAGAAAATGAAATAATAAATAATAAGGAAAAACACTCCTGTTTTAAAAGAAAGAAAAGAAGGGGTGTGTGGGTGGCTCAGTGGGTTAAAGCCTTTGCCTTCCGCTCAGGTCGTGATCCCAGAGTCCTGGAATCGAACCCCACATCAGGCTCTCTGCTCAGCGGAGAGCCTGCTTCCTCCTCTCTCTCTGCCTGCCTCTCTGCCTACTTGTGGTCTCTGTCTGTCAAATAAATAAATAAAAATCTTTTCAAAAAAATAAAAAGAAAAGAAAGAAAAGAAGAACATAGAAATTTAAAAAAAACTGAATAGGACAAGTAGAGAGTTGATTTAAACAAAATACATCATAATTTCATTAAATATGAGTAGACTATTCCAAATAAATGGTAAAGATGATCAAACCAAATTTAAAAAAAAAAACTATTTACAAGATACAAAACTTAAACAGAAGACAGAAAGATGGAACCTAAAGGTCTAGAAAAATATACCATGTAAATACTAGCCAAAAGAAAGCCAGCATAGTTAT
The DNA here is from genome assembly GCF_010015895.1 of Lontra canadensis. Lineage (NCBI taxonomy): Eukaryota > Metazoa > Chordata > Mammalia > Carnivora > Mustelidae > Lontra > Lontra canadensis. The sequence continues at coordinate 1,333,754 of NW_022631166.1, read as the reverse complement.
ATTAATATCAGACCAAGTCAACTCTATACTATATTACCACTAAAGATAAAAGGATATTTCATAATGATAGAAAAAGAAGTCAATCTAGCAGGAAGAAAAAAGAAACTATCTTAAATTTAATTACCCTAATATCCTCAATACATGTAAAGCAAAAGTTGGCAAAAGTATAACCATAATCATAATTTAAAGCTTTGAGAGACTTCTCTTGGTAATATTAAAAAAAAATCAGTAGGTATATAGAGCATCTGAGTGAAACATGATAGCTAGAATTAATTGACACATACAGTAAACTATAACAACTACAGAATGCATTACCTTTTGTCAAATGCACATTAATATTTACCAAAATAGATTTTATGCTGGGGCATAAGGGAAATCTTAATGAATTTCATTTTTTAAAATGATTTGATTTATTTATTTGACAGAAGGAGAGACAGAAAAAGCAGGGGGAATGGCAGGCAGAGGAATCAGGAGAAACAAGCCCCCCAAGGAATGGGGAGCCCAATGTGGGACTCCATCCCAGGACACCAGGATAGTGACCCGAGCCAAAGGCAGAGCTTAACTGACTGAGACACCCAGATGCCCCTCTTAATGAGTTTCTAAGGACTAAAATCATAAGCATGTTCTTTTTTAATTCAGTAGAATTAAACTAGAACATCTCTAAATATTTGGAAATTAAGCAACATGTTTTAAAATAAAATATAAATTTAAAATATGGCACTTTAGTGGTACTTGGGTGGCTCAGTCAATTAAGCATTTGCCTTCAGCTCAGGTCATGATCCCCAGGTCCTGAGACTGAGTCCCTCATAGGGCTCCTTGCTCAGTGGGAGTCTGCTTCTCTGCCCCTTCCCTGACTCATTTTTTATTCTCTCTCTTTCCCACGTAAATAAATAAAATCTTTAAAAAAAAAAAGTATCAGGTCCAGATAGTAAGTAGGGAATCCTTTTTTAAAAATTAAATTAAATTTTTTTTGCGTGTTTCAAAATTCATTGTTTATGCACCACACCCAGTGCTCCATGCAATATGTGCCCTCCTTAATACCCACCACCAGACTCACCCAACCCCACACCTCCCTCCCCTCCAAAATTTAAAGCATTTAAGGAAGAAATAATACCACTCTTACACAAACTCAGAAAACTGAAAAAGAAGAAACATTTTTCAATTTCTTTTATAGTGTTAACATTACCTTGACATGAAAACCTGATAAAAACATTCCAAGAAAATAATGAAAGGCATTTATATCATAAGTATAAATAGAACTTTTTAAACAAAATAATAGCAAATTCTTATATGTATAAAGGATAATAAATCACAAAAAGAGGGGGATTTATCCCAGGTATGTATAGTCAGCTTACACTTATATTAAAGGAGAAAGCCTTAATGATTTGAATAGATGCCCAAAAAAGTTCAATACAGATTCATGATAATTCTTAGCAAATTAAGAATTGAAGAGATTCTTAAGCTAGTAAAGGACAGCTGCACAAAACTATAATAAATGCTGTTAATAGTGAAATATTGAATATTTCCCCTGTGATTGGGAATGAGATAAAGATCTCCACTTTTCCTTTCCTTATTATCTGCTAAACTTGCTGATAAATTTAACACTGTCTTGATCAGTAAAACAAAGCAAGGAAAATAAAAAATATAAAAGTCAGAAAGGAATAAATTCCATTGTTATTATTTGAAGGCAATGTGATTGTATAACATAGAATATTTTCTAGATGTATAGATAAAATATTAAAATTAAGAATTAATTTAGCATGATTGTTTATTACAAAATGAAGCTAGAAGATGAAATTATATTTTAATACACTAGCAAAAATTATTAGAAAATGAAATTTTAAGAAACAATAAGACTTATAATAGCAGCAAAACCCATCACACATTTATTTTTTTAAAATGTTTAAAAAGACCTCTGCATAGAAGTCTACAAAACATTAATGAGAGTAATTACAGATCTAACTTAAAAAAAGGATATACCATGTTTATGATTTGGAAGTCTCAATGTTGAAAATATATTCTTCAAAAGTTGATCTATAGGCAAAAAGAATTTACAATAAAAAACCCAGAAGGATTTTGTGGCAATAGCTAGCTTACTAAATGTGAAATAGGCAAAGAATAAATAAGAAAATCTCAAAGAAGAAAAAAAAATTGGGATATTTTACACTAAGAAATGGAATGATAGTATTTGCTATAAAGTTGTGAAAATTAAAACAGTAAGGTATCGGTGCAAAGATAGGCAAAGAGACCAATAGATTAGAGAGTACAGAATTATACTCAAATATTTAAGGTCACCAGAATTATGACAAAGGTGGTACTGAAATGCAGAGGAAAGGATGGTCTTTTCAACAAATGGATCTGGGTCAAGTGGCTATCCATGCTGAAAACAAATGTGTTTTGATCCCTACCTCACATTATATGTAAAAATCAATTCCAAATGTATTTTAAATAAATTTGAATTGCAAAAAATAGAACTCTAGAAGACAATAAATTGCAGATGAATATTTTTATGGCCTTGGTTAGGTGAAAGATTGCTTAAGCAGGACACAAAAAGAAGGAATCATAAGAGGAAATATCAAAAATTATACTTCATTAAATTTTAAAATTTATATTTATCAGAAGACAGTATGAAGTGAGGATAAAGACAAGCCACTGAGTAGGAAATGATATTGCAATGCATATATCTGATGAAGGACTTTTAGCATTATATGTAAAGAGTACATAAGGAATTCTCTCATATCAGTAAGAAAAAGAGAAAACTCAATTTTTGAAAGTTAGGTCAAAAATTTGAGGAGACACGTTACAAAAATGATTTTAAGTCATCAATAAGTGTATTAAAAGATGTTCAATATTAGTAGTTATTGAAGAAATGAAAATTAAAACCACAATAAACCAGGATGGATAAAATTTGAAAGACTGATAACACCAAGTATTTGCAAAAATGTTCAACAACTTGAACTTTCGTATACTGCCAGTGGAAGTGCAAATTGACATAAACGTTATAGAAAAGCTGTTTGGAACAATTTTTTAATGTCATTCATACATGTGTACAATGACCCAGTGATATTATGCTAATAACAAGGAGAAATAAGCCCATACCTGCATCAAGAGTTAGGAACATAAATGCCAATAACATCTTTATTAATAATAGCCAAGACTTGGTTTAACAAATACTGAATAAGTGGCAGTTAACCCAATGGAATACATCAATGAAAAATAATAAACTACTTATATACAACAACATGGATAAATCTAACAGGCATAAAATACAGAGCAAAAGAAACAAGATAAAAAAGAGTACAACTTGTATGATTATATTACATTCAAATTAGTTAAAATTAATCTTGATAATAGAAGTCAGGATATTGGCTACTTTGAAGTGATAATGACTGGAAGAGGGGCACGGTGGAGCCTTCTGGGATGCTAGTAATGTTTCTACATCTCCTTTGGGGTCATAGCCATATTCATCAATGTTTATATCTATTTACCTATTTATCTACCTGTACCTTTAAGATTAGTGTAGTTTTTTGAGTATAGGTTCTACTTCAACAAAAATATTTGCCAAAAACCCCACCAAGACTCAAACAACAGACGGAAGAGAGAGAAGTTCTGACAAAGCAATGGAAAACAGAAAAGAAATGGGAACAATTGTCTAGATATGTACAGTCACATGGCTTGAATAAATGCTTTTTTAAATGAAAAATGGAATCCTGCAGACTGACTGATAGAGAATGAAAACTGCCTTTGGGTTAACTGAGAATTTGGTGACTTTATCTATGAACAGAATCTGGCTTTACATTTTAGAGTGATATAATTGAAAATACTTTATATGGGAAACCACTGCTCTTCTGTGTTATTTGTAACCTTCAATGTTTGCTTATCATCTTGGCTTCTTTTTAAAGAAACTCTTTCTGGACTTTAAGATGATGATATAAATAACTTTTTCCCTCATCTGGATCTACATCACCCTATTTCTCCATTCTAAGCTCTTTCGCCAGTAATCTTTCAGCTTTGTATTAGTAAACAAGATTCTGTCATCTGACATCCTGAACCCCGAGAGTAGATGTAGATCCTCTAAATCACTTAGAAAGCTTTCTTCACTCTATGTCAAATGTTCTGGAATTGTCAGCAAGAGTGCAAATGTTTCCAGTGTGTTTGAAGCAAGTCATAGGAAATTTTTTAAAAATGTGTCAACTGTGTAATTTAATATAGAATATTGAAATGGCAGTGAAAGAGAATGAGATTGACACCTTTTATTTTTTCTACCTCCAGGGTCTAAAATGTTCTTTGTTACTATTATTATATAGGAAAGAGCCAGGATATCTGCTAAAGCAAAACAAGCAACTGTCCCTGATAAAAAATAAGTACCTGTTTTCTAGTTTATGGAAAGAAAGAAAAGAGGAGAAGAGGAGTATAAAAATCTCGTGCCCTCTCACTTTCTTCAGATATCAGAAAAACTATAAATTTCTCATTAGATTTCTGATGTTGTAATATTCAAGAGGAGCAAACTAACTCATTGCAAAAGAAAATCCCTTAGGTCAGATGCGATCGTGGGTGAAATGAAACTAGAAACTCTTTCATTTGATTATTGCTCACAATTTTTTTTTTAATCTTAGGGAAGTTCACAAATTGACTGTGGGTTTTAAAGTGAGGACTCTGCCAAGCCAAGTCACTAACAGGCAGGATTATGTAAAGTAATTTCACAATGTGGACCAGGCAAATACAAGCCTCCCCAGTTCCCAGACCTGGAATAGGTTATCTCATTGCCCCCAGAGGAAATGCCTAATTACCTCCTGGAGCAGTCGAACTGTATTTGCAAGGTAAGAATTTAAACGCCAGGATTTACAAATGAGTATGCCCAGTCGAGCTGAGTCAGCAGCTAAAAATTGCTTGAACGGGAAATTCTCTTAAAGTATTGCTTAGAAACAATTAATAGAAACCTGGATATTAAGAGTTTGTGACTGAATTCTATACAAGATAAAGCAAGCTGCTTCTTAATTCAGAAAAGTGAGAAAGACTTATAACTGTTTAGGAAGTGTCTTCTCTTTCGGTGATTTATTTTGATTTGCAGTAGCAGTGACTCCTGATATCACTTTACCAGATATACTAGTTACTGTTCTAGGTAATAATACTAAATAAGATCGCTTAGAACTCCAAAAGAAAATTTTTGTAAAAATTGTTAAATGTCTAGTAACTTGGAAATTAGCAAGCTAGATATTAACTACAGAATTTTCCATAGTCCCATGCTGACTGTGTCTCTCAACTAAAAATTTGAGATAATATAACATATACTAATTTCTATCAACATTGTATATTTTATTTCTGGCTGACCACCATGGCAGAATATAGCATATTCTTAATTAGGCCAGGATTCTAGATTTGGTTTCCTACAGCAGTAACCTTGGCTCTGTTCTATGATGATAGATCACATCCCAGCCACATAAAAAGGTCATAAAAGGAACTAAAAAAAATATGTCTGCTCTATATAACCTCATTCATACAACAAATAATGATTAAGCACATACCATAATTGTGGCATGTTGCCTGAAAAATGCAAAAGAATAATGGGAGGGGTCATTGAAAAACTATATTCTGTTTATATGGACCAATAAGATTGTATTAACATGATATTACCATTCATTTACTTAACACTTGGAGAGTTGCAGCACAAAGGATTGGCAAAGATTCCATGTCTTAACATTTGACTTCCACTACTTAGGATAATCACTTCTGTTGGCTATAACTAACTTAGATATTACTATTTAAAAATACATGAAAGAGATAACTAGGAGAGAGGCTTGGAAAGATGGAGTAGGAGGACCCTAAGCTCACTTGATCCCACATTTACAACTAGATATCACTTACATCCAAGTATATAAACTAGGGAGAGTACCAAAGATGGGCAGAACAAACTCCACAACTGAATGTAGAGAAGAAGCCACTTTGGAGAGGTAAGGAAAGGCAAAAACCAGGAGTTTCCCACAGTGGGGAGGGAGTTGCAGGCCCAGAGAGGGAAATGCACAGGGGAGCCCAAATGAGGAAAACAAATCCCCAAAGTATCTGGCCTTGAAAACCAGAGGGGCTAAATTCCATGAATTTGGAACCTGGATGTTTAAGTCTGCTGACTTAGCACTGGTTAAGCCAGGAGGGCAAGTGAGCCAGGTCCCTGTCCTTAAAGAAACAACAGCCTGCGAAAAGGCAACATAGAAGCAAGAGGCTGCACAATGGGAGGGAGATCGGTTTATACTGATTTCAGATCATTTGGGGGGACATTTCTCTGGGAACAAAGAAGTTGGCAGGAGCCATTTTCCTCCCCTGGTCCCCAGCATAAATAGAGTCACTTGTAGGAGGCAGCACTGAACAATTTCTCCCTAACCTTCTAGTGGTGCACTGGCTCATGCGTTCTCCTGATGACTGGCTTACTCTAACCTGCTGGCCTGGACCCTGGGCTCCATGCAAATTTTGTTAATACTTTGGGAGCCTCACCTAGCCACCATCCACACAAAGGTCACACCCAGGCCCAGCCACCACAAACACAGCCATGTGCCCATGGCCACCGCCATTGCCATATGCTGTGCCTCTGGCTGCTTCTATGTTTTGGAGGATTGGGCCTAGGACCAGTGGCTCACTGCAAATTTTGTTAATACTGCCTGCCTCACCCTGAGCCCTTCTGCAGTCACACCCCCTCAGAACCTGCCTGCCTGGATCTTACTAACAACACAGAGAACAAGCGCAGCCAACAACAGGCAGAGAGTCAGTGCAGATGACTGGACTGAAAGGAAAAGCAACTCAGACACAATAGTAGGACATAAGCAACACACATAGGAGAGACTCCTCTGAAGTGCCAGGTTCTGGTGAATAGGGAACACTGCACTGCAGGGCACTATGGAAACTCTTCTTCATAAAGTCACTACTTTCAGGACACCTGGGTGGCTCAGTGGGTTGAGCCTCTGCCTTCAACTGGGGTCATGGTCTCGGGGTCCTGATATTAAGCCCTGCATCGCGCTCTCTGCTTGGTGGGGAGCCTGCTCCCCCCTCTCCCTCTGCCTGCCTCTCTGCCTGCTGTGATCTCTTTCTCTGTCAAATAAATTTTAAAAATCTTAAAAAATAAATGAAGTCACTACTTTCAAGAAGAGAGGGCATACCTGAATTTCTAACACAAAGAAACAGATACAAAGAGATAGAAAAAATTAGGAGAGAGAGAAATATGTGCCAAATGAGAAAACAGGATAAAATCAAAGCAGGAGATCTGAGCAAAACAGAAACAAGTAATATACCTGATACAGTATTTAAAGTAATGATTATAAAGACACTTACTGGACTTCAGAAAAGGGTGGAGAACATCAGTGAGACTCTTGTCAAAGAGATAAAAATCACATATCAGAGGTGATGAGCTCAGTAAATGAAATTTAAAATATGGTATATAGAATAAATAGTAGGCTACAGGGAGCAGAAGAACATAACAGTGACCTGGAGGGTAGAGTAATGGAAAGCAATCAAGCTGAATAGGTGAGAGATAAACAAATACTAAATAATGAGTTTAGAGTTAAAGAACTCAGTGACTCCATCAAGTGTAGTAACATTTACATCATAGGGATTCCAGAAGGAGAAAAGAGACAAAAGGGGGTAGAAAATGTATTTGGAGAAATAATAGCTGAAAACACACTGAATCTGGGGAGGGAAACAGAGAACAAGATTCAGAAGACACAGAGATCCCCCAACAAATTCAACCCAAGGAGGTCCACACCAAGACACATAGTAATTAAAATGATAAAAAAAAATAGTGGTAAAGAATTTTAAAGGTTGCAAGAGGTGAGAAGACACACATACAAAAGAAAACCTATAAGTCTATCAGCTGATTTTTCAACAAAAACTTTGCAGGCCAGAAGTGAGTGGCATAATATATTCAAAGTGCTGAAAGGGAAAAGTCTGCAGCCAGGAATACTCTATCCAGCAAGACTATCATTCAGAATAGAAGGCAAGGTAAAGAGTTTCCTAGACAAACATAAGTTGAAAGAATTCATGATCACTAAACCAGTTCTATAAGTAATGTCAAGGGGCACTCTGGGGATGGACACCAAAAACCATAAGTGAAAAAAATAAGAAACACAAATGCAAAAAAGAAAATTAAGTACTTTTGTAAAAATCAGTCAAGAGAAGCACAAAATTAAAGGATGCAAATTATGATATCAAATATCTGAAATCTGGAGAAAGGAGTAAAGAATGAGTTCAATATCAAGTGACCATCAGCTTAATATAGACTGCTATGTGCAGAAGATGTTACATAGAAACCGAATGGTAACCACGAATCAAAAAAAAAAAAAAAAACAAAACCAACAACAAACAAAACAGTAATAGATATGCAAAAAATAAGGAGTAAGAAATCCAAGTATATTACTAAAGAAAACCACCAAAAAAATGAAAATGAGAAAGAGAAGAAAGGACCAGAGAAAAATGAGAACAACCACAAAAGAAGTAACAAAATGGCAACAAATACATATCAATAATTATCTGAATGTAAATAAATTCTCCAATCAAAACACATAGGTTGACAGAGTGGTTAAAAAAAAAACCACATTTAAATGCTACCTATAAGAGACGCATTTCAGACCCAAAGTCACCTGCAGATTGAAAGTGAGGGGACAGAGAAATGTTTATCATGCAAATGGATGTCAAAAGAAAGTTGGAGTAACAATACTTATATTAGACAAAACAGACTTTTAAACAATGTCTGTTAAAAAAGACAAAGAAGGACACTATATAATAATAAAAGTGGCAATCCAACACGAAGATATAGCAACTGTAAATGTATATGCACCCAACAAGGGCTCATCCAAATACATAAAACAGTTAATACAAACATAAAGAAACTAATTGATAGCAATACAATACAATAACAGTAAGGGACTTTAACACTCCCTTACATCAATGGACAAATCGTCCAAACAGAAAATCAACAAGAGAATAGTGGTTTGGGGCACCTGGGTGGCTCAGTTGGTTAAGCAACTTCCTTCAGCCCAGGTCATGATCCTGGAGTCCTGGAATCGAGTCCAGCATTGGGCTCCCAGATCCATGGGGAGTCTGCTTCTCCCTCTGACTTTCTCCCCTCTCATGCTTTCTCTCACTCACTCTCTCTCAAATAAATAAAGAATATCTTAAAAAAAAGAAAAGAAAAGAAAATCGACAAGGAAACTGGTTTTGAATAACACATTGGACCAGATGTATTTAATAGATATATTAAGAACATTCCATCCTAAAACAGCAGAATACACATTCTTTTCAAGTGCACAGGAAACATTCTCCAAAATAGATCACCTATTAAACCACAAAACAAGTCTCAACAAATTCAAAAAGATCAGGGGCGCCTGGGTGGCTCAGTAGGTTAAAGTCTCTGTCTTCGGCTCAGGTCATGATCCCAGGGTCCTGGGATCGAGCCCCACATTTGGCTCTCTTCTCAGCAGAGAGCCTGCTTCCTCCTCTCTTTCTGCCTACTTGTGCTCTCTGTCTGTCAAATAAACAAATAAAATCTTTTTAAAAATTACATAAAATTTAAAAAGATCAAATTCATACCATGCTTCTTTTTTTTTCTTGACCACAACAGTATGAAACTAGAAATCAACCACATGAAAAAATCTGGGAAAAAAACCCAAATACATGGATTAAGTAACATGCTAGTAAATAATGAATGTGTCAACCAAGAAATAAAAAAAAAAGAAATCAAAAAGTACATGGAAACAAATGAAAATGAAAACATAATAACTCAAAAACTTTGGGACACACCAAAAGTGGTTCTGAGAGAGAAGTTTATAGCAATACATGCTTACCTCAAGAACCAAGAAAAATCTCAAATTAACAACCTAGCTTTACAGCTAAAGGAGCCAGAACAAGTAAAGCAAAGCAAAACAAAACAAAACAAAACAAAAGAAACCTAAAACCAAGAGAAGGAAGGAAGTAATAAAAATAGAGCAGAGGGGTGCCTGCTTGGCTCAGATGGTTAAGTGTCTGCCTTCAGCTCAAGTCATGATCTCAGGGTCCTAGGATTAAGTTCTGCACAGGGCTCCCTGCTCAGCTGGAAGCCTACTTCTCCCTCTTCTTCTATCATCCCCCTGCCCCCGCTTATGCTCTCTTGCACTCTCTGTCAAATAAATAAAATGTTTAAAAAAAATTAGAGCAGAAGTAAATGATACAGAAACTAAAAAAAAAAGAACAGATCAATGAAACTGAGATGTTTCTTTAAAAAAAAAATCAATAAAATTGATAAATCTCTAGCTAGACTTAACAAGAAAAAAAAATGACCCATATAAAATCACAAATGATTGAGGAGAACAACCAATACCACAGAAATACAAGTAATTATAGGACAATTTTATGAAAAATGATATGCCAACAAATTAGGACTCTCATTTTTACTCAGCAAAGTACTGGAAGTCCTAGCCACAGCAATCAGACAACCAAAATAAGTAAAAGAATCCAAATTGGTAAGAAGTCAAACTTTCACTATTTGCAGATGACATGATACTATACATAGAAAACCCAAAAGACTACCAAAAAACTACTAGAACTGGTAAGTGAATTTGTAAAGTCCCAGGAGACAAAATCAACATAGAGAAATCTGTTGCATTTCTATACACCAATAATGAAGCAGCAGAAAGAGAAATTAAGAAAATAATCCCACTTACAATTGTACCAAAAATATTAGGATATCTAAGAATAAACCTAACCAAGGAGGTGAAAGACCTGTACTCTAAAAACTATAAAATACTGATGAAAGAAATTGAAGGAATAAAGAAATGGAAAGACATTCTATGCTCATGGACTGGAAGAGCAAATATTCTTAAAATGTCTATACTATCCAAAGAAATCTACACATTAAATGCAATCCCTATCAAAGCACCAACAGCATATTTCACTTAACAAGGACATTAGATGACTCTTATGCCACACTTCAGATCCTCTCTCCCTCACAAATCTGGGGCTCTTAAGCACTTTTTCTGTCCCAGCCAGTCTTGTAGGGACTAATTTTGTCTGGGATCACATAGACTTTACAAGGGTACAATTTTGCTTCATGTCTGTGCTGTGTGACTCATATCTCCCACCTTGAGGCCTTCTTATTGCCAGTTAAGCATCAGATATTATGGGACTCATTCAGCACCCTTGTCTACGTAACTCAGAAGTATGAGGGAATTCATGCTCTGTGGGGGAGACACTGACCAATGGAGACTGTTCCTGGCAAATCATTTCTACTCTTCCCCATAATTCAGATTTACTCTTTTGAGCCACAGTACTTCATATAGCCTCTCAGTAAACGCTCCCTAGAAATCAAACAATCAGCTGTGCTTGATACCAAGTAGTGGTCAACTCAGCAACACTCCCACCTTTTTTCTCCTCCCTCCTTCACTTTCCTTTTTCCCTTACTTCTGCTTCCCTGGGATTGCTTTACCAAATAGTAGTAGTGGCATACAGGATTTTGCCTTAAGGTGTGCTTTCTAGGGTACCAAACTAACATAGAGACCATTTGTATACATTTGAAAAACAGTTACACTTAACCAGTAATAAAATATAAAAACATGCATGGTGCTGCTAACAACAATATCAGAATAGTGGGTAACTTTGGGAAAGAAGGAATAGGGCAGTGTTTTAACTGTATTAATATTCTGTTTATATAAAGGGAAAGAGAAAAATCTGAAGTAAGTATGGTGAAACTTTTTATAAAATCTGAGGGTGGACATATCCCTTACTTTCATTCATATGTATATATATTGCAACCCTATAGTCTCTAAGATGCATTCCAAATCTAATGTATTTTACCTAAAAAGAGAAGAATTTTTTAAATTGATATATAATACCCAATACCATAAAATTCACTCTTTCAACATGTATAATTTAATGGTTTTTAATATACTTATAATGTGTGATCATCACCACTTGATGATCACACATTATCAATATTTTCATTACCTCAAAAGTAAATATTCTCATTACCTCAATATTTTCATTACCTCAAATATTTTTGAGGTAATGAAAATACAATATTTTTATTACCTCAATATTTTCATTACCTCAAAAGTAAACCTATTAGTTGTCATTCCCCATACCCAGCTCCCACTTCCCCCACTCCTACAACTGGTCCCTAGAAACTTCTAGTCTATTCTTTTTCTGTGAATGTCCCTATTCTAGACATTTCAAATAGATGGAATCATATAAGATATGGGCTTTCTGTCTGCTTCTTTCACTTAGTATATTTTCAAAATTTATCCTTGTTGTACTATGTATCAGGGCATGATTTATTTAAGGCAGAATACTATTCTTTTGTATGGATATGTCACAATTTGCATATCCATTTATGAGTTGATGGACATTTGGGTTATATCTACTTCTTGGCTATCATGAATAATGCTGCTATGAACTTTCTTGTACATGTGTTTATGTGGACTGATATTTTCATTTCTCTTAGGTATATACCTAGGAGTAAAATCACTGAGTCATATGTTTAACCATACAAGGAAATGCCAAACTGTTTTCTAAAACGGATGTGCCATTTTACATTCCTATCAGTGATTATATATATGAGTGCCCTAATTTTCCCATGTCCTTGGTAACACAATAACAGTCTTCTCTATTATAGCCAACCTAGTAGGTTTGAAGTGGTATCTCCTTGTGGTTTGTATTTGCATCTCCCACATGACTAAAATTGAACTCTTTTCATGTGCTTTTTGGATCCATTCAGATCTACTAAAAGATCTACTCAGATACTTGGCCCATTTTAAAATTGGCTTATTTGTTGTTTTATTGCTGAATTGTTAAGAGTTCTTCATATATTCTGGATATATGTCTTTTATCAGAAAACTGATTTATAAACATTTTTTCTATTCTGTGAGTTGTCTTTTTCACTTTCCTTATACTATCCTTTAAAGCACAAAGTACATTAATTTTGATGATGTTTATTTTTTCTTTTGTTTCTTATGCTTTTTGGAGTCATATCTAAGAAATTGTTGCTTAATCCAAGATTGTGAGAATTTGCCCTTTTGTTTTCCTTTTGTAGTTTTAGTTCTTACAATGAGGTTTCTGATCCACTTCAAGTTAACACTTTTGTATATGGTGTGAAGTAGTGGTACAAATTTATTCTTTTGCATGTAGGTATGTGTTATTACAGCTCCATTTTTTAGAAATGTTTAATTTTTTTATTAAATGATCTTGATATCCTTGTCTAAAAGCAATTGACCCTGCCAGCAATTCCCAGTGATATCTTCTTATTTATTTATTTATTATCATTACTACATGTCTTCTCTATCACATTATATCGCCATTTAACTTTAGTGTTTTTGAGGACAGGGATGATGAGTTATAAACATTTCTATTTCCCAAAGTACACTGCCCAGATATTTTGTTCTATATTTATTGAATGAGTCTTGAATGGATGAAGAGAGTTTAAAATACCTTCTGACACTATTGTCCTAGACTCGCATTAAAAGTGTGACTGAATTTTTTCCACCTTTTTTCATAATAAAAATACGTAATTTTTGAGGTATTTAAAGAAATATAAAATAAAATTTGGAGTTTAGCTTAAATATTACTTCCTTCCTTTCTACTTTCCGAAGTTTTCTACTTCATGAAATCAATAATGCTTCCTTTTTAATTTGAGTGACCTTCTATGGAAATATTTTTCCTCTCTGTATTCTATAGAATACAACATTATTTAATCATAATATTATTTTATGTTACTTTGTTGAGAAGCATGAAAAATAACATTGTCACCACTCAAAGGAGTGTTCACTTGAAAGCACCAGGACCAGTTCTCTGGTATTTGGTGAAAACAGATGATAGCATTCCAATTACAAAGTGTATCTCCACCCTATAGGTATGGACAGGAGCAAAGTCCAGCTCAAAATTTAGATCAATGTTTGATTCAATTCATCATAGATATTAACCCTGCTTGTCCTGTTCCTTGATCTTTTGCCAACAAATGTTTTGTCAATCCTTTATTCTCTTTCTTAGCCTGCATACAGAATGTGTTGGAACATAGTAATTAGCAACTGAAAGTCGATCTGGCCTGGGAGACTTGAATAAACCTTTTAGATTTAGTCATGTTAAGGGAGTCCTATTTTTTTCTCTGTCAGGTTGGGAATCTGCCACACTTAAGAGAAATCAGTTATTCCAACAAAATGTTTTTTCTCTTTTTCTGTGCCAGAATGAGACTCCAGGGAATAAGCAAAGTTGATGATGCTTGAAGAAATTTCAAAGTTTCCCAACTCCCAGAGCTCAAGTAGCCAGGGAAGTAAGCACTGGCCAGAAATGTACTTGGACTAGATAGGAATTGGGAGCCATTTGAGAAGAGGGATATACGTCTGTGCTGTGTGATTTTACTCTCTGAAATAGGATAGGTTTATGATGACTTGGTGTTTTAAGAAATAATCGGGAAAAATCAGGCTCCTTTGTGTGGGTTTGTTATGTAGGTAGTGATGCTGGCTAGAGGAATGAGTTGGGTTTGCTATACTGAGGCAAGATTGGTGGCTACAATACAGCTTGCATATATTTTGGGTAAAGGATTTTTGAAAATAAAATAAACTGGTCTTAGATTCATTCACATGTTATTTGCTTAAGGAATTAGTAACCTCTCTCATTGGGGTATCAAAAAAATGGATGCTTTGATAGTTTTTACCATTTTATTAGAAAAAAAAGGTATACTATGCTCCCAAGTTGGCTTATATACAAAAATAAGGTTATCAAAAATTAATACAACTTGTTCCTGTGACCCCTTAGGCATGATAAGGGGTTTCATAATGTTATAAAGAGATTTAGCAAATGCAACACTAGCATAATTCATGGAATTCATGCCATTTTTCTTTATACTTATGACCATATGAGCCCCATCAATAAAATCCTAAGTTCTTCATTTTTCATGAGCCAAATTCTCTTGACCCAAAAGACTCAGCCTTATATTAAGTGCTATGCTTAAGAGGACTCTGCTAACACAGTGCAGGCGGCCACTTTCTATGTCACCTGCTCCCATTTATGTTCCATAACATTGGTGTTCACCCAGTTGGGCCCTCTCTAGCAACACTAGCCCCAGGAGCTTGGCTTATCAGTGACAGCATGCATTCTTGCTTCCAGAATCTTAGCATCCCACCTCAAGTGTTATTTGTATAGTCCAGGCTTTTTTTATATCAGTGTTTATTTCTACTACTGTTTCATCATTTATTTAATTTATCTGACTCAACTCCAGGTAGTTTTTGCTCAATCTCTGGTAGGTTGTTAACCAGCCTGTGTGTTTGGGGCAGCAATTCATTCATCCATTTTGACACCCACACCTGACATCTTCATTAAAGCCCAGCACAAAATTTTCAGATCCCAGATCTGTTTGGTGTCTACATAGTCCTTCTGTATCCAGCTCTTTGCCACAAAGTATATTTCACGTAAATGTCACTTTTTTCAAAAGTTTCACACGTTCTACAGTGGAACCATATGCCTTATAGAAATGATGACTTTTCAAGTCTGTATCCAAACATAGCTTGTCAATAATCTCTCACAAATTCTAAGTCAGCTTGTAAGCTTTCACACTTTTTCTGAAATGTTTTCTTCAGGGCTTATAAACTCCTTCTCATGCAATCGCCTATATTCTATACTCCTGTGTTCTTTTTTGACACCAACTTTACAACCACTAACTACCTTTTTATTGCCCTTTCAATCATAGCCAGCTGAGATGCTGCCTCAGAATGTTTATTGAGTTTGGGGCTATCTCTGTCACAGAAATTCTTCTACTTTGGACTTTCTTTGATTGTATGATCACTTGTTAAGCTCTTAAAACATCAGTGACATTCAGTTCTCAGAAAACCTACATTGAGGAAGAAATAGTGATACTATTTGTAGGGAATTAATTTAAGGTTTGTGGTCAGGGTTGTCTGGGTGGCTCAGTCAGTTAAGCATCTGCTTCCAGCTCAGGTCATGATCCCAGAGTCCTGGGATCAAGCCCCACATGGGCTCCCTGCTCAGTGGGAGTCTGCTTCTCCATCTTCCTCTGTGTGCTCTCTCTCACTAAATAAAATCTTAAAAAAAGAATAAAAAAAGATTTATGGTCAGGTATTATAAGCTGCTCATTGAAAGATGAGCAGGGAACCCCAGGAGAGTCACATTGACAGGTAAGAAAGCTGTGCCTGAACTATAAATGTGACTTGAGAGCTATTGGTTGTCTTTGTTTATATAGTTGTCACCATTGTTGCACAGTTGTTAACATTCATTGAGTGCTTACCATGTGCTAGGTACTCTGCTAGGGGCTTTATGTGAAGGATCTCATTCAATATTCACAGTAACCCTTCAAAGTAGGTTCTCTTATTAACCCTGTTTTATAGATGAGGGAATAGAACCTCAGGTGGATGAGTTACTTGTTTAAAGACACACAACCAGTAAGTGGTAAATTAGGTATTTGAACTTAGGTAGTGTAACTTCAGCATCCATATTTCCCTTAACCTTCACATTGTACAGCCTTCTTATAATGATACCTAATGTCTTCTGTGCACTTACAATAGTCTAGGCACACAGTATAGTTAGCCACCATGTTATCATTAGTTAATCTAATCATTTCATCAGCACTTCAAGATAGTTGACACCATTGCTGTTCTTTTACAGATGAAGAAACTGAAGCTTAGAGGAAATAAGTTGTATTTCCAAAATAACATAGCTATTAATTGGCAGAGACAGGATTTGAACTCATTATCTGCAAACGCTATGCTATATTGTAACATAAAGGATTAACAACCTATAAACAGAAATGCTGATCTACAGGTTCCTATAGCAAAAAGCAAAACTCATATCTCTAATATTGCTGCTTGCAGGGCTTATTAAATGGAAGGTGTTGGGATATATAATAATTATCAATAACTTATATCTGGTTATTTCTGATATTAAAAATGATAAGATTTTTCCAAGGAACATGGAATCAATACCTTTCTTTCATAAGAAATTTGACTTTTCAAGAATGATCTTGTCAGAAGTAGCACTAAGGAGAGACGGAATAGAACGTGATCTCTATCCCTAGGAAAAGTGAATATATATAAATGTATACTACAGTAGAAACAACAACAGCAAAATAAAGTATGAATCAAAGGATTGTGCTTTTATAATAACCCCCTTCCTCCAGCAACAACCTGCCAATGAACTGCTAGGATCTATATTTGACTATTTGGCAGGAGACATTGGCACATTAAAGAAAGAGGATATTTGACTGGAGAAGGTAGGAAAGATGGTATAAGAATATGAGCTGCTGCCTAAGGAAGACAGGGCAGGGTAGACTTCCACAGTGGGAGGAATGGAAGCCCTGGGTAGTAGGGGAAATATCTGGCAGAAGCCCACTGAAAAATTAGAAAGATACCGAGAGACAAATTTTATCTACATCAGATCTTTGATCATAGTTAACCTTAATTTTAGGTATCATTTATTTCTACTTCTAAGATTCTTAAGATTATCTGAGAGAAATAAAATACTTTTTTAAAAAAATTCTAGAGTTTGGGTTGGAAAATTTCTGCTTCCTAACATACTGAGGTTAGCAGGGATTTAGAATTTGCTGCCAGCCTTCTCTTGGAAAGTTTTTCCTTTGGCATAGATGTAGAAATGCTAACTTTGAAAAATGGCATCTGGCTAACTGCCCCTAACTCAGCCAGTCTTGAATTTCCACTAAAGTGTATATGAAGACAAGGAAAATGATGAGAACACAAGACAATACTGATAATTTGGACTGACAGTCAAATTATTGGCAGAACTAAGGAGAAATTTTCCCTGGGTGAAAATCTGAAAGAAATAGATTGAAAGTGTCATCAGTGGACCACTCATAGTATGGAGCTAGAAATTCGATAAGCTAATGCACTGAGACTAGATAGAAAAATGCTGTTTTGCTCCCATACAATCTAAATATTGATTCCAAAATGTGAATTCTATATTCAGCAAAACAGGATAATTTTTTTATTGCACGAAAGGTACTATTTTAGTCAGCTAGAAAAGCAGGCCATCACCCCCTAAAATATTGTCATTCTTCCTATATATACTTGGGAACTAAAGCTACCAGGAAAAAAACATTAGGGAAGAAGGCAAAGGATGGAAAATATTTCAGCTTTGGGAATTTGAGAATGAAGCAGTGGTGAATCCCATTCTTAAGAATTAGTCCCCACAAACAAATTTCTCTAAGTAGGACTGGAGAAAAGAAAAATCTTGGTAGGAGTGTATTCCAGGGATTGTAGTATTTCAGGTACTCCATCAGTTTACATTATCAACAAGGCAGGAATTTGGATAAGAAGAGGAGCAAATATTAGTTCAAAGAAGGTACATTAGAAGAAATCAAGTTAGACACAGAGAACAGATAATTGAGACTAGGAGATGAATATATTAATAGACCATCCAGTTGTATATCTGATAAAGGGATTTATCTAACACCCAGTTTGAAGACAGCTTAAGAAAAATTATTGTGTCCTAACTACAGGCAAATAGGGTCAAGATAGATTGCAACTCCTCTGGAATAAGCAATAAAAGAAAAACAATATGAAACACAAGAAAAACTTACAAAGAGACTAAAAGACAGAATTATTCTGCAGAATCAAAGAGCACATTTCTGAAAATATGTTTTTAAAGGTGTGAGAAAAGTATTAGAAAATATTTTGTCATTTTAACTAAAATGCAAGATGATGACTTCTATGAAGAAAAAGCAAAGTATAAAATGACAGGTGTTCAGAACCTTTTGTAAGGTCATGGACCACTTTAAAAATCTGATGAAAATTTTAGACCTTCTCTCCACATAAAACAAATTTATAAATATAGTCACTTTTTTTTGCATTCAGTTTCTGGAGTTTCACATATCCTCTGAAGGCTGTTTATAAAGCTCAGTCTAAATCCATGCCACAAAGAACAGATGAAGATAACAGAATGAGACTATTAAAAATGGGAAATAAGATAAGGAAAAGATTACAAGTAATTAAAACTCAGCCACAGATTCATATTGTCAATGAAGTCATATAAAAAGCAGATTTGACAATGCTGACAATCAGATCAGTAAGAATGTCATACATACTTGAAAAAAATTTCAGAAAGCAATGAAAAAGAAAAAGATGAGACCCATCTTCTCCAGATGATAAACTTGAAGAATAGGTAACTGGCCTAGTGATTTTAAGTATTCCTAAGGAAGAAAAAAATCCCAAATAAAACAATAATGAGATGTGTGTAGAAAAAAAGAAAACTTTCCTAAACTGAGAAAAGAGGGCCCATTAGAGTCTAGGCAAAATTAGTGAAAAGAAGAAAGAGAAGATTGCCACACTTTCTAAAGTTTGTTGTTGTTGTTTTAAATCATATCTTGGTTGGCATGCAAATATTGGTAGCCAAGAGGGACTATAAATAAAAAAGCAGAAAAAATATAGTGTAGTACTTAATACCTTGTGCTTGCTATGGAGCCAGGCAAAATCTACCACTTAGTACTTATATGGATCTGGAGGAAATAAGTAATTATTCTGAATCTGTTTTCACATCTCTGAAACAGAACCATTCATAGTTACCTCACAGGACTATTGTGAATATTAAATGAGATAATTTATATAAAATGCTTAATAAAAGGTCTGATACTCAGGAAGAACTACCTGTTTGTGACTATATTGCTACTACTATCATCATCATCATCATCAACACTGTCTTCATCATAATGGGTGGTAAGATTATAGATAATTTTTAGTTTCTTTATTATTTTTATATTTTCCAAATTTTCTACAATAAGCACATATTACTTTTATAATCAGAAAAATATGTAACTTAAAAAATTACCATACACACATTCATATGTAGAATACAGGGTCAACGTAGAAGCAAGATAGAGCTACAGAAAACAGAAATGTATTTTTTTAAACTAGTTTTCCTAATTTTTGGTAACAAGTATATATTAGTTTTATAATAAAAATTTCTATTTTACAAACTTATTTTTTATTAACATATAATGTATTATTTGTTTCAGGGGTACAGGTCTGTGATTCATCGGTCTTACACAATTCACGACACTCACCATAGCACATACCCACCCGAGTGTCCATCATGCAGCCACCCTATCCCTCACATCCCCCTCCCCTCCAGCAACCCTAGTTTGTTTCCTGAGATTAAAAGTGTCTTATGGTTTGTCTATCTCCCTAGTATCATCCTGTTTAATTTTTCCTTCCCTTTCCCCCATGACCCCCTGCCCTGCCTCTCAAATTCCTCATATCAGTGAGATCATATGGCAATTGTCTTTCTCTGATTGACTTATTTCGCTTAGCGTAATACCCTCTAGTTCCATCCACGTCATTGCAAATGGCAAGGTTTCATTCTTTTTGATGGCTGCACAGTATTCCATCATTCATCTATATATATATATGCTTATATCTTCATCCATAGTATTCCATCATATATATATATATATATATATGATTATATCTTCATCCAAACCCATATATATATATATGCAAAGTAAATAATCTTTTTTTTTTTTCAAAAAAAAAAGATTTTATTTATTTATTTGACAGAGAGAGAGAGATCACAAGTAGGCAGAGTGGCAGGCAGAGGGAGAGGAAGAAGCAGGTTTCCCCCTAAGCAGGGAGCCTGATGTGGGGCTCTATCCCAGGACCCTGGGATCATGACCTGAGCTGAAGGCAGCCGCTTAACTGACTGAGCCACTCAGGCACCCTAACCCCTAATCTTTTTATGGACATCTAGGTTCTTTCCATAGCGGGGCTATTGTGGACATTGCTTCTGTAAACATTTGGGTGCATGTGCCCCTTCGGATCACTACATTTGTATCTTTAGGGTAAATACCAAGTACTGCCATTACTGGGTTATAGGGTAGCTCTATTTTCAACTTTTTGAAGAACCTCAATACTGTTTTCCAGAGTGCCTGTACCAGCTTGCATTTCCACCAACAGTGTAGGAGGGTTCCTCTTTCTCTACATCCTTGCCAGCATCTGTCATTTCTTGACTTGTTAATATTAGCCATTCTTTTTTTTAATTTTATTTTTTATAAATATATAATATATTTTTATCCCCAGGGGTACAGGTCTGTGAATCGCCAGGTTTACACACTTCACAGCACTCACCGTAGCACATACCCTCCCCAATGTTCATAACCCCACCCCCCCAACCCCCCTCCCCCCATCAACCCTCAGTTTGTTTTGTGAGATTAAGAGTCACTTATGGTTTGTCTCCCTCCCAATCCCATCTTGCTTCATTTACTCTTCTCCTACCTCCTTAACCCCCCATGTTGCATCTCCTCTCCCTCATATCAGGGAGATCATATGATAGTTGTCTTTCTCCGATTGACTTATTTCACTAAGCATGATACCCTCTAGTTCCATCCACGTCATTGCAAAGGGCAAGATTTCATTTCTTTTGATGGCTGCATAGTATTCCATTGTGTATATATACCACATCTTCTTTATCCGTTCATGTGTTGATGGACATCTAGGTTCTTTCCATAGTTTGGCTATTGTGGACATTGCTGCTACAAACATTTGGGTGCACGTGCCCCTTTGGATCACTACGTTTGTATCTTTAGGGTAAGTACCCAGTAGTGCAATTGCTGGGTCATAGGGTAGTTCTATTTTCAACATTTTGAGGAACCTCCATGCTGTTTTCCAGAGTGGTTGCACCAGCTTGCATTCCCACCAACAGTGTAGGAGGGTTCCCCTTTCTGCGCATCCTCGCCAGCATCTGTCATTTCCTGACTTGTTAATTTTAGCCATTCTGACTGGTGTGAGGTGCTATTTCATTATGGTTTTGATTTGCATTTCTCTGATGCCGAGTGATGTGGAGCACTTTTTCATGTGTCTGTTGGCCATTTGGATGTCTTGTTTGTAGAAATGTCTGTTCATGTCTTCTGCCCATTTCTTGATCGGATTATTCATTCTTTGGGTGTTGAGTTTGAGAATTTCTTTATAGATTTTGGATACTAGTCCTTTATCTGATGTTATTTGCAAATATCTTCTCCCATTCTATCAGTTGTCTTTTGGTTTTGTTGACTGTTTCCTTTGCTGTGCAAAAGCTTTTGACCTTGAAGAAGTCCCAATAATTTGTTTTTGCCCTTGCTTCCCTTGCCTTTGCTGATGTTTCTAGGAAGATGTTGTGGCTGAGGTTGAAGAGGTTTCTGCCTGTGTTCTCCTCAAGAATTTTGACGGATTCCTGTCATACGTTGAGGTCTTTCATCCATTTTGAGTCTATTTTTGTGTGCAGTTTAAGAAAATGATCCAGTTTCAGTCTTCTGCATGTGGCTGTCCAATTTTCCCAACACCATTCTTTTGAAGAGACTGTATTTTTTCCATTTGACATTCTTTCCCGCTTTGTTGAAGATTAGTTGACCATAGAGTTGAGGGTCCATATCTGGGCCCTCTGTTCTGTTCCATTGATCTATGTGTTTGTTTTTGTGCCAGTAACATACTGTTTTGATGATTACAGCTTTGTAATAGAGCTTGAAATCTGGAATTGGGATACTGCCAACTTTGGTTTTCTTTTTCAACATTCCTCTGGCTATTCAGGATCTTTTTTTGGTTCCATATAAATTTTAGGATTATTTGTTCCATTTCTTTGAAGAAAGTTGGTGGGATTTTGATAGAGATTGCATTAAATGTGTAGATTGCTTTAGGTAGCATAGACATTTTCACAATATTTGTTCTTCCAATTCATGAGCATGGAACATTTTTCCATTTCTTTGTGTCTTCCTCAATTTCCTTCATGAGCACTTAATAGTTTTCTGAGTACAGATTCTTTGCCTCTATGGTTAGATTTATTTCTAGGTATCTTATGGTTTTGGGTGCAATTGTAAATGGGATCTACTCCATAATTTCTCTTTCTTCTGTCTTGTTATTTAAAAGGTGTATGAGCTACACATACTCACTGTAGAGGGTTGGGACCCTGCAGAAGAGTACAAGAGGAAGTGTTCAGTGTCCTGTTTACCAAGAAATGAACATTGTTGATTTCTGTGTGTACATTTGTATGTATTTTTTGTGTGTATTTCCATTTGTATGCTTATTGCTTTCTTGAGATAATACCAAACATATAGTTCCATATCCTGCTTTGTCTAACCTAATGTTGTACTAGGAAAATTTACCCATGCAACTGAAATCTCTATAAACATCATTTTTAATAGGTGCTCAGGTGATTCAGCTATCCTGCAATTGTGATATAACTAAATTGCTCATGATTTTCTGTTGTTATATTTGATGTTCTAACAAATATATATATAGATATCAATATCTATATCTATATATATAATTTTGAATTTCTGATCATTTCCTTAAAATTGATTCCTAGAAGCAGAGATACTAAGCCAAAAAGATATATATTCCTAAGGTTCTTTATGAATCTTGATGCTTCCCAGAAAAGTTGTAATAATTTGTAGTCCTCTTACACCTACTCCCTAAACACTCTAGTCTCGTCAGTTTGGTTTTAATTTTTACTTTGCTTACATATTAACTTGAACATTTGTTTTCATCTTTATTGGCCCATTGTAATTCCTCCTCTATTAACTGCTCCTGTGTGACTTTGTCATTTTTTTTGTTTTGTTTTGTAGTCCTAGATACTTCTTTGTGACTTATAATAACCCTATCTATTCTGAAGATATATTTTACACATCAAAAAAAGAAATTCATGATAAATATTCTCCATAAACTGAGAATAGAGGAGAACTTCCTCAACTAGATGAAGAACATCTACAAAAAAGTTACAGATAACATCATATTAATGGTACAAGTCCTTTTTAACATCTCACTGAAAGTTCTAATTAATGCAATAAGACAAGAAAAGGAAATGAAAGGTAGAAAGATTGGGAAGGAAGAAATGAAACTGTCTTTGAAGATGACATAATAATCTATGTAGACAATTAAAAGAATCAATAACAATCAAAAAACCCTCCTGGAAATAATAAGCATTTATAGTAAGGTTGCATGATACAAACTTAATATACAGCAGTCAACCATTTATCTGTATACCAGCATGAACAAGTAGAACTTGAAATTTGAAGCACAATACCATTTATATTAGAACCCCCCCAAATGAAATACTTAGGTACAAATCTAACAAAATATGTAACAGATCTATATGAGAAAAACTACAAAACTCTGATGAATGAAATCAAAGAATAACTAAACAAATAGAGAAATAGTCTATGTTTATAGATATGAAGACTCAATATTGTCAAGATACCAGTTCTTTCCAAATTGATCTATACAGTCAGTGCTGTCCCAATCAAAATCCCAGAAAGTTATTTTGTGGATGTTGACAAACTAATTCTAAAGTTTATATAGAGAAGGAAAAGACACAGAATAGCCAAGATAATCTGGAAAGAGAAGGAACTGACACTATCTGACTTAAAGACTTAGTATAAAGCTACAGTAATCAAGACAGTGTGGTGTTGGTAAAAGAATAGACAGATATGTCAGTGATACAGACTAGACATCCAAGAAATAGACTCATAAATGTAGCCAACTGAAATTTAACCAAGGAACCAAGGTAATAAAATGAGCAAAGATTTTTTTCTCAAAAAAAAAAAAAATCGTGCTGGAACAACTGGGTACCTATAGAAAAAGAAAAAAGAAAAAAAGAAAAAGAAAAAGAAAAAAGAATCTAGATACAGATCTAATGTCCTTCACACACACAAAAAAAACCCTAAATGTAAAATGCAAAACTATAAAACTCCTCAAAGATAACATAGGAGAAAACTTAAATGACCTTATGTATGAAGATGACTTTTTAGATACAATACCAAAGGTGAGATCCATGAAAGTAATAATTGATAAGTGTGACACCCTTAAAATTATAAACTTCTCTTCTGCAAAAACAAGCGAACAAAGAAAACAAAAACAAACAAAAAACAAAAAAACAATGTCAAAGGAATGAGAAAAGAAGCCACAGACCGAGAGAAAAGCTTTGCAGAAGACACATCTGATAAAGGACTGTTATCCCAAGTATACAAGAAACTCTTAAAACCCAATGATAAGAAAACAAACTCATTAAAAATGAGCCATGATTTTAATAGACACTTCAGCAAAGAAGATATATAGATGGCAATAAGACTATGAAAATGCTATGGGGGTGCCTGGGTGGCTCAGTGGGTTAAGCCTCTGTCTTCAGCTCAGGTCATGGTTTCAGGGTCCTGGGATCAAGCCCCACTTCGGGTTCCCTGCTCAGCAGGGAGCCTGCTTCCCGCCCCCCCCCCCCGCCTCCCCCCTGGCTACTTATGATCTCTCTCTTTGTCAAATAAATAAGTAAAATCTTAGAAGAAAAAAAAAAGACTGAAAATGCTATCAGGGAAATGCAAATTAAAATAACAATAAGATGGGCGCCTGGGTGGCTCAGTGGGTTAAGCCTCTGCCTTCCGCTCAGGTCATGATCTCGGGGTCCTGGGATCAAGTCCCACATCGGACTCTCTGCTGGGAAGGGAGCCTGCTTCCTCCTCTCGCTCTCTGCCTACTTGTGATCTCTGTGTTAAATAAATAAACAAAATCTTTTTAAAAAATAAAATAAATAAAAAATAAATAAATAAATAAAAATAACAATAAGATACCACTGTGTACTTATTAGAATAGCCAAAATCCAGGGTTAGGCCTGGTTAGTACTTGGATGGGAGAATAGCCAAAATCCATAAACTTGACAGCACCGAATTCTAGCAAAAAGGTGGAGCAACAGGAACTCTAATTCATTTCAGGTGGAAATGAAAAATATTATAGCTACTTCAGAAGACTATTTGGTGGTTTATTATAAAAGTAAACATACTTTCACCATATGATGCAGCAATTGAGCTCTTTGGCATTTACCCAAGGAGTAGAAAGTTAATGTTCACATAAAAACCCGCACACAGATGTTTATAGCAGCTTTGTTCATAATTTCCCAAACCTGGAAATAACTAAAATGTCCTTCATAAGGTGAATGGATAAACTGGTAATTCAAACAATGAAATATTATTCAGTGCCAAAAAGAACTGAGCTATCAAACCATGAAAAGATATGGAAGAAGTTTAAATGCATATTGCTAAGTGAAACAAGCCCATCTCACAAGACTACATACTGTATGATTCTAACGATATACTTTGGGAAAAGGTAAAATTACAGAGATAGTAAAAATACCAGTTACTGCCAGGGGTTGGGAGAAGAGAGGGGGATGAATAGGATTTTTAAGAAAGTGAAAATACGCTGTATGATATTATAATGATGGATACATGTGATTATATCTTCGTCCAAACCCATAGAATGTACAATACTACCAAGAGTAAACCCCAGTGTAAACTATGGACTTCAGACGATTATGATGGGCCAACAAAGGTTTACCAGCTACAACAAATGTATCTCTTTGGTGTGGGATGTTGATAACAAGGGAGGCTATGCATATTGTGAGAATATGGGGGTATATAGGAAATCTTTGTACCTTCCCCTCAGTTTTGCTGTGAAACAAAAATTGCTCTAAAAATAAGCTTAATAAAAAAAGAAAACTTTGTTTTAAAGTGTAAATGAAATATTTTTGACCACTGTAACCAGAGACCATAATTTTTATGGCAAAAAGAAAATGGAAAGAAAGAAAGCTTTATAGAATGAGATATAAATGTTCCTCTGGAGAGAATTTATGAATTCTAGCCAAGGCTTTCCTTTTAAGCATGTGAAAATTAACATATCATCTGTTTTAATCCATAAATATACTCTTCAGCAATCATTTTCACTTGAAGACTGTGCCATATTTGCAAAGCCAATTTTTTCCCCATTTGTTCTGTTCTTCTTAGTAGGCCCAGAATGGACTGGACACTTTCCAAGGTTGGAATTAAATATGATTTCATAGGATCGCAGTTCTTGGAAATTTTGTGAATGTGTATGTAACTATTATGACAGGGCAAGAATGTGGTATAATAAGAGCATAAAATTCTCAGTTAGGATGTCCCTGGCTCTCATTTCTCAAATGTTTTCAACATCTCTCTGTATTCAGAACTGAAACCTCTGGGATTATTCTTACCTGAGCAACATGTTTTTGTTCTTCCACAGTTGGACTTCCTCAAACTCCATAGCTTCTACTATAAACAGAGCACAAACTTGCCTGTTGAGAATATATTCTACACTGAGCATAGTTGATGGTGTGCTATACATCTCTTGATACATGTTTTTCTTTCCTTCTCTTTTCAAAGAATCATTCTTTCTTCTCCTTCTCCCCGCTTTAACCATTTTACCACACCTTTATTCCTCCATTTCATTCCCTATTTGAATTTACATGCCTTCTCCCATTCCAAAAAAGAAAAGTCAAATACCAATCAGAAAGATCCACCCAAGAGCATTTTCCAAACAGTGTGTTATGACCCATTAGTGTATATGAATTTAACTTAGTGGGTTGCAAACAGCACTTTAAAAATGAAGAAAAAAGAAAATATCAGGATGTATCACATATAGTAAGGCAACTACCTTTATATGAAATAAACTTAGAAGGGTACTAAGTCCAATGTAGAATGTATTTTATTCTGTGAGTCAAGGTAAAAAAAAAAAATGTTTAAGAAACATTGCTATAAAGCACACTTCAGGATGTAAGACAGATTTAGAGACAGAATAAGCCATCTATCAGCTGGGCAGTTGTCCTAGGTGCCAATCTATACATGCATATACATATTTCACAGTTACTATAAACAGATGGAGAAAATTACACTTATCAGGACTCTTTAATAGGAAAGTAATTAGGTAGATGAGTATGTAGATAGGATTGTATTGCTTAGAGAACAGGCAGATATTGAGACCTTTCTTCCACGTTCTTCACCCATATCCAAAAATTTCAGCCTGTCATTTCAACAAATATTGAACAAATATTTAAAGTAATTTGATTTGAAGGGGCACCAAATTATTAGTCTGCTGAATTTGTTCATGTCTTGACTCATCTCTGTGTAGACCTTAAATTCAGAGAAAAAAAATGTTGTTGGAAAAAAAGTTAGGGTAGTAATACCTTCCGTAACAAGTAAAACTCAAAATTTCAGTGACTTAGTACAACAGAAGATTTATTTTTATTCATGTAATTTATATTGCAGGTGTGGGCAAGTCAGTGAGTAGCTTTTCTCCAAATGGTGATTTAGGTAATCAAAATTTTTGTTTACATTAAACATATTAAAATTATAACACCTATTTTATTTTATTGCTTATTATGTTCAGTTAGCCAGCATACAGTACATCTTAAGTTTTTGTTGTAGAGTTCAACGATTCATATTCCAAACTGTGGAGTCCTCTCCCATCGGGATTTCAGAGTCTTTGCATCCATCCCAAAGATGGGGAAAGAAAGAGTGGAAAAAGACACACCCACTTACTAAAAACTCCCACCTGAAAGTGATAGCCATCACTTATGCTCACATTCCATTGGCAAGAACTAGTTACTTGGCCACACCTGGATCCAAGAAGGCACTGGAAATGTCATCCCTTACTAGACGGCTGCCTCCCAGCAACATCGATACACAATAAAGAAAAGCATGTCTCTGCCTTTGACTTTGGTCAATCCCAGAGTCCTGGGATTTAGCCCCACTTTGGGCTCCCTGCTCACTGGGGATTCTACTTCTCCCTCTCCTCACCACTCATGTGCTCTTTCTTGTTATTTCTGCCTCTCTCTCAAATAAATAAAAATCTTAAGAAAAAAAAAAGAGAAGCATGCACTTTTGGTGAACAGCTAGCTCTCTCAGTCACAGTAAGTTATAGCACCCATCATGGGGCACCTGGATGGTTCATTTGGTTAAGTGTTTGACTTCAGCTTAGGTCATTATCCCAGTGTCCTAGGATCAAGCCCTGTGTCAGGTTCCCTGCTCATTGGGGAGTCTACTTTTCCTTCCCCCTACTTTTACTCTCTCTCTCTCTCCCTCCCTGTCAAATAAATAAATATAATCTTAAAAAAAAGAAGAAGTAGTTAGAGCACTCATCAGTGTGTCTCTGTAAATTGCCAACACAGACTTTTGGGACACATTGCTCTTCTCTTTACCATCTCTGTGTTTTTTTGCTGTGTGACAGGGTTGTGTTGATCATTTGTACTTAAACTTTTTTTGGATAAAAATAGGCTGTTTCATTTCTATCTTACTAAGGTAGTGATTTCAGCATCTTCACATTTATCTGCATATTACTTTTATTTTAAATGAATGTAGTTAATAAGCATGAAGTGTATAAATAGTAAATCCTAAGTTGTAGTCAGCTACCTTATTTATTCAGCTGCTGATTTCCATTTGGTTGACCAGACGGAGCACTTTGCATTCTATAATATGTGATATTTGGAGTCAGTAGAACGGCTTTAAGTTTTGATTAAACAGAAAGCATGAAAAGGTTTGAAAGTTAAGCCAGTAATATTGAAAACATTACAATCTGGTTTAAATAAACAATCATCTGAGTGAAATGGATATAAACATATTTATTTGGGGCAGAAAGCACTTCTTTAGAAATTGCTCTTAGAATATAATTTTTATGTATGCTCTGAATATCAAAATAGTTCATAATTATGGATAACAATTATTGGAAATGCATTATTGCTTTATTAGAATTCTTGCCCAACATCAATATGACACGATTATTTGAATGTTTATTTTTTTCTTCTCTGATAATCAGAACAAAATATTGGAATTTGGGATCTTCTAATAGCAACTAGATTTTTCTTCAAAATATCTGCTAGCAGTATGACTATGGAAAATTGTGTAGCCTATGTCTGAAATACAATGAGCAAATACCTTCAAAATAATGAATGCAATAGATTTGTTGAATTATTACTGATAAACTGACTTTGACTTCACTGAAATGTTTCCAACACTAAATTTATATAATGAATTACTCTCTCTTCTTTCCTTTTTGTTTCCTGCTCTAGTTTAGTGAGCAGGTTAATTAAGTACTAATATTAAATTTACTAGAGTATACAAAAAAGGACTAGCATCCACACTGTTGATTAAATGGCAAGGTAGAAGGCTGGCCATGATGTTCAGTTAGAAACATGGAAGCTGTTGGTTTCTGTGTGTAATCTGGCCATCTGAATGTCGATTCTTTTCTAACAAATGACCAGGGAAAAGAGGAAATGGCGACATGGGAAAAACCCCATTTTTTTTCATTTCAGAAATAATTGATAAGTAGCCTTTTTGAACTTAGTCATTACATCAGTGTTTTGCAATGTGTGTTCCTGTGAAACAGTCCATTAAAAAGGTTCTAGGAACAAATAAGTTAGGGAAACACTGAACCTTCTCTCACAGATAATCATAATTCATGTTAGCATCCTAAGGGCTTTGAGAAATTCTTTAGTTTGGAAGCATATTTGACTTTTTTTAACCTAGAGATTTCAATTTATATTAAACCATTTTTGTTTAGTAAGCATTAACCCTAATCACTGGATCTCTGCCCAGCCCTTTTTTCTTATAGGGAAGAGGTGAGAGAGAACGCTTGTAGTTGTTAAAGAGCAGACATTTTTGTTTGTTTGTTTCAAGGTAAGTTATGGGGCACCTGGGTGGCTCAGTGGGTTGAGCCTCCGCCTTCGGCTCGGATTGTGATCTCGGGGTCCTGGAATCGGCCCCACGTCAGGCTCTCTGCTCAGCAGGGAGCCTGCTTCCCCCTCTCTCTGCCTGCCTCTCTGCCTACTTGTGATCTCTTTCTCTCTGTGAAATAAATAATCTTTTAAAAAAGTTACTTACCAAGGTAAGTTATATACCTGAAAGAACTGAAAATGGGTTTTCAAACAAAAACTTGTATGTAAGTGTTCATAGCAGCTCTATTCACAATAGCTAAAAGGTGGAAACGGTTCAAATTTCCATCAATAAATGAATGAATAAAGAAATGAAGCATATCGGGCGCCTGGGTGGCTCAGTGGGTTAAGCTGCTGCCTTTGGCTAAGGTCATGATCTCAGGGTCCTGGGATCGAGTCCCACATCGGGCTCTCTGCTCAGTAGGGAGCCTGCTTCTCTCTCTCTCTCTCTCTCTCTCTCTCTCTGCCTGCCTCTCTGTCTACTTGTGATCTCTCTCTGTCAAATAAATAAATAAAGCCTTTAAAAAAAAAAGAAATGAAGCATATCCATGTAATGGAATACTATTTGGCCATAAAAGGAAATAAAGTAGTGATACATGCTACGAAATAGATGAATTTTGGAAAACATGCTAAACAAAAGAGGCCAGTCACGTAAGAATACATATTATGTATTTCATTTATATGAAATGTTCAGAAGAATCAAATCTATGGAAACAGAAAGTAGATTAGTGAGCAATTGCTTAGAGCTTGGGAGATGTAGGATAGGGGAATGGCAGTGAAAGGGTATAGAGTATCTCTTTGTGATGATGAAAATGTAAAATTGGCCATGGTGATGGTTGCACGTATATGTGAATATACAAAAAAACATTGAATTGCACATATAAAATAAATTGTATGGTATGTGAATTGTATCTCAATAAAGGCTATTAAGAACAAATGATAATCATCATTTAATAATTACATAAATGTCCATTTTTAAATATAGGGACATTTTGTTTCAAGTGGGGTAATCTTAAAAAAGCTGCCTACCACTTTCTGTTTTTTAATTTAAATCATTAATAGCAATATTATACATCTCAAAACTGGTATATCATGTAATAACGGATATATATAAAAACATATGTAAACATGAATATTTGTTCCTGTTTATGTATATATACATTTTTATTCAAATAACCTAGTTTGGAGTAATATGTATTACTGTAATATGTGTATGTATGTATATATATCACATACTGTAATATGTATGTGTGTTATCAACATA
The DNA here is from genome assembly GCF_010015895.1 of Lontra canadensis. Lineage (NCBI taxonomy): Eukaryota > Metazoa > Chordata > Mammalia > Carnivora > Mustelidae > Lontra > Lontra canadensis. The sequence goes on along the minus strand of NW_022631166.1, from coordinate 1,302,019 downwards.
CTTTCAAAGAGGTATAATATAAATGTAAAGTAATATAAATATACTACTATCCATGATTTGTGGCAATTAAAAAAAAAACAACCAAATAGAAGACATTTGGAGAATTCAGGCCTCAAGATTTTAAGACCAGTTTGGCATTTTATGGTTTGTTTATTCTGGTTCTGATCTCACTGACTTTTTCATCACAGTTTCTTTTACTCATTTCTTCTTTCTTTCTTTCTTTTTTTTTTTTTTAATTTCTTAACATTGGAGTGTCCCAGGGCTTAGTCCTTATACCTGTTCTTTTCTTTACCTGCACTGATTCCCCTGGGCATCTCATCTAGCTTCACATTATTAAATAGTTTTATGTTGATAACTCCATAATTTCTCCAGACCATACTTCACCCCTGAACTCAACTTGAATAGATAATTTGACTTCTCATCATCTCCATTTGGATGTCTAATAGATATTTCACATTTAACTTGTCCCCAACTAAACTGATCTTTTTTTCTAAATTCTGCTCCATCTAACCTTCATTTCATAGTTAATGATTAATCCATTTTTTCCTATTTCACAGGTTAAAGCCTTTCAATCACCTTGATTGATCTCTCATACTTCAATCATGCTGCCCCTATAGGGTCTTTGCACTAACTGTTCTCTCTACCTGAAATATTCTTCCCCTGACATTCATATGCTGGGGTCCTTTTCTGCCTTCAATCCTTTGTTCATATGTCACCTTTTTTTTTTTTTAATGAGGACCACACAAATCACACCACTTAAAATCGTAAACATTCAGCACCACTGATCCCCTACCTACTCTGTTTTTTCCATAATACTTATCACCATTTAACATACTATAAACTTTACTTACTTATTCTGTTAATGTTTAACTGTCTTTCCCCAGTAGAATGTAAATGCCATGAGGGCAGAGATTCTTGTCTGTTTTGTTTACTTCTTGTATCCACAGTGCCAGAAACTGTAATGGAGATATGGGTAGCACTCAATAAATACTGTTCAATAAACCAATGATACTATGTTACATATAGCCTCTATTACTTTTAATGACCCTAAACATGGTTCATCATGTTGGCAGTGACTGATGTGGATCTTCCACAACAAATGTAACACTTCCTTTTTTTTTTCCTAAGATTTATTTATTTTATTTGAGTGAGAGAGATAGAGAGAGAGAGAGCACAGGCTAGAGGGGCAGAGGGAGAGGGAGAGAGAATCTGAAGCGGACTCCAGGCTGAGCAGAGCCCAAAGCAGGGCTTGATCTCACAACCCTGAGATCAAGACCTTAGCCGAAACTGAAAGTTGGATACTTAAGGGACAGTGCCACCCAGGCGACCCTGTAATATTCCCTTTCATAGGACATATGGTGTGTATTTTCTGACTGGACCAAAATGTGCTTTTTGTAACAATGAACCAGAAGCTATTCTTTAACAACATGCCCTCTCCACCCACAACCATCTCCAATTCAAATTAAGTGTCAAGTTGTAATCTTTTTATTCAAAGATTTTATTTATTTGAGTGAGAGAAAGAGAGAGAGAGAGAGAGCACCAGCGGGGGAAGTGGCAGTCAGCAAGGGAGGTAGAAGCAGACTCCCAGCTGAGCACAGAGCCCAACATGAGGCTCAATCCCAGGACCTTTGGATCATGACCTGAGCCAAAGGCAGAATGAGCCACTCAGGTGCCCTCAAGTTGTTATCTTTATCAGTTACTGAAAATATTTCCAATTTTTGTAATTTTTCCACTAAAAAGTCAGCAAGAGCCTGATTTCTGAATTTTCTCTTTTTGCTTTTCTAAACATTTCCCCTATACAGCTTCAAAAGTGAAACCAAGGACATTTTAAATGAAAGTTTGTGTTATGATAACTTCTAATTATCACTCATATTTCACACTGACTGGTTTTTGTTTTTTGAATGTTCTCAAAGCTTTGTTCTCTTACCAGCATTAACTTGTCTCTAAAAGCAGGTAGTCTACAGCCTAGCAAAGAAAGCAAAATAGTGTATGTGTGAAATTAGCACAAATTAAGCTATCAAAACTTTATTTTCAGATTTGGGGACTTAAATGATCCTTATGTTTAAGTTGTCAACCTCAGAGTCTCATTAATCTAAATTTTACATTTAATTGATGAGGGCTGTGCCCTTAGAACTTAGAACTGGCATATATAGTTTACAAGTTACACGATGTAGGATTCCTTTTCCTGCTTAGTTCCAGCCTTTTCATTAACTTAGGGGATTTCAGACTAATTGTTTCTTCTTTCTGTGCCTCAGGGTTTTGTTTTGTTTTTTTTTTTTTAAGATTTTATTTATTTATTCGACAGAGAGAGATCACAAGCAGGCAGAGAGGCAGGCAGAGAGAGAGGAAGAAGCAGGCTCCCCACCGAGCAGAGAGCCCGACGCGGGGCTCGATCCCAGGACCCCGCGATCACGACCTGAGCCGAAGGCAGCGGCTCAACCCGCTGAGCCACCCAGGCGCCCCTGTGCCTCAGGGTTTTTAAACATAAGAATTCAGGAGCACTTAGGTGGCTCAGTCTTTAACGGTCTCCCTTTGGCTCAGGTCCTAGAATCAAGCCCCTTGTCTGGCTCCCTGCTCAGCAGGAGGACTGCTTCTCCCTCTCCCACTCCCCTTGCTTGTGTTCCCTCTCTCGCTGTCTCTCTCTCTCTCTCTCTGTCAAAAGATATATAGATAGATAGATTACATAGATAGATAAATAGATAAATAAATAAAATCTTTAAAAAAACATAAGAATTCAGAGAGGTATTCTTCTGCTGTATCTGTCTTAGAGAAAGAGACATTGATGTGTGCTGAACAGGACATAGGTTTTAGAGTCATGAAGACCTGTATTCAAATCCTGCCTCAGCCACTAACTGGCTTTGTGGCTGTAGGGAAGTCGGTATCACTGACCCCTATTTCTGTCATCTCCAAAATGATGTTAAGACCTATTTCACAAGATTTTGAGGATTAGGTAAGCAATTTGAAAAGTGCCTAGCATAGTGGCCAGCACAGATCTCGCTTTTCTTCCTTTTGTTGCTTCTCCATATGCCTCTGTCCTAATTGTAAAATGAGGTTGTGAGAACTAAATTTTATGTAAGTGACTATCATGCAATAAGTGCTTAATAAATGTCAGTTCTTTGGGATGTTTGATGAAGTAATTAAGTTTACTAAATAAGGAAAGTGAATATTACAAATAGTAGGGAAGAGGAAAATGAGAAAATAAAAGTTTAAAGGAAAACATGAGAACTTAGTAAATTTAATAATTATTCCTATTTCAAATAATAATTTCCCATTGGTTTGAGAGTAGTCATCTTCCCAAATGTCTAAAATATCTCAAAACTAAAATCTCTGCTGCATAAATGAGCCCATTATCTGAGCCCTATATTTTTGCAAAGATTTCATAAGATATAAAATACAGGGGCACCTGGGTGGCTTAGTGGGTTAAAGCCTCTGCTTTCAGCTCAGGTCATGATCCCAGGGTCCTGGGATCGAGCCCCACATCGGGGTCTCTGCTCCGCGAAGAACCTGCTTCCTCCTCTCTCTCCCTGCCTGCCTCTATTGCCTACTTGTAATCTCTGTTTGTCAAATAAATAAATAAAATCTTTTTTTAAAAAAAGATATAGAATACAGATTCATAACTAAAAAAGTGATTAAATTATCAAATTCATCACTTTGCCTAACATGTTTATCAAAGCAGTGTCTACTGCTAATTGGAATCAGGTGTACAATACACAGGGCTCACTGACCTCCTTGGAAATAAGTATCTTAGGGGAACGTGCGTCTTTATAAAAGAATACCAGTTAATTTTAATAACTTCATATATACCTTTTTTATATACTCCCGAAGTGAAATGTACAATGTATGTGAATACTAAAGGTGAATGTTTGCTAATGTCTTGAAAAGGTCATTTGTAAGTTCATTTATTATAGTCCTATTGCAGAGTATTTGTAGCACATCTTGCCTTGATTTAATTCACTATTAGTCATATGTAAGTGATAATATGCTCCAATCTATATAGACCTTTTTGATTTTCTTTTTTTATTTGACAGAGATCACAAGCAGGCAGAGAGACAGGCAGAGGGGGGGGGCCGGGAAGCAGGCTCCCCACTGAGCAGAGAGCCCGATGCGGGGCTCGATCCCAGGACCCTGGGATCATGACCTGAGCCGAAGGCAGAGGCTTAACCCACTGAGCCACCCAGGCGCCCCAACCTTTTTTGATTTTCATACAATTTACTTTCTTTTTTTTTTTTCCAGCTTATTTTAGAATCAAATGGGTAAATAATTTTTTTTTCTTTTTATAGAATCATGAGTAGTCCTGTTCCTCTGGGCTTTTAAAAAGATGTATAAATATATCTTAATAATAAAATACATGCTAATTTATTATTTTTAACTAAATTTAAAAGCATGATGTATAATTATATAACATTTGCTATAATTCAAGATATGGAAGTATAGAAAAGTATAACTCACTTAAGGTGAATATAGAGTCATTTATATTCAACCATGTGAGCTGAAGTTACAAAAGAATGAAAGTAACAATTTTTTTAGCTCCTAATGGAAAATTCTAAATAAAACTTAATTCATGAAAGGGTCTTTAACTTTTTGATGCTCAACTTAACTGTTCAATTCAATAAACATTAATCCTGAACAGTCTGCCATAGTGCTGAAGAGCAGGGGCTTTGCAATCAAGTGACCTGGGTTTGGATTTCCATATCACAGTTTACTCTCTGACTCTAAGCAAGTTACTCAATTGCTGATTGTCTTAGTTTCTTCAACTGTACAGTTGGACTCTCATATCTACTTTGTAAGAATGTAGTATAAGGATTCAACAGAAAAGTATGTATGTGTGCCTGGTTATAGAAAGCACTCAATAAGTGGTAACTGCTAATACAATATATTAGAGTCTGTGCCAGACTCTATACACTGGTTATGCAAAGATAAATAAGACATTACCTGGTACTGAACTTAAATTATGAACAGAGTGTATATTGACATACAACTATAATGTTGCTAGCTTTACAAATAACATGTGCCAATCAGGCACATTATTTAGCTGTCTGTATTGCACATGTTATAGGAAATATATACCATGTAAGCAATGCTGAAATGAGCTCTGTGTGTGTGTAAAAATTTGAATATATGAGTTTTCAAACCCTGATATGAAGTTCCTCGTGGGGCTTAAGTTGGCTATGGTTTTACAATACAAAATATGCTAGTTATAAAATGTATTTTGTGGAAATTAATTATATCCTTAACATCTTTAGAATGGGATAAACATTTAAGAAAAGAAAAGTTTGTTTTGCTCTAAATTGACTAACTTTTAAATAAAATTTTTGGAAAATAGGTATTTTTGTTGTTGTTGCTCAGAAGCTTCACATGAAAAACCTCTAAGGAAGCCAAAAGAGCATGCCTTAACTTTCTATAGGTTTGCTAGTCAATTCCTGTAAATTGCTTTTTATTATTATTATGATGTTATACTACTCACCATACAGTACATCATTAGTTTTTGATGTAGTGTTCCATGATTCATTGTTCGCATATAATACCCAGGGCTTTATAGTTGAAGATAGACTCTTCCAGAATGCAGTAAAATATAATAAATCACTTTTTTGGTGGGGGGGAGCATCGTGTTTATTGTTTTGAGGTCACAGGTCAAGTCGCCTCATCCCCACCAAGAAGGGAGGCAGATACCCTGGGTGTGGAGTGGGAGTGTGGGTGGAGCACCTATTTTTCCACCTTTGGAGGCCCAGGGGCCTGGGAAGGTGGCTGTACCCTGTCTGACACCCCTCCCCGAGAGTGCAATTTTTTAAGTTTAATTTTATTTATTTAAATTTTATTTCTTCAGTGTTCCAAGATTCATTGTTTGTGCACCACACCCAGTGCTCCATGCAATACCTGCCCTCCTTAATACCCACCGCCAGGCTCACCCATCCCCTCAGCCCCCTCCCCTCTAAAACCTTTGGTTTGTTTCTCAGAATCCACAGTCTCTCGTGGTTCGTCCCCCTCCAACCCCCGAGTGCATTTACTTTAATAAAGGAAACATCAACACACAGAACAATGTTTTAATTATCTCATTGATAGTTATGCATTAATTTCTCAGAAGGGAAGAACGTTGAGGGTGTGTCACAGGCACTGATCATTCATCAATTAAAGGTACTATGAGTAAAAGATAGGTGTTTCCCACATCATCTACTTTCCTTCCTGCATTCATCAGCTGATGGAGCTTCAAGAGTATCATTAGAATGATACCAAATTCTTCTGATGTCCGATATACAAAATTCGGTTTTCCAATTAAGTTAGCAATTTATTCAGAAAGAGCTGTCTCTCACCTAACAATCCAAACTTGTCAAATTCTGATCAGAGCTCATAATGGTGACTCTGAAATCTCACCAAGGTTCTTCTGAATCAGAAGAAGAGATTCGGGGCACCTTGGTGGCTCAGCGGGTTAAGTCTCTGCCTTCAGCTCAGGTCATGATCTCAGGGTCCTGGGATCGAGCCCTGCATCAGGCTCTCTGCTCAGTGGGGAGTCTGCTTCCTCCCCTCTCTCTCTACCTGCCTCTGCCTACTTGTGATCTCTGTGAAACAAATAAATAAAATCTTTTTTAAAAAGAAGAGATTCATTTATGTGCAGTATAATATTTACATATGGACTATATTTTAATGCATCCTTTAGCAAGTCATCATTCCTGGGTATAATGTATCAGGTGTGATTATAAATAATGTGACTGCTTTTTTTCCTTAAAAAACCTGTAAATGGCTTCTGAAGACAATTGTAAAAGAAGAGTTGAAAATGTCTTCAGTAACTCCAAAATTATGTGGAGATATATTGACATACAAGCTTCCCACAGCTACCATAATGAAAAATCACTTTCTGTATTTACTCTGCACATGTGAGAGGTTACAGAGATGAGGAAGTCTTGTCCTTGTCCTCAAGCATATTGTTGTCTAGTTGAGGAGTTTAACAGGTCAATAGACATTTATTTATAGTGCAGTGTGGAAGTGCTCTGCAGAACAAAGCACAAATTCCCAGAAGGAGCCCAGAAGAAGAACGGATAACCAAGTTAGAGAAGCCTTTGTAAATTGAATGAAAACACACATTTGGATAGGTAAGCTCCAAGATGTTCATGTCACATATTGTGTCACGATATCTATGTTTATATCTCATATTTTGGCATTCTCTTTAGTGACAAAATCCTTAACAAAACATTCCACATGAAAAAGAATTACATAATTGTTTTGTCTCCTCTATTACAAGCAATTAATATACACAGGTTTAGAAAAAAAAGATTGAAGAACTTTATTTGGTCTCTTTGTTTTGACACCTTGTAGCTAAACTAACTGGCTTAGTATAAGATGAACAATGAATCCAAAATAAAGAGTTACATTCTAAATGGAACAGAGGTATTCATCATGATGATATGAATGTTCATTTTTCTCCCATAAACCAATCAATAGCCAAGCATACCAACCTGAACACTAGCACACCTAGTATATGTTTTCTTAGTATAACTCATAATCTAATTTTCTTTTCTTTCTCTACTTCTCTTTTTGCACTTTCTATAGAATGACTGTTCTTGTTGAACAGTGAATCCAACAAGAGAGAGGAAGATGGGAATTAGGTCATGTTCCAAACTGACAAAATTAGGCTGTGGAAATCAAAATGTGTCCAGGGAGTTACACTGAAGACAGAATTGAAGAGATATTCTTCCTCTATGCCCTGGACCAATAGGTGCAACTGAATTAATTCAGCTGGCAAGCTATTTTTAAAATGCTGTGTATGTAAAATAGATTCATGGGGAAAACAGTGTTAACTCTAAAGTACTCTGTCAATAAGTACATTTTACATCAGCAGACAATGACCCTAGAGAAAAAAAAAAACAGTGATTTTCAATCATTAATAATCAGTCTTCAAATCATAGGTAAGCAGCATGGAGAAGTAATTTTTCCCTTTTTGCCATCATGATCCACAAAACCATGGATGGTTTGAAGTGTAGATTCAGTTTAATCCTATTCATATTTCTTGAAGACATGCTAGGTGCTATGTGCTGGAGGTGTGGTGATACACCAGACAGACATAGTTCCTGTCCTCATGGAGTTTCCAGTCTGGCAGGCAAAACAGATATTACACAAGCAGTTGTAAGTATTATGACTCTTATGAAAGAAAAGTCAGTGAAATTGGGAGTATAAAAGAGGGCTGCATTTAGCCTTGAAGCAGGTAACTATGGTCAGAGTCCCATCTACACTGCTTAGATATGGGAAGAGTAGACGAGATAACATTCAGGCTTTATTTTTTGTAGTTGAAATATGCTTAAAAGTCACTGGGACACTTTCTTCGGGGGACTTGGGTGTGGGAGAGTCTCTCCCTGGTTCACATGCTTTTATATGCACTTATTTTCTCTCTAAGCTGGAATGCCTATTACTCTTTATATTCTCCCCCAAGATAATGGAGTCATTTCTTAAGTGTTAAACTTCCCAAGCTCTGTAACTTTTAAGTGTTAAACTTCCCATGCTTTGTAACTCTTCTAGAAGGGTTAACCCTTAGCCATCATTTAGGAACTCTTTTAGGTGTGTTCTCCATAATTCTATGGCATTCTCAGACCCAGCATAATGTCTTTACCTTTCTTCCATTTGGCTTCAGAATCTTGTCTCCTAGTAGGAAATGTAAGGAGTTAAATTTGGTTTTCGTTGCTCCTATTGTTCATTCACTGAGAGTCTTCTGTGCCAAAGAGTGTACTGTGAGTAAGAGTCAGTTTTCTCTATTAATGAAAAACTACCAGAGGACAAGAAAGTAATTTTTAATAATGTAGAAGGAAACTGTGAAATCTAACAGTATTTGTTCTGGTACTTAAAGTGATCCAAAGTTGCTTTCTGGGGTAATAGGAAGTATATACAAAAGAGTTGGGGATCAGTACTTTTTTCTGTGTTCCACAAGTATTCTGCAGAAAGCCTGGTAAATTGTCTTGCCAACAGGACATCAGGTGCTCCTTCAAATCACTATTTTTATATCAGTTGGATATTATATATATATATATATATAAAATATCATATATATGATATATTTTATATCAATTGGATATTATATATTATATATAATATATATTTATATATATACAAAATATATATGGAATACAACTCAGCCATCAAAAAGGATGAAATCTTGCCATTTATAATGATGTGAATAGAACTAGAAAGTATTATTCTAAGTGAAATAAGTTAGAGAAAGACAAATGTTATATGATTTCACTCATATGTGAATTTAAGAAATAAAACAGCTGAACATTAGGAGAAGGGAAGGAAAAATAAAATAAGATAAAAACAGAAAGGGAGGCAAACCATAAGAGACTCTTAACTATAGGGAATAAGAACAGTTCAGTGTTCATCTTCTTTCATGTTTTCATCTTCACATATAATTTCATTCGACCAAAAAGGCCTATATTTTGTTTTGTTTTGTTTTAACATTTTTTTTTATTTTCAGCATAACAGTATTCATTGTTTTTGCACCACACCCAGTGCTCCATGCAGTCCATGCCCTCTCTAATACCCACCACCTGGTTCCCCCAACCTCCCACCCCCCACCTCTTCAAACCCTTCAGATTGTTTTTCAGAGTCCATAGTCTATCATTGTTCGCCTCCCCTTCCAATTTACCCCAAATGAAAAAGGGCTATATTTTTTACAAAGATTATAAGCCATTGTACCAGACAATTTCTAAGAAGTATGATTTTTTTTATTTCTTTAAGTATCCTGTTCCAAAATGTCCTCATACTGCTGGGTAATTCAGAAAGCCAGCTGATGTAGGAGGATGTGGCTTAGACAAAAGGGCAAAAGTTCCTGAAGGCCTAAAGGGAAATAATTTCCTCTTCTTGCTTGTATATTTGCTGCTGCTGAGTTATTATATGACAACAGTGGAAGGTGGACTCTTTCTCTGGATGTAGCCAGAGGGATTCCCTTGAATGAGGTCAGTGGAGCTAATAGTCCAAGCCCAGACATATGTAGGTTAAAGTGTAGATACTCCAATGGTGTCAATTACCAGTGTCTTGTTCTTCCACAGTGAGCTAAGAAGGGCCTCAGGTTTGGAATTGTTTCTGAAAGCAAAGTTTCTTATAATAAGAGAGGAAGAAGCCTTAGAAAGCTTTTAGTTTGTAGAATTGTCCTTTGTCTTTGGGTGGTACTATGTGGGCAGGGGGACCAGTTCTGAAGAACTATCTAGGCAGGATGATGCCTAGGGGCCATAGAACTGAGAGGTGAGCTGGGATATGGAGGGAGGGAAGCAGACAATGTTTCTATGAACCCACCCTGCTTAATCAAAATGTGATCATTGTTACAGACTGAATGTGTGTGTTTCCCTAAAATTCATGTGTTGAAATCCGAACCCCCAATGTGACGATAATAGGAGTTGGGACCTTGGAAGGTAATTAGATCATGATGGAGGAGTCCTCATGAATGGATTAGTACTCTTCTAAATGGAACCCAGGGAGCTTTCTCTCCCTCTTTCTGCTAAGTAAGGATAAAATTAGAAGAAAAAGCCTACAGCCCAGGAGGCTCTCACCAGAGCCTAACCATGCCTTGAATCTTCATCTCAAATTTCCAATTTACAGAATGGTGAGAAATTTGTTTATAAGCCACCCAGTCTATGGTACTTTGCTATAACAACATGAACTAAGACAATCATCTTGAAGAACTCTGAGATCCAAGGAAAAACACACATTACTTTTATTTGGTATTTTTATAATCAGAAACAGACTTCAGAAATTTGATTTTATACTATTTTCATTGTGGTAATTTCATTTAGTTTCTTTTTCATTTTGCTAAAGTTGCTTTTGAAAATGCCATGCCATAATTATTATCCAAAGAAATTTTTTTCCACATACAGTATCATGTCATATTTCTTTAGGACTATTCTTGGCTGGGTAGGCATCATGGATATATGACCTGTGCAGCTATTTTGTTTACTGCTCTGCTGTTATTTTTTTGAAATTCTCAAAAACTTTTGAACAAGGGATCCTACATTTCCATTTTGTACCAGGTTCCTCAAATTATGCATTGTTGGTATCTATCTTATCTTAATTTCACTAGGTTATATGGTCCATGGGTGGTGGTAGGGAAAAATGTGGACAGAAATGTGATTTGTTGCAGACCCCAGACATCCAGAGTTTGTCATCAAGCCTGACTATCAAGTTGAACTGGATAAAAATTGAGATGACCCTGGTTCTTGAGAGTGGAAGGTGAAGTGTGAAGTTCCATGAGATCTAGGTGTAGTCATTTCTATGTTGTCACATATGAATATTTTTAAAATTTTATTTTATTTATTTAGTGTTCCAAGATTCATTGTTTATGCACCACACCCAGTGCTCTGTGCAATATGTGCCACCACCAGGCTCATGAATATATTTTTTAAAGATTTTATTTATTTATTTGGCAGACAGAGATCAGAAGTAGGCAGAGAGGCAGGCAGGGAGAGAGGAGGAAGCAGGCTCTCTGCCAAGCAGAGAACCAGATGCGGGGCTCCATAGGCTCATGAATATTTTTAAGGTGTTTCATGTTAACTCTTTCATAAACTTGGCTACAGGGTCAAAGTAGATAGAGTGCTGCATTAGTATTTATTGCTGCCACCAGATTAGAAAAAAGGAAACTGGTAATAGCTGCCTACCACTCTAAAATGCTATTTACAGTACAGATTCATCAGTGAATGCTAGCATATGCCTTTGGTGCTCTCAAAAGGAGGTGTTGAGGCATTATTGAGATTACTTATTGTATTGTTTATAGCATTATCGTGAAGCTATCAGGATGAGGTCAAATATGATGGTTACCATTGCAGAATTGTAGGCAACAGAGAGAAGAAATGTATCTCAGCCTTGAGCAACTTGGAGTTAAGCTCCAGGTTAACAAGCATGACAGATTAAAAACCCATTTCACGGGGTGCCTGGGTGGCTCAGTGGGTTAAAGCCTCTGCCTTCGGCTCAGGTCATGGTCCCAGTGTCCTGGGATCGAGCCCCACATCGGGCTCTCTGCTCAGCAGGGAACCTGCCTCCTCCTCCTCTCTCTCTCTGCCTGCCTTTCTGCCTACTTGTGATCTCTGTCAAATAAATAAAAAAAAATAAAATAAAAAATAAAAACCCATTTCACTTGGATATAATGGCACCAACTGAGTTGTTTGTTACTGACCCATTATCACTAGAATGAATACTCAAAGTGGTTCTTTGTGAGAAACTTGGGCCTCCTTCCTCTCCCCACCACCCCAGGATCTTCTTGGAATTAGCAACAGAAATGTGCTAGATATATGTGGGCAGTCTGTGGCTGTAGGGCTTTAAGACAATGTAGTTTGCTAGCCAATAATCAGAGATTTACTGATACCTCTTCTGAATAGGTAAAGAGTCATCTCTCTCTTTTTGGTCTGTTAAAACAAACCGAAAGAAAGCATACATACCCTAACTTCTTTCATGCTAGGGAAAGAGCTTTGGAAGAGTATGTCAGACTAATAAATCTTATTTGTATTAGCTTTTGTTATTTGCAGCATACATCACCCCATTTGGAAACAGGTTATCATGTGTCTTCTCATTTTTAAGTTGTATATGGGTCTTCCACCAGCAAGTACTCTTGGTGCTCAGGGACTCATAGTGGTCCCTTATAGTTCTTGAAATCAATCTTACTCTGAAATGGGGCCTCCCAGTTTGTAGCTTCTCCCTCCTACAGTCATTTAGAGTTATTGGTTTGCTCTGAAAGCAATGAAAATTGGAGCATGTTTTTTAATAGACTTTTTTCCCAAGGACTGCCAGGAAGATTGGCCCCCTTTCCACTATGACATAGTTTTTTGGTTTTTTGTTTTGTTTTGTTTTGTTTTTGACGTAGTGCCTTATTCTTGAGGTTTTCTCTAGTATTTGAGGGTACCAACTGAGGATCATACCCCATGAGTACAACTAACTATGTGTATGAGTACAGCCAGTACCTATCCACATCAAAGGATATCACTCCTTTCCTTAAGATTTTATTCTCTCTGGTCTGCTAGAATGCTGGGAAGGCCCATATTATGCCTTTCCTTTGCCTCCACTGCTTTCCTTAACCTGAACGCCTTCCTTTGTTCTTTCTCCCTGCCCAATCCCAACCTTCATCATTTCCTCATGTGCCACCATCTTTATGAAGTCTTCTCAAAGTACATCTCAAGTCCATCATCCTGTCCTCGAAATTCAGATGGTATTTAAGCTCTTTGCCATAATAGTGTTTACTTAGCTATCCTATACCTTAAGTTTCTTCTTTTTGTTGTTATTGTTTAAGGTCTCTTTAACCATACAGTTCCTATGTGTATTTATTTATTTATTTATTTATTTATTTATTTATTTATTTTCACCCTGCAGAGCACTGGTACCACTTATAAGTACATGATTGATTATTAAGTCAGCAGAAGGGTTAAATCACTGATGGCTTTATTAAGAAGGTGAATATTATATGAAAAGAGGAGTCTTCACAAAAACTAGCTTGTTAGGTTAACCTAGGACACAAGGCTAGGAAATCTATTGGAGAAAAAAGGAAAGAAGAATACTGCAGGTGTTGCTTAGAATAATAATCAAAAAAGATATTCCTGTTTTAAGATCAGGAAACCAAGGCATAAAGATTTTAACTGAGTTGTTCAGAATTACATATCTAGTAAGTGACAGAACTAAAACTTGAATCCTAATTCTCTGACTAAATGCTATGCTCTTCCCCACTCTAAAACATGATATCCTAGCAACTGTGGGTAGGTGAGAGTCCTTCACTTTTTCTGTGTCTTTCTTAAAATGTAGCACTCAGGGAAGTATGTTTGTGTGTGGGAAAGGAGAGTTGGGGAGAAAATAATAGCTATTTACTCTCTTTGAATTTTGAGTGCTGGCTAATTCTAATATTTAAATCAAAACTCTAAATGTTAATCTCTTTTCATCTTCACCCTCATTCTTGTAACAACTCCTCCCTTCCCTTATTTCACTCCTCTTCACATTCCATTTTTCTCCACCTCCATCCAAATAATCTAATTACAGTTTTGCAAGAGGAAGTTACAGACTAAATGCTGCTATATCCACACCTGGAATTTACATTAGTTTTAGTGAATCAAGCTCTGACTGCCACTTTGTGTTGCATTCCCATAGCAGAATGGGAGAAAGAAAAAAAACTGAAAGCTCAGCAACTACAGCTCCTAGATCTTGTGCATTTATAACTTTGCTCTTCCTTGACAAGTTACTTATTTTTCTAACTTTGTTTTTGAAAAGGAGACGCAAATTAGAATGATGCCATAGTAATTATATTTTGATTACTTTGTATTTGAAAAATGCATGGAAGGGTGTTGATCTATAGTAACAGAAAATAACGGGGTTTTGTTTTGTTTTGTTTTGGTTTTGATAAGAGATGGAAAAGGTATAAAAAAGCTTGTAAAAGCATCCTGAGAACTCCAGTCTCTTTGACCTACTACAGTAATCATCAGAGGCCTCTGATGCATCTTTCTACCTATAGTGGCCCTCCATGTGCCTAAATGTAGGCTCAGTGCTCTGAAGGAAAAAGATTAAAAATAAAAATCAAAAGAAGCTGCCTGAGTAGAGAAAAAAAAAACCCTCAACAAACCAGAATGGAATAGGAACATTAAATGCCAGACTAAGGAACTTTGATTTTAGCTTAAAGGCAATTAAGAACTTTTGAAAGTATGGCAGGAAGAGATTAAACAAGGTGCTTCGGCTCTAATAACTAACTGATGGCTAAGCTAGAACTAAAATCAAAGTCCTTTATCTCAGTTCCTATGTATTGGGTTATTTCTCTAAGTAACAACATTTGGGATAGAAATATAAAAGTATAGTGATTATATGTAAGTGATGAATCAGTAAATACTACTCCTGAAAAAAAGAAATACAAAAGTACAGTGATTAAGGGATTGGGCTCTAGACTCAGATGTCTGTTTACATTTCATTTACACCACCATATAACTGTCTGAACTTGGGTCCCAGTTCCCACATCTGTACAATGGGAGCAATAAGAGTACTTATGTCATCAGATTGTTTTGAGGATTAAATGAGATAATGTGTAAAGATTTAGCACAATGTTTTTGGCACATCGTAAGTACTTAATAAATGGTGGTTGCCAATAAACAGAAAAGGGAAGGGAAGGGAAGGGAAAAGAAGACAAAAAGGGAAACAGAAAGGAAGAGAAAAGAAAAAGGAAAAACAGCCAAAGATCAAACACTACTGCCTTGGAGTCAGATCACATTTGGGAATGTGAACTGACCTGGATCCTGAGCCCTTGCCTGATTTTTAATGTATTGTTCAATCAAAGGTCTGAATGTTCGTTTCATCTTTTCTTAGAGTTGCTGGGTCTCTTATCTCCATCTACCCTGTGAAGTGATGTCTGTTTTGCTGTCATCCACATCTTGACGCTAGAGGGTATTACTGTCATCATGGCTTGGCTCCCCTCACCATGAATAATATTTTTTCAAGTCTCCTTCCAATCTCACCTCAATTGTTACCTCATCTGAAAATTCTTCCTTGACTAAAGTACCTATCTCTACCCTATCCCTTCAGGAACACTCAATCCCATTATTTTATTTTGTTTTTCAATAAAATATAGTATTACCTCAGATTACCTAATATGTTTATTTATTTATTGCCTGATCTTCCCCACTGAAATTTAAGCTACTTAAGGGCAGAGGCCCTGTCTGTCTTATATTCAGCAATTTTTTCTTAAGCTCCCAGTACAGTGCCTGGACCAGAGTAGGCACTCAATAACAGTTTGTTGGATGAATGAATGAATGAATGAGTGAGTGAATCTGGTAGGTGTTTACTGAACAGTTGTTATGTACTTAAAGCCTAACTACCTGTTTTGGAGAACAGAAACAGCTGGCTTCCTAGAGAGTTTACCAATAGAAATGTCAGACATTAAAATGTTGATGTGTGCCGAGTTTCTTGTTTCCTAGCACTGAGGCTTTCACAGCAGCAGTAGGTCAGGAACTATTTTAAGCTTCATGGGCCAAGATATTTTCAACTCTCTCTACAAAGCTGTACAGTTTGGTTCAGTTTTAGGAAGTTTCCAGCCACCTTGCTTCCTCCTAATTCACTGTTGGACCATTGAGTTCTAAAAACATTGGCATAGTGAAATCTTTCTCCTAACATAGGCCCCAAATGATTCTGAAGGTAAGTAAGGATACTTGGGAAGCTGATGTTTTGCCAAGATTTTTACCATGTAGTAAAGTTGACCAGTAATAGAGTGAGGCTAAGTAGACTTCTTCATAGTGACTGGTATTTTTAGGAATTTTTTCTATTGACTTCTCTATAAGAAGAAATGGAAAGTCTGAAGAGGAAGCCCTAATAAGAGGAAAAATCATTTTCCCCAAGTGCAGAGGGTAGGAAACTCAGCGGCTGCTACTAATGACATCTACCACCAAGGCAATGTAGTATGTAGTTTATTCCAGGAACCATGCTAAGTGCTTTACTTGCATCTCCTCTGAGGAACAGAAAGACACTTTGGGGTTGAGATTGACAACTTCATTTTTGCTATATATCACTAGGCCATTTATTTTACAGGGATAAGACACATCGACATCCTATTTTACGGATATTGGAGGGTGCTGTTTTAAGGACTATAACTGTGCTTTTTTTATTGCTTCTCTCCACAATCCTGGGGTAACTCTACAATCTGTCTCTCCACTTCATTATTCATTCACCTTCTTTGGTCCTCTCCACCCACTATTTAGACAATGAGGCTAATATTACAAGCTCTTAACTACCAGACAGTACATTTACTCCTACCATCCAGGAGTGCTAGATGGCTGTTATTTCATTTTCTGTGTCTTGTAAAATGTTTATACGAATGTTGGACATTCCTTTGGTCACTGATTATTATAATTTATTATATTATAACATAATATTATATATGCCATATAATACTATATATATCACTGATTATTATAATATATTATTATTATTATTATTATTATTTTAATGATTATCATTACTTGTCTGGGTTTCTTCATCCTGGAGTGATACTAATGGTAACCAGTTCTTATCATCATATATGGCTGCTTGGCAGAATCAAAGTGCCCACAGTCCTTGGGTGATCAGATATTGAATAGTTTGCTGAATCTGGTAGTATTTTGTTAGTGATAGACATGGTATTTCAAAAATGAGATCTAAATTTAACTGAGTTATTACAGAGTTTTCCAGGTTTTAGTAGGTGTATGTTGGACTTTCTCTTTTAAAACTTACAAAATGTATTGTTTTTATATTATTTGATAAAGAAAAAAACTTGAATAGTCTTTTTATTGAGGTAAAATTGGTATACAACATTATGTAAGTTTTGGGTATACAATATTATAATTTGATATTTGTATGCATTACAAAGAGATTACTATCATTAGTCTAGTTACCATCTATCACCATTCACTTCAGCTCCTTCACTTATTTTGCCCACCCTCCAGCCCCCTTCCCCTCTGGTAATGACCAATCTATTCTCTGTATCTTTAAGTTTGTTTTTATTTTGTTTCATATCTTTGTTTTGTTCTTTAGATCTACATAAAAGTGAAATCATAAAGTATTTGTTCTCCTCCACTGGACTTATTTCACTTAACATAATACCCTAAAGGACCATCCATGTTATCAAAAATGGCAAAATTTCCTTCCGCTTTATTGGCTGAGTAGTATTCCATTGTATGTATGTATGTACAAACACACACACATGCACACACACACATACTCACACACGCACACACACTCCATATCATCTTTACACATTCTTCCATAGACACTTAGGTTGTTTCCAAATCTTGCCTATTGTAAATAATGCTGCAATAAACATATGAGTACATATATCTTTTTGGATTCGTGTTTTCATATTCTTTGGATAAATACCCAGAAGTATGATAGCTGGAACATATGGTAGTTCTACTTTTAAGTTTTTGGAAATCTCCATGCTATTTTCCATGCTGGCTACACCAGTTTACATTCGCACTAATGGTTCCTTTTTTTCCACATACTAACACTTGTTTTTTTCTTGTCTGCTTGATAATAACCATTCTATTAGGGTAATATCTCATTGTGGTTTTGGTTTGCATTCCCCTGATTCTTAGTGATGTTGAAGAACTTTTCATATGCCTGTTGGGCATATGCATGTCTTCTTTGGAAAAATGTCTATAAATATCCTCTGCCCATTTTTAAATCAAGTTGTTTGGGTTTTTTGTTGTTGAGTTGTATTTTATATATATATATTTTGGATAGTAACCCCTTACCAGATACAGGTTTTGCAATATCTTGCCCCATTCAATAGGTTGCCTTTTCATTTTGCCGATTTTTTCCTTAGCTGTACAAAAGCTGTTTAGTTTGATGTAGTCCCATTTATTTATTTTTGTTTTTGTTTCCCTTGCCTTGGCATCAGATCTACAAACACATTGCTAAGAATGATTTCAAGGAGCCTCTGTTTTCTCCTAGGAATTTTATGGTTTCAGGTCCTACATTCAAGTCTTCCATCCATTTTGAGTTAATTTTTGTGTATGGTATAAGATAATAATCTAGTAACATTCTTTTGCATATGGCTGTCCAGTTTTCCCAGCAGCATTTATTGAAAAGACTTTCCCCATTGTATATTTTTGCCTCCTTTTTTGTAAATTAATTGGCCATATATGTGTGAGTTCATTTCTGGGCTCTCTATGCTATTCCATTTATCTATGCATCTGTTTTTTATGATAATACCATACTACTTTGATTATTATAGCTTTGTAGTATAGTTTAAAATCAGAGAGTATGAAAACTCCAACTTTGTTCTTCTTTCTTAAGATCACTTTGTCTATTTAAGATCTTTTGTGTTTCCATACAAATTGTAGGATTATTTGTTCCAGTTTTGTGGAAAATACCATTGGGATTTTGATAAGGATTGCACTGAATCTGTAATTGGATAGTATGAACATTTAAACAATATTAATTCTTCCAATCCATAAGCATGAAATATATTTCCCTCTATTTGTGTCTTCATTTTTTAAAAATCAGTATCTTGTCATTTTCAGTGTACAGATCTTTCATCTCCTTAGTTAAATTTATTCCTAGGTGTTTTGTTCTTTTCGATGCAGTTGTAAACATGATTATCAATTTCTCTTTCTGATAGCTTGATATTAATGTAAAGAAATGTAACAGATTTTTGTATATTGCTTTTGAATCCTGAAAATTCATTTAACCTCAGGTTTTTTTTTGGGGGGGTGGAATCTTTAAGGTTTTCTACATATGGTATCATGTCGTTTTGAACAGTGGTAGTTTTAATTCTTCTCTTTAGATTTGGATGTCTTTTTTTTTTCTTGACTTACTGCTAGAGCTAGGGCTTCCAATACTTTGTTGAATGAAAGTTATCAGGAAAGGGCATCGTAGTCGTTTTCCTTGCGGAAAAGCTTTGATCTTTTCACTGTTGAGTACAATATTAGCGGTGGGTTTGTCACATAAGGACTTTGTTATGTTGAGTTACATTCCCTCTATGCCCATTTTGTTTAGAGTTTTTTTTCTCATAAATGGATTTTGAATTTTATAAATGAATTTTATTGAGATGATCATATGATTTTTATCCTTCATTCTGTTAATGTAGTGTATCACATTGATTTGCAGATGTTTAGCTATCCTTGCACCTTTGTAATAAATCCTACTTGATCACAGTGTATCAGCCTTTTAATGCATTGTTGAACTTGGTTTGCTAGTATTTTGTTGATCATTTTAGCATCTATGCTCATCAGGGATAGTGACCTATAACTTTCTTTTTTTGTGGTGTTCTTGTTTGGTTTTGACATCAGGGTAATGTTGGCCTCATAAAATGAGTTTGGAAGTATTCTCTTCAGTTTTTTGGAAGAGCTTGAGAAGCATAGGTATTAAATGTTCTTCGAATGTGTGAAAGAATTCACCAGTGAAACCATTTGGTCCTAGACTTTAGTTTGTTGGAAGGTTTTCATTACTGATATAATCTCTTTGCTAGTAATTGGTCTATTCAGATTTTCTATTTCTTCTTGAGTCAGTCTTAGAAGATTGTATGCTTCTAAGAATTTATCCATTTCTTGTAGGTTGTCCAGTTTGTTGACCAGTCAGTATTCATTCATTGTTATCTCTTATGATCATTTGTATTTCTGTAGTAATCAGTTGTAACTTCTCTTTAATTCCTGCTTTTATTTATTTGAGCCCTCTCTCTTTTTATCTTGGTGAGTCTAGCTAAAGGTTTGTTAATTTTGTTTATCTTTTGGAAGAACTAGCTCTTAATTTCACTCATCTTTTCTATTACCATTTTAGTTTCTATTTTACTTATTTCTGCTCTAACCTTTATTATTTCCTTTATTTTACTATGTTTGGGCTTCTTTTGTTCTTCTTTTTCTAATTCTTTTTAGGTACAAAGGCATATTGTTTGAGATTTTTCTTATTTCTTAAAGTAAGTCTATATCACTATAAACTTCCCTCTTAAAAGTGTTTTTCTTACTTTCCATAGATTTTCATTTTCATTTCTCTTCAGATTTAAAAAAAAATTCCATTGATTTCTTCATTGACCCAGTGGTTGTTGGTTAGTATCTGTGAGCTATGGCAAGGGCAAGGGAGGGTGCTAATATGTTGTCTTTCTGTTCATGTTCCCTGGTGGCACCTCTGTACCTTCTGGATGTGTGGTAAACCTGAAGCCTGCCCTCAGGTTGAAGCTCCAGGACAGGAAAATAAGCTTTTTTCACATACAGATTGGAGATGTGTTTCATTTTTTTTTATTATGTTCAGTTAACCACTGTATAGTACATCATTAGTTTTTTATGTGGTGTTCAGTGATTCATTAGTTGTGTATAACACCCAGTGCTCATCACAACACATGATCTCCTTAGTGCCCATCACCCAGTTATACCATCCCCCCACCCTCTTTCCTCTGAAACCCTCAGTTTGTTCCCTGGGGTTGATGGTCTCTCATGGTTCATCTCCCTTTCTGATTTCTCCCCCTTTAGAACATAAGCAATATCGTGGGGATGTGTTTTAGTCTGATGTTTGTGCAGTTCCCTGAGGGGTGGTATACTGCCAAAGACCATCTCTGTAATTGTTTCAGACATATGGGCCCTAGAAATACAATTTCCTCCTGGCCACTGAAGCCAGGTACTCAAGGTGCATCTCCTGTACTCAAGGGGTTGCAGTCATGTCAAGGCCTGCTACATCTGTGGTGCTCAGGGACCAGGCATTCAGCTGACTCAGCCATGGTAGGACAGGCTGCAGGCATCACACAAGAAAGCAGAGTGCTTGGCTGGCCTGGCTTTGGTGTGCAGGAGCTGGGCTCTAGGCTGAGGTGCAGTGGGTCATAGCTGTGGTACATGGTGAAAGGGTACTGGGCTGTCCTGTTGTGGCATGCTGGGTTGGGGTGTCAGCATCCTGATAGTCCTGGCAGGCCACTCCCACCAGAGCTAGAAGACTAAGGGCAGAGGAATGCAAAATGGCACTAGCCTGCATTGGCATCAATAAGGTGAATCTGCCAAAACATAGCAAAAGAGATATCTGCCAGTACCTTTGTCTATGGAAAAAGTCCCAACAGGTTCCAGTCCCTTTGGTAGGTGCTTTAAGTTTAACAAATGAGTCTCCATCACATATGGTCTAGGTCCCTTTCAAACTGTTGATTTATACTAGGTCCTGGGGCCAGTGTGTCTGGGCATGAGCCTTTTAAGAGCAGATTTTCCATTTCTTATAGCCCCATGGTTGTCCTAGAAGTAAGCCTCATTGGTTTTCAATGTCAGATGCTTTGGGGTTTGTCTCATTAGTACAGTTCCCAGGGTTGGGGTGCCTGATATGGGACACAAACCTCTTACTTCTCAGTGATAAGATCTGTGTATGAGACCCATTCTGGATATGGGTCACCATATCTGGAGTAGGTTTTCTTACAAGACCATGTCTCTGCTTCTCCTACTCATCTCAATATGGTGTTTTTATCCATTGTAGCAGAGGCGCTGTTCAGCCAGCTTTTAGGTTCTTTTCAGAGGGAATTTTTCCACATGTAGCTTTAGATTTGTTGTGTTTGTGAGAGGAGGTGATTTTAGGATTATTCTATGCCACCATCTTTAACCCCACTTGACTTGAATAGTCTTAAAGCAATAGTTAACATTTAAATTTGCTCTTCCCACCAGGAGATTTCATTATAACTCTAACTATTCATATGTAATCTCACATACCTCATACAGTAATGTTATTCATAACAAGAAATCATTTCCCTAAAGAACGCTGAGCATGTCCTACACACATCAGTATGGCTTTATGGAAAACATTCTGACATCCAGGTGTTTCTCATGGACATTAATGAGGTCAATGCCCTCACCTGTCATCCTGAATTAGAAATCACTCCTGGATCTTATTGTGCCCTCAGGGCTAGTAAATATATTCCATGCCCCTGGACCCAAATAACATATCAGTAGTGACCTTTACCTTCCTTGGGCCAGTCTACATAGATCCTGAAATAGAGCATGCTTTTAAGTGTGGAGTTTAAATTGGGTCAGAAGAGAAACAAAATACCTTCTTTTTAGACTCTTCCATGCTTCCTCCATTTTCATTCTAATATTTTTGACACCAAGTTTCTTTCAATCCTGCTTTAAGAGACTCTTTCTGCAAGATTTAAAATAAACAGAACATCTGCAAATAACAAAACATAAAGAAGTATTGGGGCTCAGTGGGTTAGGCATCTGCCTTCAGCTGAGGTCATGGTCCCAGGGTCTTGGGATTGAGCCCCACATCTGGGTTGCATGCTCAGCAGCAAGCTTGCTTCTCCCTCTCAGAGAAGCTTGTGTGCTTGCTCTCTCTCTGTGTAAAATAAATAAACTCTTAAAAAATATATAAAAATAAAGGTAAGCATCTTTCGAATACATAGGACTCATTTTCCACACAGACCATAACAATGATAGGATGTATGTGTGCATGTGTTTATTTGTGTGTGTGTAAGTAAGTATGCCATCAGATACTATTCTTTATGGATCTATGATAGATTCACAGGTATTTTCAATGATTTGTGAAACCTAATGGTGAGTATATGTTATTCAAAATTCACTTATCATTCCAGGTTGGGTTTAAAAACTGTCCAATAACCGCTTTACAGAACTAATATTATTTATATTCATTCATATCAGCCAATTCCTAAACAAAAGCTTCAGAGAAAACAATTTAACAAAAAAAACTTTGTCTTTTCCCAGGATATATACCTAATGGTGGTCTTGTCATTATATTTTGCATTACCTGGCTTTATCATGGTACTACATTATGACAGGGATTAATTTTTTGTATATGCAAGAAGAAGAAATAATTCACTACCCATCTCTCTACTTGAATCAACATCTAATACATGCAGATATGATTCATGAATATGAGTCAGTTTGGACAGTATGACAGATGAGATATCCTTGGAATCAAGTGAAGTGCTTTAAAGAAAAAAAGCCTCATGCATGGATCCCAATCTGGGGATTCCATTTAAATGGTAGATGATGAGACTAGTATGAGTATTTTTAAAATTGCCCAACGTGAATCTAATCTAGCCAAGGTGGAGAACCATTCCTCTATGTCAGTTTTGGAAGACATTTTCTGTAAAGGAAAACATAGTAAGTATTTTAGATTTTACAGGTCAGTCAGCATATGTTGCAAGTACTCAATTTCCTACTGTAGCTTGAAAGCAACCATAGAAAATACATAAATGAATGATTGTGGCTGTGTTTGAATAAAACGATAAAAACAGAAAGAAGAGCCATATTTGGCCCAAGGGCAGTAATTGCTGACTCCTACACTAGGTCACTGGTTCTTTAATTTTAGTATACATCAGATCACCTAGATTGACTTATTAAAATACAGATTGTTGGGCACCTCCCTAAAAATTTCTGATCTTAGATGAAGGAAGGGAGCAAGAATTGGTATTTCTAAAAAGTTTCTAGGTGATGCTAATCTTGCTTGTCTGAAAAATGATACTTTGAGAACCAGTGATCTAGACCCTTTTAGCTCTAGTCCATTTTCTACATTGCTTCATGATTACTCTACTACAGCCTATTTTTAGCCAATTTTTAAAATTTAGTGGAAGATTTTTTTCAGGTGTCTGTTGGCTATTTGTATGGCTTCGTTGGAGAAAAGTCTGTTCATGTCTTCTGCCCATTTCCTGACTGGATTATTTGTTTTTTGGGGGTGTTAAGCTTGATAAGTTGCATAAGGGAAATACAAATCAAAACCACACTGAGAAACCACCTCATACCAGTCCGAATGGCTAAAATTAACAGGTTGGGAAACAACAAATGTTGATGAGGTTGCAGAGAAGGGGGAACCTTCTTGCACTGTTGGTGGGAATGGAACCTGGTGTAGCCACTCTGGAAAATAGTACAGAGGTGCCTCAAAAAGTTAAATGTAGAGCTACCCTCTGACCCAGCAATTGCACTACTAGGTATTTACCCCAATGATACAAATGTAATGATCTGAAGAGGTGCATGTACCCAAATGTTTACAGCAGCAATGCCACAATAATCAAACTATGAAAGAGCCAAGATGTCTATCAACAGATGAATGGATAAATAAGATGTGGTGTATATATAGAATGGAACATTACTTAGGTATCAGAAAGGATGAATACTTACCATTTACATTGATGTGGCTGGAACTGGAGGGTATTATGTTGAGCAAAATAAGTCAGAGAAATACAATTACCATATGCTTTCACTCATATGTAGAATATAAGAAACAACACAGAGGATCATAGGGGAAGGGAGGGAAAACTGAATGGGAAGTAATGAGAGAGGAAGGAAAACCATGAATGACTTATCGATAGGAAACAAACTAATGGTTGCTAGAGGAGAGGTGGGTGGGGGGATGGGGTAATTTAGTGATGGTTATTAAGGAGGGCACATAATATGATGAGCACTGGGTGTTATATGCAACTGATGAATTACTGTTGTCTGCATCTGAAACTAATGGCGTACTATATATTGGCTAATTGAATTTAAATAAAAAATAAAGTTAGTGGAAGGGCAGAATAATTCTTAATATGATAAAATATACTAATATCAGTACAAAACCAGCATCACAGTTAATTATAAAATTAAGAATATTATCATTGAAGCTGGAAACTAGGCAATATCACCACTATTATCTGACTTAGTTCTGAATGTACCAGCTAATGCAATTAGATGAAAGAAGGAAATACAATATTTAAAAAGTGGAGAAAAAGAGACGCAATGATCATCATTTGCAAATGATATGATTGTTATATTTGGAAAATCTAAGAACTAGTGGAACATTATTAGAATTATATAATATATACATATCTATAGAAATACAGAAAATTTATAATGGTTTCCCTGTATAAAAGCAGTTAAAACTTATAATTAATATCTTTTGATCATTAAGAAATTTATAGAACCAATAGAAAATTTATAATGGTTTAAAACTCTAATGAGGGACATAAATAGAGATACTCTGTGCTTGGATAGAAAGACAATATTGCAAAGATGTTAAAATTTAATGTAATCCCAGTGAAAATACCAAAGAACTTTGAACTAGGCATAATTATTCCAAATGTACACAAAATATGAAAGTAAACATGTGAGGATAAGTAAGAAAATTATGAAAAGCAGGAGTAATAAATAAGGATTAATTTTACAATATATATTATAAACCATAGTAGTTAAGTTACAGGAATAAGAAGACCTATCAAATAAATGGACTTTTTATCTCAGAGATAGACCCAAACACTAGTATAATTAAAGAGCCATATTAAAATAGAAAATTAGGGATGCCTGGGTGGCTCAGTTGGTTAAGCCTTCCGCTCAGGTCATGATCCCAGTGTCCTGGGATCGAGTCCCACATTGGGCTCTCTGCTCAGCAGGGAGCTGCTTCTCCCTCTGCCTCTGCCTGCCTCTCTGTCTCCCTGTGCTCACTCACTCTCTCTCCCTCTCTCTGACAAATAAATAAATAAAATCTTTAAAATAGAAAATTATGTTGAAATTCATTCTGCATTTAAGGTGAGAAAGGTAACTAAAAACCTCCTTATTTCATTCTTTATACCAAAACTAATTCCAAAAAGGTCATGGATTTGAAAATGAATAAATAAAATTATAAAAGTATTAGAAGTATCACTGGCTATGGATGGGAATAGGGTTCTTGAAATATAAAAAAGCCTAAGAAACAAAATATAGAAACTTTAGTGGCAACTATTAGTAAATGTTACTATATAAATTTTTAAATTCTGCACAGAAAACATACAGTGATCAAAGGCAAAAGCTAAAGACTATGTTGTAACACATGTGACAGAGAAAAGGTGGGGCGCCTGGGTGGCTCAGTCAGTTGAGTGTCTGATTCTTGGTTTTGGCTCAAGTCCTGGTCTTGGCATCATGAGATTGAGCTCTAAGTCTGGCCCCCAGCTCAGTGGGGAGTCTGCTCCTCTCCCTCTCCCTCTGCCCCTCTCTCTACTCAGGCTCTTTCCCTCTCTCAAATAAATACATAAATACATTACAAAAAAACCCCTAATAATTTGCATTATCATGGATCCGTACAAGATCACCATTCAATACAAAAGAAATGAGATAACCAGCAATTCCATGGGGAAAAAAAAAAAAACCACAGCGGTGCCTGGGTGGCTCAGATGGTTAAGCCTCAGCCTTGGCTCAGGTCGTGACCTCCAAGTCTTGGGATAGAACCCTGTGTTGGGTTCCCAGCTCACAGGGAGTCTGTTGTCCCTCTCCCTCTGCCTCTCCCCCTGCTTGTGCTCTCTCTTCCTCACTCTCTCTCAAATGAAGAAATAAAATCTTTTTTTTAAAAATCACAATTGGCTTATAAATTTAGGAAACAATCTTCAGTTTCACTCATGAGTAAATCCAGATTAAAGTGAGTAATAAATACTAAATTTTGATAATATGTAGTGTTGGCAAGTGAACAGATAACATGATTAGAAACAAATCCATTACTAGAAATTTGTCCTCCTGATTAGTAATTTTCAATCTGGGGTGATTTGCCACCAAAGGGACATTTGACAATGTCTGGAGACATTATGGATTGTCAGGACAGAGGGTGCTACTGGAATCTAGTGGATAGAGGCCAGAGATAATACTAAACATCCTACAATGTATAAAACACCCCACAACAGAGAAATATCTGCCCAGAAGTGTCAGTTGCGCTGAAGTTGAAAAATCCTGTTATAGATATACATGTTTACACAGATGTATGTTCAAGTTTGTTCTTTGTAGCATTGTTTATAAAAACA
The DNA here is from genome assembly GCF_010015895.1 of Lontra canadensis. NCBI lineage: Eukaryota > Metazoa > Chordata > Mammalia > Carnivora > Mustelidae > Lontra > Lontra canadensis. Next base: position 1,274,847 of record NW_022631166.1, on the reverse strand, counting down.
AAAGACTGAAGGTGAACTAAATGTTCATCAGTAGGAATCTGATCAGGTAAAATATGACATACCCACAGAGTGCTATTATGCAGTCTATGAGAAGACTAAGGTGTGTGTGTGTGTATATATATATATACACACACATGCTGATAGGAAAATATTTACAAGATGCTAAGTAAAGAAAATGTAAAAATACAGAACAATATATACAATATGTCCCCATTTGTAAAAAAAAAAAAAAGGTATATGTGTGTGTATGTGTGTGTGTATAAAATGCATATATAATATATATTATACATGTATGTATATATGCATATACATGTGAAAATCTGCAAGAATGCACAATAAATTATTGAAAATGGTAAATGGTCACTCTTGGGTAGTAGATCTAGGGTACAAGGTCACTTTTTATTTGTTCTCTTTTGTGTCATTTGAAATTTTACTTTATGAAAGTGTTTTCTTCATATTTTTTAAGAAACCCAGGCTGATATTACTTCATCTTACCTTCCCAGGTCTCTCTCTCATTTTCTCCCTAAACAGAACCTACTATCCAGGGAAGATGGACCAAGTTATTCATTCATTCATTCATTCACTCTCTGCCCTCTGCCAATGAACTCCTTCTCCCAGTTCCCATTTTTTGCCTTTTAAAATCCCCAAGGAGGGATGTCTGGGTGGCTCAGTGGGTTAAAGCTTCTGCCTTCGGCTCAGGTTATGATCCCAGGGTCCTGGGATCGAGCCCCACATCAGGCTCTCTGCTTAGCAGGGGGCCTGCTTCCTCCTCTCGCTCTCTGCCTGCTTGTGATCTCTATCAAATAAATAAATAAAATATTTTTTTAAAAATAATAAAATAAAATAAAATCCCTCAAGGAAAGTTCCATCTCAAAGAACACTTCCTACACCCAGTGTTTCCCAGTCCCCTTAGTCACTTGGGATCACCTTTTCTTTTTTTTTTTAAGTCAATGACAAATTATTTTATGATGTATTAATATGTTTTTCCCACTAGAATTTCAGGTGCACCTTTTCATTTATACACACATAGCACTTTGTATATTTTTAAGGCATGCAAACCCTGTGTTGTAATTTATGAAAATTTCTGATTTTCTTCTTACCTCCACCCTAAGCACCCATGTTAGATTGTAAGGTTTTCAAGTATATAATCATATATTGTTCATTTTTCAACCAGTTATACCAACATAGTGCTTAAGGTATTATCATTGGTAAATATATATTTGTTAGGTTAAATTGAGTTGAATGAAGGTTTACAATATATAGAGAAATATAAACAATTAAACATAAAACCAAAGCAAATAGAAAAAAAAATGTTTCTTCAGTTTGTTAGTAGCCTAAACTCTGGAGCTGTTTAGTAACTTTTGCCTTAACGATGGGGAGATGGTGATGATTATGGACATGTTTCAGCCTTATGAATACCTAAAATGCTGATATTCAGCAGCATCACATAACAGCCAGAAAACAGAGAGGCTTGAGATGATAAAAGAAGTGTCTCATTCACTTGTACAATTGAGGCATCATGTGTAAAACAGAAACACTTGCCCTAGTAAGACATATGAAAAAATGACTGACACTTTAAAGTAACAATTATATTTTCAGTGGAACTGCTATAGGAATAAAAGAGATTTTTATTACAGGAAATAGAATACAAAAATATTACCTAGGTATATTACAGCATACCGGGTTAGTTTCTGTTCAGAAAATGCAATATAGACTTAACCCCACCATTGCTTTAGGAAATAGACTTAACCCCACCATTGCTTTAGGAACAACATGTTATATAGTAAAAAAAAAAAAAACACTGTTTCTTGAGGCATGCTTCATCATCTACTTTATACATCCCATAATAAGGTCAAATTATGGTAGAAATTTTATTATGAAATTATAGTTCTTGATCTTTTGAACCATTATGTATTCTTGAAGAATACCATTATGTATTCTTTTTTAATTTTTGAATTTTTTTTAATTAAAGTATTGTTGACATGTAATATATTAGTTTCAAATGTACAACATTATGATTTAGTAGTTACATACAATACAAAATGCTCACCATGATAAGTATAGTTATTATCTGTCACCATACAAAGTTATTATATTATAATGCCACAATAAACATAGGAGTGCATATATCTTTTTAAATTTGTGTCCCAAAAGGTTTTTTTTTTCCTTAAATCAGATCTGGGCTTGGTTAGAGGTATGACAGAACTGAGTTTTGCTGTAGCTTAATAGACTTTCTATACATGAGGTATATTTCAGAACTATTTCCAAGTCAGAATTTGATATATTTATCACTATAGCTTTGATATCTTTATTAGAGGGAAGAAGTAGTCTGCAGTGTCTAATATCCTATGTATATAGCATTCTTTACTTAACACAATTCTAGCATCCAACACAAATGGGCCATGGTTTTTGTTCCCCTTTAAAGCAATATTAGAGTCACTGACCACCCACTTAACAATGGTTACTGTATTTCAAAGTATATGCCATTGATTAAATGCAAACTTATTCCTTAGTGATCCTCACAAGAGCAAAGTTAATGAGCTCAATTTGTATTGATAGTATTCTAGCTATATGGCAATTTCAGTTGTTTTCTAATTTTAAAGCAAATCATGTTAGCAAGTGTAGATGTAGAACTTTAGGAATTTCTGGCCTTTCTAGAGATACTTTCCTTGGCAATGGCCCAACTCAGTTAACCATTTAGTAACCTACATTTTGGGGAGCACATTAAAGAAAGGTACAAAACCAAACACCTAGAATTGACTTTTAGTTTCTCAGAGGGCAAAATATAAGAACCAAATGATGATGTTATTACCTTGTTTTAGGCAGGTATAATATTTATTTGATTTCAATCTTGGATAAATTTAAAGAACCGGAGGAAGATAATTACTTTGTATTTTAAAAGCATAAAGCCAATATAAGAAACTCTGCCATGACTAATTATAGTGTCCAGATTAAGAACTTTCAGTCTCTTCCAGAATAATTTATGAGGACAGAGTTAATGACATATGTGGGATTTTTCAAAACATTTAATTAAGAAAAAATATGAAAGGCACTTTTGAGAAAAAGTGGCCCACAACAATTCCATTATCCCCACTCTCAAACTTCCCCACTGGCTTCTGCTTTACTTATCTGTTCCTATCTGTAACCTTGCTAGATGCCATGTGAGGGGGCCACAAAAGTAGAATAAGACTTGATCTTTGCCTTAAAGCTAGCTCTGGAGACAGTAATTGATAGGAAACAAGCACTGCCTTGGGTTATACAGATTAATATGATAGTAGCATAGAATTTCAAATGAACTGGAGTAATCAGAGCTGATCATATATGGTGTAGGTAGGCCTTGAAGGATTGAATACACCATTACTATTTCAAAAATATTGGTGTTGATTAATGCTAATTATAGGTTAGTGATTCCATTCTACCTTAAGTTCAAAGACAAATTCTCAGATGACAGAAAATATGTTTTAAAGAGTGCCTTAAAACAGGTACATTCATTGGAAAGTGCATTTATTGTTTTGTTGTTGGAAAGCAACAGAGAGATGAAAGTGACTATCCTTGACTTTTGGTTAAGGACTAAATAGAAAAAAAAACTACTAAAACTGACAGCAAGTAATAGGAATAAAAATAATAAAAACATTGCAAATGGTATTTAAGAAGAAACTGGTGAAAATCTGTATTGATTAAAGCATATAAAAATCAAATTTGCCTCATTTTTCTTTATGTTTATAGAAGATTGGATTAAATGCCCTTTCAGCAGCAAAATCTATAAATTTATTAAAGTGTAAGTGTCCATTTCTTTCTAGAATAGATTTGAGTGTTTTCAGACAATAGTGATCAAATGGTAGACTCCCTCATATCAAAACTTTTTAATTGTGAAAGTAAACCTTAAAAATACCCCATTGATGTTTCGCAGCTAAGTTGAATGAGTGCAAGACTGATAACAGAGATAGACTATATATGCTAGGGATGGGTAGGTGTTTGACTACACCCTTTAACCGTTCTTCATAGATGTCAGCTTGTAATTACCGCCTCTTGTCAGAGAGATCCTACCCACACGGATTTCCCCGAATTTAGCAAAGAGTGTCAGAATAGGAAAGAGGAAGAATGTTGGCTTGGTGATAAAAAGACAGGTAATATATAATTTTTCCCTTAAAAACACTTCTCAGCATAAACAAAGCATTTCATGAATGTCTTTGGAACTATTAAATATTTGTCTTTTCCTGAGAATTAGCTGCATCACATTTACAAACTATCCTATTGTGTGTACCTGTATTTTAATTTTGGCATTTTATCTTAGAAACTCATGATATACAAAAGGAAATGAAAAGCTAGCTCCCTATGCCAGTCTTATAAATTCAAGCCAATCCATCACTTTTATATTAGTCAATGTCAGTATTTTGCCTTTGTCATCTTTGTTCATATTTTTCTCCCTTGTTATTTGTCCTTTAGGATTTTGATAAAATCCCAAACTTTTTCTATTTATGCCCATATTCTTCTTCCCCTTCTCTGGATGTCTCTGTAACACTGAGGGCTTAATCACACATGATCTTAAATTTGTCTCTAGATTAGTATTCTGATATGTCTCACTATAGTGCCTGCTCTTCCAGGACTTGGCACTTCTCTGAGCCTGTTTCTATATGCATACAACGGAGGTGGTGATATAACCACTTTAAAGGCTTATTTGGAAGATTAAATGAGATAAACCATGTTAATTGTATAGCATGGAGTCTGGCACACAGTAAATGTCCAATAATTATAACTATTATTATTATGGACTCTATAAATGCTTACTAATTGATAACTGATTAAGCTTCCTTTCAAGTCTGCATTCTATGAGAATACAATTATTTGCCTGCTAGAAAGAACCTCAGACCATATCTACGGAAGCAGTAACTAGTCAAAAATTGGAAATATTGTCAACTAGTCATTCCCTCTACAGACCACTAATAACTAGTTTAGCTGAATTATCTGAATGATAAAATTGGCTGTTTGTGTGTCTTGGCATTACAATGTACATAATACATCTATTTCCACAAAAAAAAATCCTTGCTAAGAAAAAGAAGAAGAAAAGTCATGCCTATGAGACATTTAGATAGACTTGCCACTTAACTCAGTAAAACAACCATTTGACAGGCATTTTTTAAAAATAATTTCTGACATAGTTGAATCTCTAACTTGATTAAATTGCTTGGGATTTTGTATGTAGAAACAGCTTCAGTCTCTTGTAGTCCTGTCCTGATTTCTTTTAAGTGCCAAGTTGGACTGATACTTATGCTCCTTATTAATCTTCTGCAGGGAAATTTCCATTTGCAACAAAGCATTAAGAAATGTCATGAAATGCATGTGTGGTGTCTGCGTGCCTCACAGGCACTATGCTAATATGATGTGTTTTGCTTGGCAAAGCAGCATTACATAATAGGGACATTGTTACCTGCATTCTCCCATATAATGGTCTGTTCTGCATTCTCATTGCCTCACATTCTGGTGGTAAGAAATCAATTCCATTTTGAAATGGACTTCACTGACAGTCCAGACAATAAGCACACAGTTGCACCAGCCTATGTGTAATTATCTTACTCAGCAGTCAGGGCTATGCAGGGGAATGACCCTTTCAGCACAGGAAATAGTGCTCCAGGGATGAGTCAATGCAGCCCTCTGAAAAGGCCAAGGGATAGTAAAAGCTTGTTGAGACTGTGATTCAATGTGATATATACTTTGGGCAAATACACTGAGTAGTGTCAGTAACTTATTTATTTGGGATTTTAATCCTGATTTCTTTCAGGAAAAAAAAAACTTTGAGGTAGTTTATAAGTTGATCATAATGCAGAAAAATGAAACAATAAGGGATTAAAACAGAATAGAGATTATACTGTTAATGAGTACAGGTATGCTACTCCCAACTATGGAAATGTACTATTTTTTATTAGATCAGTGAGGGTTTTTTTCTTGCTCTATGCTCTATATCAAATTGGGCCTTAAATGAAAATTTTAGGCATTCTTCATTTTTGACTAGGTCATTGGTGACCTCAGATTTTTACCCTCCTTTCCTACTGCTCAGAAATGCTGAGGGTGCCTGGGTGGCTCAGTCAGTTAAGCATCTGCCTTTGGCTCAGGTCATGATTCTGGGGTCCTGGGAAGAAGCCCCAAGTTGCCTCAGGCTCCCTGCTCAGGAAGGAGTTGGCTTCTCCCTCACCCTCCGCTCCTCTGTACCCTACCCTCGGCCTGTGCTCTCTCTCTCTCAGTGAAACAAATAAATAAAAATTTTAAAAAAAAAGAAAGAAAGAAAAAATGTTGCCCTCAAAGGTGCTCCACAGGGGTGCCTGGGTGGCCCAGTGGGTAAAATTCCTCTGCCTTTAGCTCAGGTCATGATCCCAGGGTCCTGGGTTCCAGCCCCGCATCGGGCTCTCTGCTCAGCAGGGTGCCTGCTTCCTCCTCTCTCTCTCTCTCTCTGCCTGCCTCTGCCTACTTGTGATCTCTGTCTGTCAAATAAATAAATAAAATCTTTCAAAAAAATAAAAGGTGCTCCACACTGTAGTGTCATCATGAACATAGTGCCTGGAGACCAAGTCTGTCCCCACTGAATTACACAGAGCAGCCTTCAGCTGCTTTGTGACAGCAAATACAAAGGGATAAGACTTGCATATGTGCTTTTCAGTGAATCATTCTTTACCTGCATTACCTGCATTACCTGGACTATAGGCATGATAGCACAACCCCTGAAGTAAATCATGCCTGATAAATTCTGTAGACAGTGGAAAATTTTAGTGTTTCTCTTTCTAAAGGCTTTAGTTTATCTTGCCAACCAAAGGCATAGTACAAACACCTTCACCAACATCCACGAAGCCCTAAGACCAAGCTCTATTTTTAAAGGTTTAAGAAAGTGATGTGTATTGTTTTAAGTCTTTAGTCTTCCAGAGTAAAGAGTAAAAGTTTCCACAGTTCTGGCTTTAGTGGTTTTCCCCTGACCACTGGCCATCTGTTGTGGTATAGAACATTTCCTACAGGGATACATGCCTTTGCAAATTTTTGTCATCACTGTCATATCAACTCAACATTTTCTTGTCATCTTTCAGTCCTTATAAACTGCTTCTGAATTGACAGCTGTCACAACATGCTTAGGTGTCAATTTAGAGGTTAACTTAATTGACCAAGGTTAAATTTTCTACTTCCTCACTAAACACTAAAAAATTGGAGTTAATTTATAGTTAGGAACTAATGTCTGATTGCATAAAATTTTATAAATGAATTACGGGATACTGTAGTTTCTATGCATCCCTAATAGTACTTGTTCACACAGAACTGGATACCATTTTTTGGCTTTATATGCATCAAAGATTGAATTCACATTCTACAGCTCATTTTATTATAGTTTTATTGATAGAAAGACACCAATATATAGGCTCTGCCATCTTTTGTTAGCACATGGTATCTAATCTAATCCTAGTTAGTCTTGAATATCTGAGAAGATACCGTGACACTATTTCTGCTTGAAATATTTTGGTTTTACTTTTTATCATGTTTTTATTGAAGCCTTTTTTTAAATTTAAAAACATGCATGCCACACATACTCAAATGCTTTTAAGAAGATATGTTTTGAAAACTGTGCATTGTCAAATTCACTGATTAAGGAAAACTACCCTTTCTCCTCAGGCATGCAATTTTTCATTGTACATTTTTCAAATGTACAAACTACAGGATGATAAGGGACTTACTGACATGATTTGCCCTACATTAAAGGTAATAAAGAGGTTTATCCAGAGCTGACCACAAAGTGAGTTTTCAGAAAATGAATGATATTTCCACCATTTTATTACTTTATTCTTCTTCTTTCCCCATCTGGCAGGAAAGCCAAGTGTCAAATATGGATACCTTGCCAGAGCCACAGTGATGCACTGAGCAGCTGGTGGACAAATTGTATATGTCCTTCCTCAGACAATCCTGGTGACCTTCTGGAAATGCTGGGTATAAGAAATGCATTTGCTATTTCACTCATTGCCTTGTGGTTACTTTCCCTGCAGGCATACTGAGGTGTATACCTTGAGACCTGTCGGCAAATAAAGCATAGGGTTTGGTCTTTGTTATACTTTGGGTACTTAATACTCAAACATCATTATAATGTCATCTAAGAATGGGCTTTCTTATAAATCTGCACTTCTAAACCCAAAGAGGATTGGATTGAGTAAGCGTGGATGGCCCAACCTACCATCATAAATGGTAGATCAACTTAGAATGCATAGTTTGTTCCTGCTGCTAAGAATAAGCACTATGTGAAAGAGAGTAAATAATTACATTATTGGTAAAGATAATTCTAATTAAACTTTTTCTCAGGTTTCTGAGTCTCATTTATGTGCTTAACTCACAGCTTTTGCTCCCTTGGACTGTATAGTATCTTCTCACAAGACAAGTATCATGCCTGTGATTTGCTCTTATACAATTATACAATGCCTCTTATTGTTCAATAACTGAGACTTTTTTAGTTTGGGAGGTGAAAAGGACATAAGACCAAATTCTCTCATCATGGAATGATTTCCTGTATTTCTGCTTGGCTGCAAGTTCTGTGTAAATATCTTCTTTTTAATCCAGATTTTAGGCATAAACCCTAAAATTCATTTTAATCAAGTCTATAACTCTTTCTTGAATCATCTGAGACTAGTTATTTAAACCCATATGTCATGGTAAATTTTTGCTCTTTCATTTTTTTCTTTATTGCTTTTATTTTATTATATATGATATCAGAATCTATTGCCATACTTTTCTATTTCTTTGCCTTTAAAGGAATTTTCTATTTCTTTGCCTTTAAAGGAAATAAAACATTGCTAAATTTCTCTGTTCTGGCTCATTTTCCTGGTAGTTAATTCATTACTCCTTGTTTTTTGTGCAGCAGTTAGAAACAATTTGGCTTTTGACCATCATATATGCTCTCAGTGAAGACTGTTTTCTGTACTAGGCAGTTGGATCTTGTTGCCAAGTCAAGGATAAACTCTATTGAATTTTATTTCCTACATCACCAAAAATCTATGTTATTTGTTGACAAACTAAGATCAAGCATATCTCTTCACTTATAACAGAAAGTTTTATTTTTATTATTATTTTTTATTATGTTAATCACCTTACAGTATGTCATTAGTTTTTGATGTAGTGTTCCAAGATTCATTGTTCACTTATAATACCAGTGCTCCATGGAATACGTGCCCTCCTTAATACCCATCACTGGGCCAACCCATCCCCCTAAGCCCCTCTCCTCTAAAACCTTCAGTTTGTTTCTTGGAGTCCACAATCTCTCATGGATCATCTCCCCCGCCAGTTGCCCCCTTCATTTTTCCCTTCCTTCTCCATAATAGAAAGCTTTAATGATTTCTCCAAGTATAAGGACTTACTAGCAAACAATATAAAAATCTGCAGTCATGTCTTTTCTAATGTAGCTTAACAGTCACAGGAAAGTATTACTATTTTGCTTGGCTAATAAGAGAATTTAGTTTATTTCTCATTTGTATCATGTGAATAAAAATCTTAATATTTTACAAATTACCCACCCCTACCCACCATGGTATGGAGTTGGAGGGATATATTTTTGAATTATGCTAAGCGAAATAGGTTAGTCAGAGAAAGAGGAATACCATATGATTTCACTCATATGTGGAATTTAAGAAACAAACCAGATGAACATAGGGGAAGAGAAAGAAAAATAAATAAGACAAAAACAGAGAGGGAGGCAAATCATAAGAGACTCTTAACTATAGGGAACAAACTGAGGGTTGTTGGAGGTGTGTGGGGGGATGGGGTGATGAGCATTGGGTGTTATATGCAACTGATGAATCAATAAATTCTACCCCTAAAATAATATGCTATATGTTAACTAACTTTAATTTAAATTTAAAAAGTAGCATTCTTCATGATATATAATGAGAGACTTCAAAATGACATTAAAACAGTCTTCTATCCATACTTCTTCTTTTTCTTTACTAGTCATCTGAAAGGAAAAATATCAATAATGTGGTCATCTCCACAGCAAATCATGAGATACAGTGGATCTTTTTGTTTTTGTTTTTAAGATTTTATTTATTTGACAGACAGAGATCACAAGTAGGCAGAGAGGCAGGAGAGAGAGAGGGAGAAGCAAGCTCCCCACCAAGCAGAGAGCCCGACGTGGAGCTCGATCCCAGGACCCTGAGATCATGGCCTGAGCTGAAGGCAGAGGCTTAACCCACTGAGCCACCCAGGTGCCCCGAGATACAATGGATCTTGTAAAAAAAAATACAAGGTGACTTAAGAATTGTAAAAATATAACAGGTATTAAATACTCTTCAAAAGCATAAAAATATCAATGGCCCAAGAGAGAAGAAGTTGACATTTAAAGCATATTATAAACTATTATTCAATAAAGCAAATGTATTATTTGATACCTTCTTAGGAATCAGGAGCAGTTGAAAGACCGGTGTTACAAAATTATGTTTAAATGTCAACAGCTGTTTTATTCCAGATGCATCATCCTATTCCTGCAGCTGTTTAAATGCATATATATTTTTTTAATTGTGATTACTGTAAGGATGTTACCTTATTCCTACAGGATGTTCAGGACCTATTAGAGAAGAAAGACTTTAGTAGGAATATTTGACATTGTTAACCCCTGTGAAGCCCAGTGGAAAAAGTCATGAAGCCCCCAAAGGTATGGGAACTAGCCTAAATTCATTTTACTAGTAGTTGACCTTAGGAAAGAACTTCCCCTTTCAGATTTAAGGAAATGCTATTGCTGGGGAGCAATGAGTAGTGAAAATGCTTACTACTCTTATGTTTTCATAATCCCTTCCCCGAAGACCTTGAGCCTTTAGGACTCCAGACCTACTAATTTTGGCTCTGTTCAATGTCTCACTGTTTCTTTAAATAAAATATTATTACATTAGTACCTTTAAGTTGTTTAGCAACCTAGACAAAGGAAGAGTTCATGCTACACATGCATGGAGATCAGTAATTAAGGGACCAGATAAGTTACTTCAGTTGGTCAAGGGGAGACTCAGAGGAGAGTTTCACACAGTGTACAGAGAAAGAACAAGAGTCTTGAAGTCAGGCCTAAGATGAAATTGAGATATTAACTAGCACATGGATAAGAGACCAGAAAGCCTTTCAAAGAATTGACAGAATGCCAGAAGCCTGCCTTCCAATAGACAAGAGACCCATAGCAGGGCTGTACAAGCGTTGCAGATGATAACAAATTGGCTCCAAAGTGTTCACATTGAAGGTTTACAGGTCAAGGCTATGTCTATAAAGAACTCAAAAAACAAGCGCATCCGTTGTAATTTCAAAGGCTTTTGCCTCTCTTTGTTGCATTGTTTAAGCCAGCATTTATTGAACACTGGCAGACCGGTTCTAAGGAATATAGAAATTTATAAAATAGTGTCCTTGCCTACCACAAGTACACAGTATAGTGTGGAGAACTATTGAGAAAACCCACAATTATTAAAGCATTAAGTGGTATGATAATATCATTCAGTAGGAGCTAAGAGAGAGCAATGAAGAGACATCTGCATCTTATGGAAGTTTAAATTTTGGGTCATATATGAACAAAACCAAAAATGATCTTAGAAGAAAATGTCACTGGAGTTGAATCTTTAAAACTAAGGAGAATTGGGGAGCCGGGGTGGCTCAGTCAATTAAGTGTCTGACTCGATTTTGGCTCAGGTCATGATTTCATGGGTCGTGAGATCAAGCCCTGAGTCAGGCTCTGTGCTCAGTGGGGAGTCTGCTTCAAGATTTTCTCTCTCTGCCCCTCCCCTCACTTGTGTTCATGTGTGCTCTCCTTCTCCCTCACTCTTTACCTCCCTCCCTCCCTCTCTCTCTTTCATTTATTAATTTATTAATAAATAAATAATTTTAAAAATACAACAATAAAAATAAGAACTGGCCCGGCGGAAGGGGAGCATGCAAATTAATAGGAAAAATATGTGCTAAGGCATTGAGGGAAGCAAGTTTGTCTTCTTAGGGAAGCTGTAAGTAGGCTGGTTTGGATAAAACAGGGATGGAAAGGAAAAGATGGCAGGACATAATGCTAGAAAGATAAACACGGGACGGATCATGGAAGGCCTTTGTAGGCCAAAGTAAACAGTCTGGATGTTACCTTGGAAACAGCAAGAAACCACTGAAGGATACTAACGGGGTGATACAATCATATTTGCATTTTAGAAAAAAATCAAACTGGCAGCTGTATGATTAGTACTATAATAAAGGTAAGCAAGGGGGTTAAAGGAATATAGGGGAGGTACACAGAAGGGTATACCTAACTAAGTTAATAACTGGCAGGTTAAATAGGTCTGTAAAACTGGTATAAGCATTTGTGGAATGTGGAGTTATTTAATTTGAGCTCTTTCTTTTCTGTGGAATTTTTGGTGTTTTTTAATTTACAGGAGTTGAGGGCATTTGCTAGGATATAATGGTTGAAGGATATGGTGATTTCCAACAGTCAATAGATTACAGCTGCAGAATGTACTTAGAAGCCTACCAAGATGCATGGGGCAATTTTCCTATTTCTTTAAGGATGACAACAAGTAAGACAACAGCCTCCAACATGGTCCTCATGGCTTTGTTAGAGATAGAATCCTGACTTCTCATTTCATTAGCAATGTCATTAGAGAAAATCAAGAATTTGATGTTTCACTTTGGGCTTTTTCTACTTAATATGAGTGTTTGAGATTTATTGAAGAATGGAAAAGGCTGCAAAAGCCAAACAACTTCTCAATTTCCCTTTAAAATAAATGTAAGTTTATACTAACAGCAGGGCCACATCTAGCTCAAGCAATATTGTTCAATGATTTGCCTTGAGGAAGAATAGGAGAAACTTAATTTTAGATTTTAGATTTTCAGTTTCTCTTAAACTGGAGTCCACAGCTAAATCCGTGATTATAGTTTCCTTTGAAGTGAAATCAAAGGTCATTGTCACCTGACTGAATTGTGGCCCTGGTATTTGTTGTAATTATTACATCAAATAGCTGGGAACTTTGGGGCACCTGGGTGGCTCAGTGGGTTAGGCCACTGCCTTTGGCTCAGGTCATGATCTCAGGGTCCTGGGATCGAGTCCTGCATTGGGCTCTCTGCTTGGCAGGGAGCCTGCTTCCCCCTCTCTCTCTCTCTCTGCCTGCCTCTCTGCCTACTTGTGATCTATCTGTGTCAAATAAATAAATAAAATCTTTAAAAAAATAGCTGGGAACTTTGACAATGCAAACAGAGCAGAATCACTTGAAAGGAAAAGTCCCCTGATATTTATACATTTGTGTTTTCATTGCCTAATGCAAGCTGACTAAAACTGTATGTAGCAGAGGGAGCCGGGAAACTGATTTTATTGCAATGGATAAGTAAAATACAAATTAGTAATTGCCAAATCATAAAATATTTCTTATGGTTTTGACATCTTTATACATGTGTCTTACATTAATTGTTTCTAATGATGTTTTTTAATTGATCTCAATATTCATATTTTGCAAGTTCAGCTGCTATTATTGACACCCCCTGTGAATGTCAACAGTTCCTTGCTCACAAGGAAGTAAGAATATATTAGGATTATGTATATAAGCCAATATTATTTAACAAGGAAATACAGTGTTGCCAAAGACAAAGTTTGTCTGAAGAGTAAAGGTGAACAACTAATCAATACTTGTTTGTACATTATTATTTAAGGGGATAATTTAACTTAAACTTTGATTCCTATTAACTCAGAGTTTAGCCTTTCATTGTGATTTAATGGCCTACACTTTAAAGTATGATTGCCTTTCATTTTGATGTTATAGTCACTGAAACATTCAGGAAAGTGCAGATAGGACTTAAGTCCCCCCAGTACCCAAGTCAACATTTACTGAAACTTTATGAGGTGTCCAGGACTGTACTACTTTTAAAAAGAATATCTCATTGAATCCTCAATACATAACCCTATGAGACAAGTACATTTTACATGTAAGGAATTCAAGGTCCAGGGTCATTATGCAGTATCCCCAAGGCTTCACAACTTTTAAGTAATGGAGCCAAGATGTGAACTTAAGCAGTCAGAGTCCAAAAATCTTACTCATGAACACTATGCTATTGTCTTAATACAGTGTTTTTATCAATAAGAGTCAAGACTGTCAGCACATATAAGAGGGTTCATACCGTTATAAATGAATAGTCTATTTTTAGAACCAAAATTTTATATACATTAAAATTCTTAATCCTTTTATACCCTATGATCTAACTTCCATTCCTAGATAATTACTCTAGAGATAAAAGGATCTCACAGAAAGACTTTTTCATAAATGCTTATAGCTGCTTTATTCATAACAGCCAATAATTATAAACAATCCAAATTTTTGTCAACAGGTGAATGATTAGGCCTATTCATACAATAGAATATCACTCAACAGTTAAAAGAAATGAATCACCAAAACACACAACATGGATGAATTTCATACACACAATGATGACTAAAAGAAGACAGGCAAAGGAGAATACATACTGTATGATTCCATTTACATAAAGTTCAAGAATAGGCAAAACTAAGCTGTGGTAAAAAAAAAAATAGAGCAGTGGTTACCTCTGGAGAGGGATTGACTAGGAAGGATACAAAGAAACTTTCTGGGGGTGATGGAAAGATCATTTAACTTAATTAAGGTGTGGGATACACAGGTTTATGTATTTTAAAAACCTCATTGAACTGTATAATTAAGATCTGCACATTTTATTCCTTAGAAATTATATTCCATCCAAAACCTCAAAACAGAAAAACAAGAGCAGAATTTAACCATCAAAACAACTGTCACACAGTTCAAATGGGTAGCGCATATCCAACCCATTATCAGGCCGAGGATCCAGAATCAAGGCATCTGCTCTGAGAAGACTGAAATGGCATTCTGAAGATGCACAGTGGAATTGATGGAACATGCCTAGCCAGATGCTTCTAAGTGTTTTAGCCAGAAGGAAATGAGCAAAGGGTGTTAGAACCCAAATTTATCCCCAAGGAAATGACTGTGATCTCCTTGAGGGAAGACCCAGTAATGCCAGTGCTTAATATCCCAGGACAAGGATAATGTGATCCGGCCCCAATCGGTGGTTGGGATGCCAGACAACTTTCTTCTGGATATCTTGTCTACAGGGGGAAAGCAATATTTCAGACTTCCTAGGTAGAAGAGGGCCACATAAGCAGACTGGAAGACCTCCAAAATGCTAATGAAAAATCTCTTTAAAGCATTCAAGATGCTACTGAAAACTATCCTAAAGCATTCAAAGCTTTAGCTTTGAGCAAAACATCAATAGAAAAGCTCCTGTTTCTTCTGTCTAAAACACTCTGCCCCAGCTATCCCCTCAGCTTGCCTCTTCATTGTATTCAGGTCTCTGCTCAAATGACACCTCTTCACATAGGCCTTCCGTGACCATCTATCTACAATAATCACCCCCTATGCTTACCTTCACTCTCTGTTCTCTTCCTTGCTTCACTTGTCTCCATAGCCTTTATATTATATTACATAACTGTTAGTTTATCTAGTTACCCTTTGTCTCCATCTACTAGAATATGTGCTCCGTGAGCACAGGAGCTTTATCTGTTTTGCTCAGTACTAAATGCTTCTTAGAAGTAGCATATTAATGATAAAACCTGCTGGTCAAAATAAAATAGTGCAGACTTAACCAGTGAGAGTAAAACCAGTCTCTTTTGTGGTGTAGGGGTACCTGTGCCTAGAGTCAATATACTGTACTCAGAAACATTGGTCTGTTTCATAAAAAGTGCTTAGCATAACTAATAAATTGGGCTGAATTGAGTTGCCTTCTAGTTGTAGTTTCTGCCACCCGGGCCATGGAGTTCAAATAGTCTGAAGAGCTAAGGCACTTGCTCCAATTTGTATTTATGATAGAAGCAGAAAGTGCTCCTTTTCTGTGTGTTGACATCTGTCAGAGTTAGTCTCCTTTCATACTGAAAGAGATCAATCCTTCATGTGATAGAGGATTATCCTCTTTACCACTTATAAGCTGGCTTTGATCCCTCTTATCTCTTCCTGAAAGGGTGTCACCATTTTACCATTTCTCTAGCAACCTACAGAGTTCTAAACAAGGAACTATTTTAAGTAGAGACATACCTACCAAACCACTCATATATATGGCTATTTTAGTGGCTTGAACCTTCTCAGATTTTCTGAAATGAAATGTCTGAACATCAGATTTTTAATTTAGGTTAATAGAAGAAGTGGAAGTTATGCTACCAGAGCAATACAAAATGTTCTTATTTTTTCCCATCATAGAGTCATTCCACAAACATGACAGTTTAATTCTCTTTCATAATCAGAACTTAGATTCATTCAATAAGCAAATTTTTACTGAGGTTCAGACTTACTAGCCTCAATGACTGAACCAATTTAATTCAACCCAACAAGCATTTAATAAACTCTTCTTCCATGCTAGACACTGTACTAGATAAGGAGATAAAAAGACCAACACAATCTCTGCCTTCTTGGAGAATATAGTCTGTAAGCAAGTAACAAATAATTGAAGGTATGATGAGTAAATTAAAGGAAGATATGCTGGTTAGATGGGTACAAGCAGCATGGGGAAAATAATCTATAGAATTAGGAAGTCCTTTCCTGAGGAGGCAGTACTAAACCTGAAACTTAAAAGATAAGTGAAAATTAGCGATAGACAGAAAATGGTTAGTATTTTTCACATTAAATGACCACTTCTTTGATTCTAGCATGCATGTTAGCATGTAGTCATGCCAAAGCCAATTGGCTTGTTTCTTAAGTAGATAACAAAGAATTGGATATAAAGAGAACACCATGCCTTGAATGAATTTATTTAATCATTCAACAAACATTTATTGTCTGGTATATGCCTGACACTGTTCTAGGTTCTAGGAAGACAATAGCAAATAAGACAGACAATGCTTTTTGTAATCAAGGAGCTTATATCTAGTGTAAGGAGAAGGACAACAAAATCTTAAGTGAGGAGATGCCACATATGAATGAATGTTGAAGATTAAATAGACTGAGATGTTTCCTTTTCATTAGATAGGAGGTGACATTTAAGCTGAGACATGACTATAAGAAGAAGCCAGTCAAGTAAGGGTTAGAGGAGGAAAATCCCAGGAAAATATAGCAGCAAAAGTAAGAGACCTAAGGTAGGAAAAACTTGGTGATCTGGGAGAGAAAGATAGGGCAGTATGACTGGATTATAGTGGGCAAGAAGAGAGAGTGGATAGAGATGAGGTAGAAAGCAATCAATTCATGTGTAGTTTTGTGAACTCAGAGAATTCTGGATCTTACTCTAAGTGTGAAGAAAGTACCCTAAAACTTTTACTATCGAGCATGGTAGGTACTACCCAATATGTGGCTATTTAAAACTGAGATGCACTGAGGATAAATTACACATTAGATTTCTGGGACTTAGTGTGAAAAACAGAATGTAAAATTATCTCATTAATAATTTTATACCGACTACATGTTGAAAGGATAATATTTTGGATATGTTAGATTAAAAATATATTAATATTACTTTCACATATTTCTCTATACTTTTTAAAAAAGTAGCAACTAGGGGGGCCTGGGTTACTCAGTCAGTTAAGCATCTGCCTTTGGCTCAGGTCACTGGGATTGAGCCCCACATCAGGCTCCCTGTTTGGCAGGAGTCTGCTTCTTCTACTCTCTCTTCTTCTCCCCCAGCTTGTACTCTCTCTCTCTCTCTACCTCTTTCTCTTAAATAAATAAATAAACTTAAGAAAAAGTAGTGACTAGAAAATTGAAAGTTACATATATGGCTCATATTTGTGTCTCATATTTCTACTGGACAATACTGACCTAGAAGGTTTCAGACATATTATTTCTGGCTTTCTGAAGATCACTGTGGCTGTTGTATGGAGAAAAAATTGGAGCAAGACAGTAGTAGAAGAAGGATAATTAATTTTAAAGTTCTTGCAAAAATTAGAAAAAGATAATGGTGACCTGTACTAGGATGATAGCAGTGGAGGTAGTAGGAAAGGGTAAGATTTATGAAATTTTGGTAGATAGAGTTGATTTTATTTTCTCACAGATTGGATTCAGAGACTGAAAGAAAAGAAGATTAAAAAAACAAAGCTTTGGGTTTTTAGCAATTGCATATATGGTAATACCATTTAATTAGATGAAGATGAAGAACAGAGACAGTTTCTGGTTAGGGGTAGAAATCAAGCATTCTGTTTAGGAGATCTTAAATTTGAGATATTTGTTATATGTTCAAGTTGATAGGTTAAGTAGGCAGTTGAATAAAAGACTATGAATTATGGGAGAGAAATCAGAGTTGGAGATATATATGTAGGATTCATAAGCATATAGATGTAAACACCATCTGTGGAAATAGATGACATTGACCAGTGAGTCTATAGAAAAAAGATGAAGTTCCAAGGATAGGGTCCTATGACATAAAATCATATAGAGGTTAAACAAAAAAGGAGAACCCAGCAAAAAAGATAAAGAAGGAATATCTAGTGAATTAGAAGGAAAAAAAAAAGGAGTGGAAACACAGAAGACAACTATAGAAAGTGTTCTATAGCAGGAGGGAATAGTCACCTGTGTTGTATGCTGATGAGAAACCGAAGTGAAGACTGAGAAGTGATTGTTCTACTTGGTAACATAGAGGTCATTGATTACTTTGATTTAAGCAGCCTTGATAAAGTGGTGATGGCAGAAGCACCATAGGAGTGGGATGAGGGAAAAATGTGGATGAGGAAGTGGAGACAGAGGATATGACAACTCTTTCAAGATTTGCCCTGAGGGGAAGCAAAGAAATGGGAAAGTAGCTAGAGAAAGATGTGGTAAGAAGGGAAATTTTTCTTATGTTTGTTTTATTAAAGCAGGAGACAGTAAAATATTTTATTTAATTTTTTAAAGATTTTATTTCTTTATTTGAGAGAAAGAGAGAGAGAGAGTGAGAGCACGAGAGAGGGGAAGGTGAGAAGGAGAAGCAGACACCCCACTGAGCAGGGATCATGACCTGAGCCAAAGGTAGCTGCTCAACTGACTGAGCCACCCAGGCACCCCAATGCTAAAATATTTTAAATGGTAATGAGAATGACCCTATAAAGAGGGAAGGATTAAAAATGCAGGAGAGAAAAGGGACAATTGCAGGGTTATGCTTTGAAAAATCTAGAAGGACATTTTTTTTAAGATTTTATTTATTTATTTGACAGAGATGACAAGCAGGCAGAGAGGCAGGCAGAGAGAGAGAGGGGAAGCAGGCTCCCTGCTGAGTAGAGAGCCCGATGTGGGGCTCGATCCCAGGACCCTGGGATTATGACCTGAGCCGAAGGCAGAGGCATTAACCCACTGCGCCACCCAGGTGCCCTAGAAGGACATTTTTAGTAGGAAGAGGGACACATTATCCATTGTAATAGTAGGAGATTGAGAATGTGACAAGACCATCAACTGACATTATGTGTATTTGAGGTAAGAAAGTGTGGAGGGGTGAGGGTCAGAGAAATGAGCAGTTGATTTTGAAGAGAGTGGAAAAGGTGTGAAGAATTTTTTTGAGTGCAAAATTAACATGCTAGGGAAGTGCAGGAATACCTCTGGGTAATACTGTATACAATCTGAGGGGTGCCTGGGTGGCTCAGTGGTTTAAAGCCTCTGCCTTTGGCTCAGGTCATCATCTCAGGGTCCTAGGATTAAGCCTTGCATTTGGCTCTCTGCTCATCAGGGAGCCTGCTTCCCCCCTCTCTCTGCCTGCCTTTCTGCCTACTTGTGATCTCTCTCTCTCTCTCTCTCTCTCTCTGTCAAATAAATAAAATCTTTAAAAAAAATACTGTATACCATTGAGATTCGTGTTCATGCAGTTAAAGTGAGGTTAGTCCGCACAGCTGTATAATTTTCTTCAATAATTGTCTGGAAACAAAAGAAGGAACTTAAAGATATTCCTAATGATTTCAATAGCTAAGTTCATAAAGAGCTACTTGTTGCTTACCTTTTAAAAAATTTTGCCTGATGTTTTCTTAGTCTAGCCTAGAAAATTTCCCCCAACCTTGCCTTAATTCTAACATACATCTGGCCCATGATTGTGATAATGCTAAATGATATTTTTTTCCATATGTATAAGGAGACGTTGAGTTTCATGTCTGGTCTTTCCAATTTCCTACTTAGTTTTCTGTCATTTAATCTTTCATCTCAACATTATCCCTCTTACTCATACTATTTCTGTATTCCTTTTCACATACTACTTGGTCATGTTTCTCAGTTGTCTCTTGTTTCCTTAAGTATCTGTTCTTTTATAGCTCTTGAATCCTTTCTCAGTATCTTCTTCCTATTTCATGTCCTTCTCAAAACTTCTTACTTGTAGATTTGCTCCCTACCACATCATATATTGGTATATTTTATTGTGCTAATCCCTTTCATACAGCATATATTCTCTTAGGAAAGTACTTATTAATATTTATTAAAGTTTCTTCTCTGCATATTATTTTCTTAACCCAGTATAAGTTCTAAAAAAGAACACCTCTTATTATTATGGAATTATAATAAGAAATCCACTTTCCATTTATAGCTGAAGATTTTTTTGATCACTTGATGTCAGTAATTCAACTGAAAATAGCTACTACTGAACTTGGGGCAGCATAAAAATAGGTACAAGCTGAAAATATTTCATCAGTGGCACTGGGAGCTTGAGGCATGTATGCCCTCTGCTAAGATGATATGTGTCAGAGTCCCTACCTGAGACTGTTCTGGGAATCTAAAAGCACTGATGATACATACCATCATCATTCTCCAGCCTTATTGTTGGTATAAATGTTCTTAATTTTTAATGTTTAAAAATGGTATGATGATTCCTTTATTAACCCTGGCTCTTTTCTAAAGAATCGTTATCAACTGATCACTTACTACATCTACTGAAGTACAAAATAAAATCAACTTTGAATTAAGAAAGCTTTTAATATACTTTCAAAAAAAACCCAATCTCTGCTATTTTTAAGCACTCTAAATATTAAAGACTACATTAAAATGGTACCTGTTGCTGACAATAATTACATTGGTCCCAGTGTGTTATACAAAATCCAAAAAACTACAGGTTAATTATAATTAAACCTTAGTTATATTTTTAGGCTCCTAAATTCAACATTTTTAATGTGATGATCATCCATTTAGAAAGCACTAAATTTCAGTGGCAATTGAATTACAAGGCTTTTAGGTCCTTCCAAATACAAGCATATTCTCACCATCAGTGTAATTTTTACATAACTACCCTACTTCCTAGAATTCTTTTTGAACCCCAGACAGAGTACCAAATTGACATTCACTTTCTAAGAATCATCACATTTTCAGGCATTGACTATTGCTCTCAGTTTCTCTCCCATCAAGGCATGTGATAATTCTCCAAAAATGTTCTCCCCCTACCTTTTTACTTTTTTATTTTTTTAATTTTTTTTATAAACATATAATGTATTATTTGCCCCAGGGGTACAGGTCTGTGAATCTCCAGGTTTACACACTTCACAGCACTCACCATAACACATACCCTCCCCAATGTCCACAGCCCCACGACTCTCTCCCTCCCCCCTCCTCCCAGCAACCCTCAGTTTGTTTTGTGAGATTAAGAGTCTCTTATGGTTTGTCTCCTTCCTGATCCCATCTTGTTTCATTTATTCTTTTACTACCCCCCAAACCCCCCACATTGCATCTCCACTTCCTCATATCAGGGAGATCATATGATAGTTGTCTTTCTCTGATTGACTTATTTTGCTAAGCATAATACCCTCTAGTTCCATCCACATCGTCGCAAATGGCAAGATTTCATTTCTTTTGATGGCTGCATAGTATTCCATTGTGTACATATATACCACATCTTCTTTATCCGTTCATGTGTTGATGGACATCTAGGTTCTTTCCATAGTTTGACTATTGTGGACATTGATGCTATAAACATTCAGGTGCATGTGCCACCTTCGGATCACTACGTTTGTATCTTTAGAGTAAATACCCAGTAGTGCAATTGCTGGGTCAATTAAACCTTAGTTATTAATCACAAAAATCTTTCAGTATTGAACTCCAGGTATAATGACAAGCCTAGTTCCCTGCCTCCCTTCCTTCAGCCTCCATGGCTAGGTCATTTTAATCCCCAGCACTGCTTCAACACCTAAAGATCAATCTGGCCACTCATCAGAGGAAATATAAAGAACTATTAGAGCCCTTAGCCCAGCAGCAAGTATGCCATCATCCACTCTTGCTTGTTTCTTATAACCAAACCCTTGCCTGATATCCAAGTTTAAATAACTGTTCCCATCTTTTGTTCCATACCACTTGTATAACCCGTTGCTCCCAAATTACCCTAAAAATTGGTCCTACCCACCTGTTGAGATGTCCTATGTTATCTAACATTGGGTCCTTCTGGTATCAACTGCTTATCTGATTAAACTTCCTAAGATTGCCTTCTGTTGTGATCTGCACAGAACACCTGTAATACTCAGATGAGTATATCTAGTCTCGAGAATTCTGGACATCCCTTCTCTGGTCTACTCTACAGACAGCCATTCTCTTTAGGCCCTTTACAATAGTTACTCAACGTAATCATTTGCAAAGAAAAAAGTTCTTTACTCACTAAGCAATAAACATATCTAGATAAGAAAGCTGGCATTCAGGAGGCTTATCCTGTTTAATCATTAAGGTACGGTATGATTGTCTTATCTCTCTCTCTCTGAGACTTTCTAGACAAAAATTGTTCTAATCTAAACAGTGAAGATGATACTTAAAGCTCAAATTAAATAGACTCAAGAGCAGTTAGATAACTGCTCTGAAGAGGAAAAACCAAAACAAATTCATTTGGAGAATGTTGGTTATTAGTAGCATGAACTTCATGGGAAATTTTGGCATATTTTAAAGTGAAGTTTGGAAATAATAGTTCTAAACATGGAACCTTAATAAATGGATACACCAAGAAATGTGACAAGGACATGGTAAAGGGCTTTCTTATTACATAGTAGATAAACTCAGGAGAAAGAACTCAGAAGCAAGTCATAAGCTCAGGTTTACATATCAAAAGAGTGAAAGATGATGTGAAAAAAAGATTGCATGAAATGTGGGGGTACTTTTGAAGTGAACAGAAATCAGAATCTAGTTAGGTTGTAATTGGGACCAAAGTGAAAGCAAAGGGGGTAAAAATAAAAGTGATGAGTTTCTGCAGAACGAATTTGGAAAGATTGCAGCAAGAGCTGTGTGAAATTGAAGGAGTGCAAGCTGGAAACAGCACAGAATAGAAATGCAAAGCCTTAAAATTTCCTTCAATAGGGTCCTAAGGGTTCCACTTGTCATGGACCAATAACAATAATAGAAGGTAAAGAGGCCTTCTCTGTCTGAACTGCTATATGCAAAAAGCATGGCAGGACAAAAGGAGGTCTATTCACAGAATAAAACATCAGGTTTACAGGGAGAGAAGAAAATATCACAGAACAAGTTTGAGTGTAAAATAAAGATAAGCCTGACAAAGGAAGAGAATGAAAAGAAGAGCTAACCTACATAAAATGCTTCAAAAGCCCATCTATTTCATAATTTTGGTTTTCGGAATGATAGGCAGATGCAAACTCCTCCTAAATAACACCTTTTGTGATCTAGAAGTTGTGCCTTACATATTTTGAAATTTCTCCTTGATTTGGGAAATGAAGTCTTTGAATCCTTTTTGAAGTCACAGGAACTAAATATTTTAAATCTTGTAAATGATGGTCCATGAACTCTCTGGGAAAGAAAACCTTAAATTTCATTCTGATAATGGTGACATTTGCATTGTTTACATATAGTATTTACCTTCTACAGTGAAGAAAGTCAGTAGCCATTACCCCAACCCCGTATCACACCCGCACACAATAAAATCATTATGTATCAATATTATAGGAAAAGAAAAATATTTCTGAAGAGATTGTATGAATTAAAGCCTTTCAAAGTTGAGTACTCTTAAAAAGGAAGAATAATTAAAGAAAATATGTTTTATTATACTTAAAAGACTCTCAGTTTCAAATGATCTAGCTTTATAAACACCATCATAATGCCATTTCATTTATAATGTTTTGTTGAAATGATATATAAGTGTTCTAAAATTTTTCATATCCTGGAGAGTTACTGAGATTAGTAAAGAAATGGGTTAAGACAATTATATTAATCTAGACAGAAGAATGTGATCAGTGGGATTATTAAATATTCTTTTTTTTTCACCAGTGTGGTGATATTTACATATTATAGACTTTATATCAGTGTTGAATAGGGAAATCAATTATATTTTTGCCACTTTCATTCCTCCCAAATATATAATGCACCACCATCTTAAAATAACCATTCAGCATGTTATTTAATTTTTATTATTCTACATTACTACAAGCATCTAGTGAAAATAAGAATAAAAATCTAATATGGTCTCTAAAATCAATGAGCCATCAAAGAATTGACAAAAATTTTGATAGAAGTTTAGAGTACTTAATTATCACCGAAAATATAGACACTGTGTTTAATCTTGGTTCCAGATGCTTCTTATAATACCAAATGTTTAGGATCCTCCATTTACAGATTTGATTTTACAGATGAACATAGTAAAGTCCTAACTTTTAATACTTAGCAATTTTTCACAATCTGTCTCAATCTTTCTCTCTCTCTCTCTCTCTCTCTCTCTCACACACACCCCAAAGATTTAAACAAAGATAATTACTTTTTTATCCTCTACCTTTTCATAATTGTATTCCCCACATTTCAACTTTTTGAAACAAATTTTTATTACCGCTGTCAGTCTATAACTGGGTCACTTGGTAAGGATGGTAAGAAGCCATTCTTTTTTACCATTATATCTTCCATACCTGATTCTACATCTCTTGCTTTAATCATCTGTCCAGCCACATGTTAATCATATTATTTTTCTCTGTATCTATGGTTCTCCCATTCTCCCTCTATCCCCATACACTCGCATCTATCCTTGCAGAAGATATTCCTCCTCACTTCCAAGATGAGAGATAATAATTGACATTAAAGTAGATAATGTTTATTGAGTGTTTAATATGTGCCAGACACTATTCAAATAGCTTTATAGATATAAATTTACCTCATCTTCATTATATTATAACTCTATGATATAAGTACTATTATTATTTTATTATTATCATTATCATACTCACTTAACAGATGAGGAAATTGAGGCATAGATAGGTTATATACATTTCTTAAATTTGCATAGCAGCCAAGACAAAATTCAAATTCCAAATGGTCTGGCTCCAGTGGCCATACTCCTTACCAGTATATTATACTGTGTTAAGGTAAAGAAAGCAAGATGCTGAGCTGTCTCAAAGATTCCCTATAGGGAACACTAGACTTTTCTCCAATTTTATTACAAAATGTTAAAAAAGTTTCAGAAATGTGAAGTAACATAAAGGGAAAAAATTAGACTTGCCACTCCTGAGATTTTCTCTGAAATTTGAGTAATCCTTAGACAACAGAGACTTTTAGAGTGTGGTTCAAGATGGTGGTATAGGAAAATCCCAAACTCATCTCTTTTCATGGGTAGAACAAATTCACAGCTAAATATGGGAACAATTTCCCTGAGAAAGACTTGAAGACTGTATGAACAGAGCCTCCACAACAAAGGATAAAAAGACAGCATTGAAATGAATAGAAGACGCAGAGAAATTTCTTACAAAACAAAACACTGAGGCATGGCACTCTACAGTTGGAAGGGATCATAAGTATATGGGAATTTCCCCTGAGAAGCGGGGGGTCTCTCTGTGCTCCACTTTAGGTACACCAATCCCTAGGTCTCACACATAAAAAAATGATCCCTCGAAACACCTGACTCTAAAAACACCCAGAGATTACATCCAGAAAAACCATAAAACCATACGAAACAAAGAACACAGTCTTAAAGGGGTTACACACATATTCATTCACCCAGGGACCCAACACAGAAACACCAGTTTGAAAAGTATGTAGATCAAATGTGAGGGAAACCCACTTAGTAATCTTAAAGCATCTGCTGAAGAAGTAGGAAATTGTTGGGAATCTCTCTGGGAATGGAGACAATGGCAGGTGTCATTTTTGAGATCTCATTCCAGCTTGCTAATGCCAGTGCTATTGGATGTCATTTTAGAATGTTCCCTCTAACTTGTTAATGCTATAGGGTATGACTTGCTGAGGCCCCTACCCACACCTGTGCCACAGCTGTGCGGAGTAATCAGGCTGGGCAAGAATGAAGTGTGAATTTGTCTACCCCTATGAAGCAGCCTCAACCATACCATAGCATCCTGGTGCATACAGGTCACACAGGGATGCTGCTTCAGCTCCTGACTCTGGTGGTCAGGAGGGATAGTGCTTCTGATCTCCACAGGACATCACCTATACAAGGCCACTCCTTCAAGACTCAGAGAGGTAGAAGACTTGCCTAATACACAGAAACAAACACAAAGAGTTAGGCAAAATCAGGAGACAGAGGAATATGTTCCAAACAAACAAATAAGGGGAAAAAAAAACTCAGAAAAGACATTAATGAAAGAGAGATAAGCAATCTATCTGAAAAAGAGTTTAAAGTAATGGCCATAAAGATGCTCACTGAACTTGGAAGAGGAATGAATGAGCACAGTGAGAACTTCAACAAAGAGAAAATATAAGAATGTATCCAACAGAAGTTACAGAGCTAAAGAATGCAATAAGCAAACTAAAAAATACACTTGAGGGGTTCAGCAGAGGAAAGATCAGTGAACTAAAACACAAAACAATAGAATTCACCTAAACAGAGCAGCAAAAAGAAAACAAAATTAGGTGAGTATATCTTAAGGAACCTATTGGACAACATCAAGCAGAATAACATTTACACTATAGAGATCTTAGAAGAAGGAGAAATTTATTTGAAGAAAGAATAGCTGAAAACTTACCTACTGGGTGAAAGAAACAGACATCCATGGCCAGGAAGCCCAGAGAGTTAAAAAAAAAATGAACCCAAAGAAAATGACACCAAGATATACATTATAATTAAAATGGTAAAACCTAAACAGACAATCCTAAAAGCAGCAACAGGAAAACAACTTGTTACACACAAGGAAAGCCCACATGGCTATTAACAGTTTTTCCAGTAGAAATTTTGCAGGCAAGAAGAGGTTGACATGACATACTCAAAGTGTTGAAAGGAAAAAAAAGTTTCCAACTAAAAATTCTTTATCTGGAAAAATTTTCATTCAGAACTGGAGGAAAGATTGAGAGTTTTCCAGATAAGCAAAAACTAATGGAGTTCATCACCACCAATCAACCTTACAAGAAATGTTAAAGGGACTACTTTAACCTGAAAATAAATGGCATTAATTAATAACAAGAAAACATACAAAAGGAAAAATCTCACTAGAAAAGGTAAATATATAGTAATGATAAGGGATCAATCACATAAAGCAAGTATGAAAATTAAAAAACATGTCATAAAATTTATAAAACTACAGTGATTAGTTAAGGAATGCATAAAATAAAAGATGTAAAATATTACATTAAAAACAGAAAATGTGTGTGGGGGTAGGAATATAAAGCTTTGGAATATGTTCAAATTGAAGTTTCTATCAATTTAAATCTATCTATCTATGAAATGGGTGCCTTTATATATGATATGTGAACCTGATGGTAACCACTCAGCAAAATTTATAGTAAATGCACAAAAGAAAATAAAGGAATTTAAGCATAACATTAAAGAAAGCCACCAAATCTCTCTCAGGGAAGAGAGAAAGAGAACAGAGAGGAGTTACAACAGCCAGAAACAATTAACAAAATGGCAGTAATTATGTAACTATTAATAATTTAAATGTAAGTCAACTAAATTCAACTAAAAGACATAGAGTGGCTGAATAGATTTTTAAAAATTCACATCTTTATGCTGCCTACAAGAGACTCACTCCAGATCTTAAGGACACAGACTGAAAGTGAAACCATACAGAAAGATATTACATGCAAATGGGAATGAGAAGGGAGCTGGTGTAGCTATACTCATATCAGACAAAATAAACTTTAAAATAAAGAGTAATATAGACAAAGTATGGCCTTATGATAAAGGGGTCAATCCAGTAAGAATATATAATATTTATGAATATATATCCATCCAACATAGTATCACCAAAATGTATAAAGCAATTATTAACAGATTAAGACAAGAAATTGACAGCAATGCAATAGTAGGGGAATTGAACACCCAACTTACATCATCAGATAAATTATCCAGACAATCAATAAGGGTATATTGGCCATAAAAGACATATTAGACCAGATGGAGAAAAAAAAATATATATATATAATATTCTATCCAAAAGCAACAAAGTACACATTCTTCTCAAGTGCACATAGAATACTCTCCAGGATAAGTCACATTAGGCCACAAAATAAATCTCAGTAAATTCAAGAAGATTAAACATATTAAGAATTGTTTTTGACCATAGTAGTATGAAACTGGAAATCAATTACAAGAATAAAATTGGAAAAACCGCACAGATGTGGAGATTAAACAATATATTGCTGAACAATTAGTGGGGCATTGCAGAAATCAAAACAGAAATTTTTAAAAGTATCTAGAGACAAATGAAAACAGAAATACAACATACTAAAACATATGGAATGAAGTAAAAGTGGTTCTAAAAAGTATATACCAATACAGGTCTACCTCAAGAAATTAGAAAAATCTCAAATAAACAATCTAACTTTACACCTAATGGAGCTAGAAAAAGAAGAACAAATGAAGTCCAAGTTAGTAGAAGGAAAGAAATAATAAAGATCAGAGCAGAATAAATGAAATAGTGACTAAAAAGACAATAGAAATGATTAATGAAACTAAGAGCTGGTTCTGCACAAACATAAAAAAAATTGACAAACTATTAGCTAGACTCACCAAGAAAAAAGGGAGGGGTCAAATAAATAAAATCAGAAATGAAAAAAAAGTTATGGCTGATACCACAAAAATAAGATAATCATAAGAAATTACCACAAGCAGTTATACACCAACAAATTGGACAACCTAGAGGAAAAGGATGAATTTCTAGAAACATACAATTATTCAAGGACAGAATCATGACAAAATAGAACATGTGAATAGATAAATTTCTAGTATGAATCAGTAATCAAAAAACTCCCAACAAACAAAAATCCAGTATCAGATGGTTTCACTGGTGAATTCCAAACATTTAAGGATTTAATAGTTATCCTTTTGAAACTCCAAAAAATTGAAGAGTTAGGAATGCTTCCAAATTTATTTTATGAGGCTGGCATTACCCAAATACCATAACCAGTCAAAGAAACCATGAAGGAAGGAAGGAAAAGAGAGAGAGAGAGAGAAACGGGGAGGGAGGGAGGAAGGAAGGAAGGAAATAAATTACAAGCCAATATCCCTGATGACATAAAATGCCAAAATCCTTAACAAAATATTGACAAACAAAATTTAATAATACATTAAAAGAATCATATACCATGATCAAGTGGGATTTATTTCAAGAATGCAAGAATAGTTTAACATTTGCAAATCAATGTGATACACTGCATTAAGAGAATGAGGGATAAATATCATATGTTCTCAAGAGATGCAGAAAAAAGCATTTGACCAAATTCAACATCCATTTATGGTAAAAACTCAATAAACTGGGTATACTGAGAATGTGCCTCAACATAACAAATTCCATCTATGGCAAATCCACAGCTAACATCATACTCTATGATAAAAAGCTCAAAGCTTTTATTCTAAGGTAAGGACGCCCACTCTTGCCACTTTTGTTCAACATAATATTAAAAGTCCTAACCACAGAAATAGGGCAAGAGAAAGAAAGAAAATGCATCCAAATACAAAAGAAGTAAAACCATCACTATTTGAAGCTGACATGATACTATATATAGAAAACCCTAAAGACTCCACCAGAGGTGAGGGGGAAACCTATTAGAATGAAAAAACAAATTGAGTAAATTTGTAGGTTACAAAATTCAGTCTACAGAAAATTATGCCATTTCTCTACATTAATAATAAACTATTAAGAAAGAAATCCTTTCAGCATAAATATCATAAAGAGTGGGTGAAAATATTGTCCTTGGGCAGGGAGAGGTTGAAACTGTCAGCTATATATTGAAGTCATAGTAAAAGAGGCTGATGTCACAAACATGGAAGAAACTTATTTCTTAGAGAAATGAGAACAAGTCAAATTTGTGATAAAAACTGGTGTGTTGCTCTCAGAGTTCAGCAATATTATTTCATTTTTATTGAAATTCTGCCTATCTTTAACATTGAAAATTATGCTAAGGATGAAAATGTTAAGAAACGTATACTTTTCAAGGTTCAGGAATATAATTTTATTTTCATCAAATTATGCTTACATGTAATGTTAAAAATTTATTGAAAGGTGAAAATGTTGAGGAGACCCTGAATCCTATTTCTACCTATTTTTTTAAAGATTTTATTTATTCATTTGACAGACAGAGATCACAAGTAGGCAGAAAGGCAGGCAGATAGAGAGGAAGGGAAGCAGGCTCCCCACTGAGCAGAGAGCCCGAAGCGGGGCTCAATCCCAGGACCCTGAGATCATGACCTGAGCCAAAAGCAGAGGCTTTAACCCACTGAGCCACCCAGGAGCCCCTCTACCTACTTTTAATAAGGATCTTGTGGTACCTCAAGACCCAGGGTATGACAACAACTTGTCTTAAAATGTTGCTCACCATGCCTCTCCTTTATATGTTGTGAAGTTTTATCTGCAGAATGTGAGATGATATTATCTAAATTCAATTCACACATTTGGTTCAAGGCTAAATGTCCCCACCCCTCAATGAGGAAGAGGGGTGGGAAATGCTTTGTTCAATGTTAATGGAAAAATTTCACCTGCGAGATAGCTTCAGACTGTGAAATTAAATCCCCCATATATATTCTATGTTCAGTCCTTCAGCTTCCTGCCTCTACCCTAAGCACACTCTTTGGGTTCCCCCAAGAAAGTACTTAAATACTATGTTGTACAGATGGTAAATCAAGAGATCTGAGCATGAAGGATCATTTATATGACCCTGGAGAATATTACTCCTTTTAAGTATTTCCTCTCCAACTGAATTATAAAATGAGTAAGAAGAGACAGAGGCTTACTTTCATGTAGTCTCCTATAATGTCTCACATAGGGGCGGTGCTTGATAAAGGATTATTGATGTTGATCTGAAACAGTCACATACTTGACCAGTAACACCTAGATGACTCCACAACTTGGTTGTCTCTGTCCCTGGTGTGGTCCATGGGCCAACAAGAAGAGCATCACCTACATTATAAGAAACGCAGAATCTCAGGCCCCGCCTGAGACTTACTTATTCACAATGTGCATTAGAACAGGTTCACCACGTGATTTGTATGCACATTAGTGTCTGTGTGACACTGTTCTATTGTATTCAGGGCTGCACATTACTCATCCTATCATCAACACCATTTTGTTTATCCTGTATTTCTTCTTGTGTGTCTTATATAGTTCTTTCTTCTTCGTCTGCTTACCATTAAATGCCTACTAATTCTACCTTTCTAGTTCACTATATAATTCCAAGTTTTGTAGATGTTAGTCCTCACTATAATGCTTTGAACTCTTCATAAAAAATAACTTCTAATCCTCCCTGCTTACTCAGGCAGCTTTGTTAAAATTATATTAACTTAGATAACAGAAAGGATAATTTCTAGCCTTTTTAGTCTTAGTTCTCCTAGGCCAGTTCCCTGTCATTTCTCTAAAAAAATCATGGACTACAATACTATTTCCTTTAAGTAATGAACAGCATTTGGGTAGTAACATAGCTTCCCCAAAGGGAATGATTTCTGCTTCTCATAGTTATAGAATCTTTCATAGCTATGGAATCTATACATTTTGCATAGATAAGGGGAAAGGCAACTAAAAGAAATTTATGCTGAGAATTCAAGCACATATAGGATCTTTATCTTTACCTAATGTAGGGTTTTGCTGTGTTTTGTCTTTCTAAAAGGCATGGTGCTTCAAAATTTAATGAGATTATATGATGTATTATCATCTGTGAATGCAACTATCAGCTATGATTAATCCTGCTCTTTCCAAGAAGCAGTATTGGATATTATTTTTTCCCTCCTGGTGGGTATTTGTGTCACTCTTACTTTATGAACTTTGACCAGAACTACTGCAGAAGGGAGAGGTAATCAAACGGGATGTTTGTAATAAGACTTTTTATGACTGACTTTTCGTGGACATTTATGATAGCCTGAGAAGAAAGATCTCATGGGAATTCATATCATTTGGGGAGAAAACAATTTTAAGTCTTCATATACAGATATAACATATATTACTAATTTGTAGAAGAAAAGTAATACTGGATACTTCCTGCTGAATTAAAACATATGTTTAATTAAATTAGACCAACGTCAGCTCCTTGTGTGCAACTTTCTCAGGACACCTGTGTAGGCCTTACATTTCAAGGAAAATATAAATGATTAGTCCTAGAGTTCTGAGATCTGTTGAATAAATGAAATGGTAAGTCTCAAGCAACTCCTCTATGCATTTAAGCAATAGTTTTTTTATACCCACAAGATTCCAAACTTATTCATCAATTAATAAGCAATTAAGCTCACCTGGAATCCTGAGAACTATTGTCTCCAAGAATGAACCTAGAAAAACATTTTGAGATTGTGTCACTGTTCGATCCCAGTTGTGTCATCTTAGTACCACCACTATTTTTACCGCTGCATAGGCAGGATAACTAAAGCCCTTGTTAGTTCCATTCTTAGAAGAAGAGGATAGATTTGTAAGGCTTGGGGTGAATAGCTTAGAACCAGGACTCACAAGTATTAATCTTCAATCTACTAGTGGTTCTAAAAGCCTTACCTGGTCTTTTTGAGGAACTTCCATACTGTTTTTCAGAGTGGCTGCACCCAGTTTGCATTCCTACCAAGAGAGTAAGAGGGTTCTCCTTTCTCCACATCCTTGCCAACACCTGTTGTTTTTTGTGTTGTTGATTTTAACCATTCTGACTGGTGTCAGGTGATATCTCATTGTAGTTTTGATTTGTATTACCTGATGATCAGTGATGCCCCTTTTTAACTGGATTATTTGTTTTTTTGGGTTTTGGGTTTTATAAGTTCTTTAGAGATTTTCAATACTAACCCTTTATGAGATATGCCATTTGCAAATATCTTCTCCCATTCCATAAGTTGGCTTTTAGTTTTTTTTATTGTTTCCTTCACTATACAGAAGCTTTATATTTTGATGAAGTCCCAGTAGTTTACTCTTGCCTTTGTTTCCCTTATATCAGGGAACATATCTAGTAAGAAGTAGTTATGGCTGATGTCACAGAGGTTATTGCCTGTGTTCTCCTCTAGGATTTTAATGGTTTCATGTCTCACATTCAGATCAGTCACCATTTTGAATTTATTTTTGTATATGGTCTAAGAAAGTGGTCCAGTTTCATTCTTTTGTATGTTACTGTGTAGTTTTCCAAATACACTTGTTGAAGAGACTGTCTTTCTCATTGCATGTTCTTTCCAGCTTTGTTGAAATTAGTTGACTATATAGTTGTGGGCTCATTTCTGCATTTTCTATTCTGTTCTATTGAATTATGTGTCTATTTTGCGCCTGTACCATACTGTTTTCATCAATACAGCTTTGTAACTTAAGGTCTTGGATTGCAATGTCTACAGCTTTTCTTTTCTTTTTTTAAGGTTGCTTTGGCTTTTTGGGATCATTTGTGGTTCCATATAAATTTTAGGATTGTTTGTTCAAGCTCTCTGTTGTTTATGTTGTTGGTATTTTGATTGAAATTGCATTAAATATGCAGATTGCTCCAAAAGTTAAAAATAGAACTACCCTATACCCAAAGAATACAAAAAATACTAATTCAAAAAGAATATTTGCACCCTGATGTTTGTAGCAGCATTATCTATAATAGCCAAATTATGGAAACAACCCAAGTGTTCATCAACTGATGAATGGATAAAGATGTGAGATGTATATATATATATAGATATATATGTAGATATATATACATGTAGATATATATAATGAAATATTATTTAGCCATAAAGAAGAATGAAATCTTGCCATTTGCAATGACATAGGTAGAGCTAGAAAGTGTTATGCTAAATGAAGTAAGTCAGTCAGAGAAAGACAAGTAACATATGATTTCACTCATGTATAGTGTAAGAAACAATACAAATAAGCAAAGGGGGAAAAAGAGAAAGAGTGGCAAACCAAGAAACAGACTCTTAACTCTAGAGTAAACTGATGGTTACCAGAGGGTTGGTGGGTGGGGGCATGGGTTAAATAGATGATGGGAATTAAGGAGTGTTCTTGTTGTGATAAGCATTAGGTGTTTTATGGAAGTGTTGAATCATTAAATTGTACACCTAAAACTAATATTGCACTATATTTTAACTAAATGCAATTTAAGTAAAAAGTTAAAGAAATAAAAGCCTTACACCTTACACCAGTTAGAATGGCCAAAATTAACAAGACAAGAAACAAGTGTTGAAGAGGATATGGAGAAAGGAGAACTCTCTCACACTGTTGGTAGGAATTCAAGTTGGTGCAGCCACTTTGTAAAACAGTGTGGAGGGCATGTATTGCATGGAGCACTGGATGTGGTGCATAAACAATGAATTCTGGAACACTGAAAAGAAATTCAAAATAAATAAATAAATAAATAAATATTTTAAAAAGAAAGAAATTAACAATAGAGCTGTTTATAGCAGCAATGGCCACAATCACCAAACTATGGAAAGAGTCAAGATGGCTTCAACAGACAAATGGCTAAATAAGATATGGTCCATATACACAATGGAATATTACGCCTCCATCAGAAAGGATGAATACCCAAATTTTGTGTCAACGTGGAAGGGACTGGAGGAGATTATGCTGAGTGAAATAAGTCAAGCAGAGAAAGTCAGTTATATGGTTTCACTTACTTGTGGAGCATAAGGAATAACATGGAGGACATTAGGAGAAGGAAAGGAAACATGAATTGGACTAAATCGGAGGGAGAGATGAAGCATGAGAGACTGTGGACTCTGAGAAACAAACTAAGGGTTTTGGAAGGGAGTGTCTGGGGATGGTTGAGCCTGGTGGTGCGTATTAAGGAGGGCACGTATTGCATGGAGCACTGGGTGTGGTGCATAAATAATGACTCTTGGAACACAGAAAAAATAAAATTTAATTTAAAACAAAACAACAACAACAAAAGCCTTGCCTGGTTAATTTTAAAAACAGAATTATTGCATTTATAAGCCTTTTCCCAAGGGGGCTTTCTGCCAAGAAAAAAACCTAGCTGACAGTTGCCTTTCTTATTTCCCATCTGTGCTTACCTCTCATAACTTTCTTTTACTCCAGCCAGTAACTTGTATCCTCAATTCTTTCATCAGTGTAAGGCTTGGCTAGATGTTGAAACAGGTACAAAGATGGATAAGGGGCATACTGAAATTGAAAGAAGTGAAGTGACTTGTCTTTACTTGCAAAAGATAATGGCAGAACTGGTGAATGAGAGGTGTCCAGTTATTTTTTGAATTGAACTGTTCTTCAAACATTGGGAAAAACTAAAAAAAAAAATAAATAAAAAAGAACAGTTTTAAGAATGCTGATGCATTGTCCTACAACTTCATTTTATAGATGAAGAAACTGAATCCCAAATAATATGACTTGTCCAGAACTACACTAAACCTAGGTCATCTGACACAGGCCAGCACTGCTTTTCCAGCATAATGTCTGATTAGTATTTCATAGGTCAACTGTATCTACCACTACTTAGTTAAAGATTGGAGTATACTTATTCTTTGTGCTAAACAAGGAGATTTTGTCATAATTCAAATTATGGTAACATGTAATAGTATTTAGGATTTAATTTGTGTAGTAATGGGGCCTGGCAATCTATAAAATTTCTAGTCATAATATCCACCAATGTCAAAGGTAAAAGTAATTCATACTAAGCACAGTACCAAGCACACTAGAGCTCTGCTCCTTCCCTCTGAGGAAGATGGAACATTGACCTATGTAATCATGTTTCCTTGAAATTCACTTTTTTAAAGATTTTATTTTATTTTGTGGCACCTGGGTGGCTCGGTGGGTTAAAGCCTCTGCCTTCGGCTCAGGTCATAGTCCTGGGGTCCTGGGATTGAGCCCTGCATAGGGCTCTCTGCTCAGTGAGGAGACTGCTTACCCCTCCTTTCTGCCTGCCTCTCTGCTTGCTTGTGATCTCTGTCAAATAAATAAAATATTTTTAAAAATTTTTATTTTATTTTATTTTGACAGAAAGAGAAATCACAAGTAGGCAGAGAGACAGGCGGAGGAGGGGGGGCAAGTAGGCTCCCTGCTGAGCAGAGAGCCCAATGTGGGGCTCAATGCAGGGCTCAATCCCAGAACACTGAGATCATGACTGGACGGCAAAGGCTTAGCCCACTGAGCCACCCAGGTGCCCCCGAAATTTACTCTTTAATAAGGGTAATTTTGTTAGAGTCACAATGGAATGTGAGCTGATAATGTAGATAAGCTGCAAAGATTTAGTGATAAGATCAGAAATGATCTAGACACCTGGAGTAAATGAGAAGAGAAATGTCAAGAAGAGAAAAGTTGATGGAAAGAAACTACAAGGCAAAGTATAAAAAATCAGAAGTTTTTTAGTACCATAAACACTATACTTTAGTGACTCACTAATGATAAACTCACTAATGGTAAACTGATTAATAAAGGCAATACTACTCTTTCAAAATGACAGGTGCACTTTTTAATAAAAGAGAGAAACATCTTTCCTGTTTCCACCCAGATTTTAAGGTACTGTTTTTTCAGTGTTTACTAATTATAGTGTTATTCCACTTATACTGAACTATCATGCCTTTTCCAACTGTTCTCTCTAGGTTCTCTGTGCTCTGCACTGAGCCAGGCACATTTTCTCTTCTGGGTCTTTTTCCCCAACACATAGTATGCATTTGAAGATGGTCATGGATGGAGTATGCAGTCTATGGTCATCAAATAAAGGGATATTAAGCGAACTAAGTAGTGCTAAAAAGGTTGGTCTTGCCTTAGAGAACACCATTCTCATCCAGAATATGTGGAATTGGTTTTTTTCCCTTAAATTTATTGACCATTAGCAACACTTCCAAAAGAAATCTTTTTATGACCTTTGTCCACTTCCTGCTGGCCTGTGGGGTTTTAACTCTATGATTTTTTTTAATAGCAAATAATGTATCGTTTCAGGAGTATAGGTCTGTGATTAACTCATAAACAGCACAACTTCAGGTATCAGGAAAGCTCAACATTTCCTCTCCTTCCCTCACTCATACCTAGTTCAACTAGCAAATGAAATTCTACTGTCTAAACATTATTCTGTTATTGTAAGACCTTAGTCTCTGGCACCGTCATCCTAGATCCTCATCAAATTGTTAGTAATCATTGGCAGCTTAATGTGAATGAAGTGTCTGAGCTCATATTTTTAAAGAAAAGAAGAACAACAACAATGAAGATTCTATTCCTCTAGTCCAGGTAAAGGGCCCACAGCATGGATGCTAGATAGGTACAGGTAAATAGCCTATTAAACAATTTTGTCTCAAGTAGGCCTGACCTAGAGGCAAATAACAATGTTTATCAGGCAAGTGAATCAATACTTCTGATCCCATTCATTAGGTTTAGGAAGTGAAGGTTAGTATAGACAGTACAAAGATCAGAAGGCATTGTCATAGACTTTCAAAACTAGAAGGACCTTCAGACACAACCAAGAGTGAAAGAGGTAAAGCAACTTGTCTAAGATTACAAAAGAAAGTTGGCAGAGCTCTGACTAATAAGAAGGCACTTGATATTGTTTGGCTCAAAGATGTTTTCAGTTAGAGAACTAATGTGATGAAAATAGTGTTTTTATCTCTTTGTAATACTGTTTTCTTATGTGTCAATTTTCAACACTGTGCTTTTCATGGAGTGTTTCCCTCCATGAGGGAAGTCTCTACCAGCTAACTTAAATAAGGTTAGCCTTGAGATCTACACTCTGGAAATAACCTGTGCATAATTTTTAATTCATGTTTTTATTTTACTTTTTAAATTAACTGTGCATAATATTTAATCATTTATATTTTGTGTGCAAGGGACTTGTATTATCTTGCAATGTGATTATTGTCATCTTTTCTGTAGAGATATTTTTGGTTTGGGTTTTGTTTTTTAGTCACACTATTTTAAGAGCTGGTGGGTCTCAAGAGTAAATAGTGAATTGCGTATTTCAATGGCTTCTGTGAAAGGGTACATTCTATTAACCCAGAAATGCTAGTCTGATGTAATGCAAATAGAGATTTTTCCCAAAATAGCACTTGGCACCTTGGCAGTGTATGCATTTCAACCTGTTTTATTTCTTACTGTGGTGCAAGAGTTTAAGTCTCATTCTGGGATGGACTTGGAGTGTTTCATTTGCATGCCTGTTCTGCTGGTAACAAACTATAATTTTTTTTTTATTTTATTATGTTATATTAGCCACCATACAGTACACCATTAGTTTTTGATGTAGTGTTTCATGATTCATTGTTTGCATATAACATACTGTTTTACTTTTTAGCATCATTTGTTTCTCTTTTACCACACTTTTAAGTTTGCTAGTTAGATCCACAAGGGAACTATTTGCTGCCTTTTAATATTTATATTAGAAGGCTTAATGGAAGAGAGAGAATGTGTTTGTGGTAATTGGCCATTTCCTCCATCTTAATAGCATTCCAGAACAAAGTTTCTTTAGATAGTAATGCTCAACAGAAGGCATTTGTGCTGCCTCATCTTTGATGCGTCCATTCCTATGTTTACCAAAGACTCTGGGCCAGTTGTTTAGCATTTGCCTCATGGCCTGGGCCAGAGGAAGGGTGAACTGAAAAGAAATTAACGAAAACAAAGAATTCTGGAATGCTGCAAAATTCAGAATTAACAAGGGTTTATGATATTAGGTGAGTCCCAGCTCCAAAACAGTTTTTGATGATAGAACTTAAGTTATTTTTTTTTTAAATCTCTCAAATTATTTACAGCCCAATAGTAGAAGTAAGGAGAGTCTGAGTCACTCTCCTGCTGAGATGAGTGAAACATTGGCAGAGTAGGGGACTGGGGAGGTAGCAATCTTAAGAACTTGAAGGGAGGGTCTTGAATGGGAGTTAACAATAAGACTTACTTGAAAATCACAGCATATGGCTAAGGACTTGAGTTTTGTGTCCAAATCCTGGTTTTTCCCTTTACTAGCTGTGTGACTTTGGATAATTTACTTAAACTTTTTAAGCCTGCCTCCTTATATGTGAAGGTAGTTCAATAATTCAACTTCATACTGTTGCTGTGAAACTCAAAAGAGATAATATATGTAAAGCAATTAGTGAAGTGCTTGGCACCATAGTAAGTGTTCAGTAAATGGAAAATAACATTATTATTTTATTTAATTCTCAGCATTTTTTATGGCTCCCCCAGGATTCTCCTTTTATTGAAGTATCTCTTAAAAGCACTGTTTCCATTTTCCCCCTTGTTTTTTAAATTAATTTTGTAAAAAACAAATTTATGGAAGTATAACTTAGACACCATAAAAATCACCTATTTTAATTTTACATTTAAATGAATTTTAGTAAATTTTAAAAACTTTGCAACTATCACCATAATCCAATTTAGAACATTTCATCATAACCATCCCTAGGCAACCACTAATCTATTTTCTGTCTCTGTGGAGTTGACTGTTCTAGACAATTCATATGAATGGACTTGTTTACAATGTGTTCTTTTGTGACTGGCTTCTTTCACTTATCAAAATGATTTTTCAAGATTCATGTTGAAGTATCTGTGTTGTCACATAAATCAGTACTTAATTCCTTTTAGTGGCTGAATAATATTCCATTGTGCGGATATACCACATTTTTATCCATTAGTCAGTAGATGGGCATATGAGTTTGTTGCCACTTTTGGCTATTATGAATAATATCGCTATGAACATTTATGTTCAAATCTTCATTTGGACATATGTTTTCCTATATGTTTTCTAGGTAGATACCTAGAAGTGAAATTATGGTGGCATTACTATTAATATTAGCAGTAGTATTTGCTACTGTATCATAATCCACCTGACAAGTCAGGTGTACTAATTCTTATGACAAAATGAAATACTTCAGATGCCCTTAAAGAAGTATACCTAAAAACAAAACAAATAAATATGCAATAGCTCTTAAATTTAAAAAAAATGGAAACACTACTGCGGGATACCCAGTTTAATCACAGGATGAATCATTTGAAGGCATTTTATTCATATCAACTTTAGGAGAATTCTAAAGACGATGTTTAAGTTTTGTTTTTGTTTTTTAACACCTCAAGTTTTGTCTTGTCTATACTTTTATAAGATAACCATCTGAAGGTCTAGAGTACATATAATGCCTCAGGATAGCACAGACTTTTCAGTGATTAATACAGGGTATAAATAATGGGTGTCTGAATCTGAGCATCAAAACAAGGGAGATTTATCTTGTGATATCCCTAGCTTCTTTTATTCCCTGGGATGCACAAATCATTCCTTAAAAGAATTGGGAGAAAAGAGGAATGTTTCCAGCCCAGTCAGTGAAATGAAATTCAATTGTATGGCAAGGAAGTCTACACAGTAATTTGTCCACAATGAAAGTGT
The DNA here is from genome assembly GCF_010015895.1 of Lontra canadensis. NCBI lineage: Eukaryota > Metazoa > Chordata > Mammalia > Carnivora > Mustelidae > Lontra > Lontra canadensis. The sequence goes on along the minus strand of NW_022631166.1, from coordinate 1,234,291 downwards.
CAGGGTTTTCTAGGTTCCCAGCCAAGTAGTTATACTCATATGTCCCTCACTTAAAGCAATAAGTAAGTTCCTGAAAAGTAACTGATGCTCATCTTGTGGGTCTACTAATGATATGTATTTTAGTATCAGCTGTGTTTCCAGCTTGTAGAAGTAGTCCTTCAGGCAGGGAAGCAAGGTTGGCTTTTGCATGTATGTGTGAACATGCACACACACTCACACATACTTCAACAAATAATGGATAAAATATAATATTAAGTTCTAATTTAGATGGTTCCATAGGATTTCAACAAAGTCGAGGTAGTTTGGAGTAGTCATATTAAGCAATAACATAATTTTTAAACATTTTTTATTGTTGATTCTTCAATTTCTTGTTCTTGCCCTACGCACATCTCTTATAAAAAGGAAATTAGTTGTTTTTATTTTAATGCTGATAGGAAAACCCATTGAGTAATGTGTCAAGTCAAAAAGATTCAGTCAGGTTAGATGGCTGTGGAGGAGTGTTTCTAAAAGTGTGGTCCAGATTAGATTAATCTTGAATCTGTGTTTTAGATATAAATTAGACTTCTTCCAATAAATTCAATTATGCACATAAAAAATAAAAAATAAAAGTGTGGTCCAAGGAACTTCTTTCATCCAAATAACTTAGAATGTGTGCTAAAAATGCATGGAAGTAGGCCCAGAAATACTCATTTGGATTATGCTCTTCCAGTGATTGTGATACACACTGGTTTGAGAATATTGAAGTGGAGATCTGGATGTTATCCTTGCTTTATCTTCACCTATTACCCAAGTTTAACTTGATGGGAAAGAATTCAATGGGATATTATTTGTAAGCTATAACTGAACAAAAGGAAGGTAGAATATATGTGAAAATTCCTGTGGCTTCTATCAGAGTCTCAGACAACTCCATGACCCCAGGAAATATTAATAACCATTGTTGCTACAGACCTTGAGTGAGATCTCCAGCTTTAGTCTGATTCCTTTTGTGTTCCTAACTAGGCCAGCAGAACAGCAGCATCAAAGAGGAGATGAACATCTTCAATTCCATTCTTCTCATTCTGCAAGAAGTCCATGTCACATTCCAGTTCAGCCATCCAACTAACATGTATTCATTCATTTGGCGAAATATTTACAGAGTACCCACTGTGTACCAGACAAAGCCAGACATAGACCCAGTCCTCATGGAGGGAACTGAGTAATGAAATAAAACAAATAAATAAAAATTTCTATTTTTGAAGAATGGGGAAAAAAAAAGAGGTGCATCCTTAGGGTTGATTATCACAGTGGGAGGGAACAGTGGTTCTGATGCAGCTCCATGAGTACTAGGGAATGCTGTGAAGGATCTATATTGAAAGAGGACTTTGAGAAGTAGAGACAGACTCCTTCCACCCAGTAAGATCCCCATACCTCCTGGTCACTGCAGACAGAGATAGGTCAATCAGATTTCAGAGTAATAACATCTTGGATTATAGAGAGAGAACCTGAGTCCTCCTTTGCTGGTATTGATGAGGAAAATAGAGGCCTCTGGAGAATGGCAATCCAGCTTTCTGCTCTGATGACTCTCTCTGTGAGGAAATCACCTACTTTCTCATTTCCTCCCTTTAGAAGGCAGATTTCCTTGCCCTATGCCTACCAAAAATCCTCTTCATTATTCAAGCCTAGTTCAAGATTTAGCTCCTGCACATTTTTTTTTCCAAGATAACTTTTCTACCACACTGATCTCTTTCTTCCATTGACTCTTATGGCACATAATCAATGTCTCAGTAGATTTTACTTTATTTTAAAATTGTTCTATATATTTGTTTTATTTCCTCAATTAGATTGTAAGCTACTAGTAGACAGGACAGAGCTGTCTTGACTCCTGTGGTATAACTCAACAAATCTAGCATAATATGCACTAGGCATATAGAAGGTATTCGGTCATTTGAACTGAAGTGACTGGAATGTTAATTTAGAAGGATTTTTGAATATAGCACCCCAAAATATGCTATTTTGACACACTGATTATTTTGAGCTGAAGGGGCTTGAGAAACAGCAAATGCAGAAAGAGCTTCCCTTTCTACATAAAAGCAGGCCATAAAGTTAACCATAAGGAAGATGACCTCCCTATACCAGGGAGAGAAGAACATTCTTTGTTTTTATTACATTCATTTTAATTCCACCATTGTTAACATACAGTGTTCTATTAGTTTCAGATGGACAATATAGTCATTCAACAATTCTATACATTATTCAGTGCTCGTCATGATAAATGTACTCTTTAATCCTCATCACCTATTTCACCCATGCCCCCCACAACCTCCTCTCTGATAACCATCAGTTTGTTCTCTGTAATTAAAAGCCTGTTTCTTGATTTGACATGCCCTCTTTTTCCTTTGCTCATTTGTTCTGTTGCTTAAATTCCACATATGCGTGAAATCATATGATATTTGTCTTTCTCCGACTGACTTATTTCACTTAACGTTATACTGTCTAGCTCCATCTGTGTTGTTGCAAATGGTAAGATTTCATTTTTGTGGCTAAATAATAGTCCATTGTCTATATATGCCAATTCTGTTTTAGCCATTCACCTATTGATGGATGCTTGAGCTACTATCATATCTTGGCTATTGTAAATAATGCTGCTATAAACATAGGGGTGCACATATCCTTTTGACTTGGTGTTTTTGTATTTTGGGGGTAAATACCCAGCAGTGTGGTTACTTGATTCTAGGGTTGTTCTATTTTTAACATTTTGAGGAACCTCCATACTGTTTTCCAGGGTGGCCACACCAGTTTGCATTCCCACCAACAGCGTGTGAGTATTCCTTTTTCTCAACATCCTCGACAACACTTGTTTCTTTTGGTTTTAGGCATTGTGACAGGTTTGAGGTGATAGCTCAGTGTAGTTTTGATTTGTATTTCCCTGATAGTAACTGATATTGGCCATCAGGATGTCTTCTTTTTTTCAATATTTTATTTATCCATTTGACAGAAAGAGAGAGATCACAAGTAGGCAGAGCAGCAGGCAGAGGTGGGGGAGGAAGCAGGCTCCCCGCTGAGCAGAGATCCTGATGTGGGGCTTGTACCGAGGACCCTGAGATCACGACCCGAGCTGAAGGCAGAGGCTTAACCCACTGAGCCACTCAGGTGCCCCATCTGGATGTCTTCTTAGGAGAAATGTCTGTTCATGCCTTCTACCCGTGATTAGTTGGATTATTTGTTTGGGGGGTATTGAGTTTTATAAGTTCTTTATAGATTTTGAATACTAATCTTTCATCAGATATGTCATTTGCAAATATCTTCTCCCATTCTATAGATCGGCTTTTAGTTTTGTTGATTGTTTCCTTCACTGTGCAGAACATTTTTTTTATTTTGGTGTAGTTCCAATACTTTATTTTTGCTTTTATTTCCCTTGCCTCAGGAGACATATCTAGAAAAATGTTATTATGGCCAACGTCAAAGAAAATGTTGCCTATGCTTTCTTTTAGGATTTTTATTTTTTTAAGATTTTATTTATTTATTTGTAAGAGAAAGAGAGAGCACAGGCAGGGGGAGTGGCAGGCAGAGGGAGAAACAGGCTCCCTTCTAAGCAAGGAGCCCAATGTGGTACTCAAACCTAGGACCTTGGGATCATGACCCGAGCTGAAGGCAGACACTTAACTGAGTCACCCAGGTGTTCCTCTTCTAGGATTTTTATGGTTTTGGGTCTCACATCTAGGTCATTCATCCATTTTGACTTTATTTTTGTGCATGGTACAAGAAAGTGGTCCAACTTCATTCTTTTCCATGTAACTGTCCAGTTTTCCCAACACCATTTGTTAAAGAGACTTTTTCCCACTGCATATTCTTTCCCTCTTTGCCAAATATTAATTGACCATATAGCTGTGGATTCATTTCTGGGTCTTCTATTCTGTTCCATAGATCTTATGTGTCTATTTTTGTGCCAGTATCATACTGTTTTGACTACTATAGCTATATAATATAACTTGAAGTCTGGAATTGTGATACCTCCAATTTTGTTTTTCTTTTCCAAGATAGCTTTGACTATTTGGGTTGTTTCTGGTTCCATATAAATTGTAGTATTATTTATTCTATTCTGTGAAAAATGCTGTTGGTACTTTGATAGAGACTGTATTAAATCTGTAAATTGCTTTGGGTAGTGTAGCTGGGTTTGTTTGTTTGTTTTTATTTCTTTTCAGCATAACAGTATTCATTGTTTTTGCACCACACCCAGTGCTCCATGCAATCCATGCCCTCTCTAATACCCACCACCTGGTTCCCCCAACCTCCCACCCCCCGCCCCTTCAAAACCCTCAGATTGTTTTTCAGAGTCCATAGTCTCTCATGGTTCATCTCCCCTTCCAATTTCCCTCAACTCCCTTCTCCTCTCCATCTCCCCTTGTCCTCCATGCTATTTGTTATGCTCCACAAATAAGTGAAACCATATGATAATTGACTCTCTCTGCTTGACTTATTTCACTCAGCATAATCTCTTCCAGTCCCGTCCATGTTGCTACAAAAGTTGGGTATTCATCCTTTCTGATGGAGGCATAATACTCCATAGTGTATATGGACCACATCTTCCTTATCCATTCGTCCGTTGAAGGACATGTTGGTTCTTTCTGCAGTTTGGCAACCGTAGCCATTGATGCTATAAACATTGGGGTAAAGATGGCCCTTGTTTTCACTACCTCTGTATCTTTGGGGTAAATACCCAGTAGTGCAATTTCAGGGTCATAGGGAAGCTCTATTTTTAATTTCTTGAGGAATCTCCACACTGTTTCCCAAAGTGACTGCACCAACTTGCATTCCCACCAATAGTGGAAGAGGGTTCCCCTTTCTCCACATCCTCTCCAACACATGATGTTTCCTGTCTTGCTAATTTTGGCCATTCTAACGGTAGTGTAGCTGTTTTAATAATATTTGTTCTTTTAATCCATAAGCATGGAATTTCTCCATTTCTTTGTGTCATCCTCAATTTCTTTCATCAGTGTTTTATAGTTTTCAGAGTTTAGGTCTTTCAACTCTTTGGTTAAGTTTACTCCTAGGTATTTTATTAATTTTGGTGCAATTATAAATGGAATTATTTTTTAAATTTTTCTTTCTGTTGCTTCATTATTTGTGTATAGAAATGCAACAGTATATTGATTTTGTAGCCTGTGACTTTACAAATTCATTTATCAGTTCTAGTTTTTTGGTGGAGTCTTTTGGGTTTTTTATACCTGGTATTGTGTCATCTGCAAATAGTGAAAATTTGATTTCTTCCTTACAGATTTGGATTATTTTCTTTTGGTTGTCTGATTGCCGTGGCTAGAACCTCCAGGACTACGTTTAATAAAAGTAGTGAGATTGGACATCCTTGTCTTATTCCTGACCTTGGGGGGAAAACCTCTCAGTTTTTCCCCATTGAGGATGATGTTCACTGTGGGATTTTCATATATGGCCTTTATTATGTTGAGGTATGCTCCCTCTAAACCTACTTTGTTGAGGGTTTTTATCATGATTGGATGTTGTGTTTTGTCAAATGCTTTTTCTGCATCTATTGAAATGATCATATGGTTTTTGTCCTTCCTCTTACTAATGTGTTGTATTACATTCATTGATTCTTGAATATTGAACTACACTTGGATCCCAGGAATAAATCCTGCTTGATCATGGTGAATGATTTTTCTAATGTATGGTTGGATTCAGTTTGCTAGTATTTTGCTTAATAAATTTACATCTATGTTCATCAGAGACATTGGCCTGTACTTCTCTTTTTTAGTGGAGTCTTTATCTAGATTTGGTATCAGGGTAATGCTGGTCTCATAGAATGAATATGGAAGGTTTCCATATATCCTTTCTGGAATAATTAGAAAATAGATATTAACTCTTTTTTTAAATGTTTGGTAGAATTCACCTGTGAAGTTATCTAATCCTGAACTTCTCTTTGTAGGGAGTTTTTTGGCTACTGATTTAATTTCATAGCTGGTAATTGGTCTGTTCAATTTTGCTATTTCTTCCTGCTTCAGTTTTAATAGATTATATGTTTTGAGGAATTTATCCATTTCTTCTAGGTTGTCTGATTTGTTGGCATATAAGTCTTTAAATATTCCCTTAGAATTCTTTGTATTTCTGTGGTGTTGGCTATTTTTGTCCTCTTTACTTTGTGATTTTGTTCATTTGGATCTTCTCTCTCTCTCTCTCTCTCTCTCTCTCATATTTTTTGATGAGTCTTGCCAGAGGTTAATCAGTTTGGTTGATCTCTTCAAAAAAACATCTTCTGGGGCACCTGGGTGGCTCGGTGGGTTAAGCCGCTGCCTTCGGCTCAGGTCATGATCTCAGGGTCCTGGGATCGAGCCCGCATCAGGCTTTCTGCTCAGGAGGGAGTCTGCTTCCTCCTCTCTCTCTGCCTGCCTCTCTGCCTACTTGTAATCTCTGTCTGTCAAATAAATAAATAAAATCTTAAAAAAAAAAATTAAAAAAAAAATCTTCTGGGTTCATTGATCTGTTCTAACGTTTTTCTTAGTTTCCAGATCATTTATTTCTGCTCTAATATTTATTCCTTCCTTCTACTGGATTTAGGTTTAGTTAGTTGGTTTTTTTTTCTATCTCATTTAGGTGTAAGATTAGGTTTCTTTTTTTTAAGATTTTATTTATTTATTTGACAGACAGAGATCACAAGTAGACAGAGAGGCAGGCAGAGAGAGAGAGGAGGAAGCAGGCTCCCCGCCAAGCAGAGAGCCCAATGCGCGGCTCAATCCCAGGACCCTGAGATCATGACCTGAGCCAAAGGCAGAGGCTTAACCCACTGAGCTACCCAGGTGCCCCATAAGATTAGGTTTCTTACTTGATATTTTTCTTGCTTCTTGAGGCAAGCCTGTATTGCTATAAACTTCCTTCTTATAACCACTTTTGCTATATCCCAAAGATTTGGACCATTGTGTTTTCCTTTTTATTCATTTCCAAGTACTTTATTTATTTATTTGGTTTTTTGTTTAATTTATTTATTGGGGAAGGGGCAAAAGGAAAGGGGGGGAAAGAATATTAAGCAAGCTCCATGCCTTGTGCAGAGCCTGATGCAGGGCTTGATCTCACCACCTTGAGATCATGACTTGAACTGAAATCAAGAGTCAGATGCTTAACCAAATGAGCCACCCAGGTGCCCATTTGTTTTTGATTCCTTGGTTGACACATTTGTTGTTTAGTAGCATGCTATTTAACTTCTATATATTTGTCATCTTTCTGGATTTTTTTTTGGTCATCTTTCTGGATTTCTAGTTTATAATATTTTGGTCAGAAAAGATACATGGTATGATTTTGATCTTTTTGAATTTTTTTCTTGAAGTTATATCTTTTTTTTTAACAGACTATATTTTTTATGGAAATTTAAATCCACAACAAAATTAAGAGGAAGGTACAGACATTTCCCATATGTCTCTTCCCTACCCCACCATCAACATTCCCTACCAGAGTGGTACATGTTACCATCAATTGACACATCATGATCATGTGATCTATGAGCACTTGACACAAATGTATATTCTGCTGTTTTATGATGAAATGCTCTAGATGTATGTGTTAAATCTGTCTGTTCCAATGTGTCAATCAAAGTCCTATTACCACACTGATTTTGGAAATTGTTGATTTTGTTTGAAATTAGATCTGTCCATCTATGTAAGTGGGGTATTAAAGCCCACTGTTATTACTGTATTACTATTGATTAGTTAATATTTTTGTTAACTATTTTATGTATTTGGATCTTCCCATGTTGAATGCATAAATATTTACAGTTGTTATATATCCTTGTTGGATTGACTCCTTTATTATTCTATATAATTCCTTATTTGTCTCTTGTCACATTCTTTTTTTTTAAGTCAATTTTGTCTAATACCAGTATTGTTACCCCTGCTCTTTTTTACATCCATATACATGATAAATATTTCTCCATACCCTCATTTTCAATCTTAGGTGTTTTTAGGTCTAAAATGAGTCTCTATAGGTGGTATATAAATGGGTATTTTTTTAATCCACTCTGTCATCATATGTCTTTTGACTGGAGCATTTAGTCCATTTGCATGCAAAGTAGTTATTGATAGATATGTATTTATTGTCATTTTGCTACTTGTTCTGTGGTTGTTGGGTTTTTTTTTTCCTAGTTTTATTCTGAACCTTTCTGCTCTTGCTCTCTTTCATGATTTGCTGGGTTTTTTTAGTGATATACTTGGATTCCTGTCTCTTTATTTTTTGCATATGTATTACTGGTTTTTTATTTGTAGTTACAATTGGGTTTGCATATGATATCTTCTGCATATAGCGGTTTATGTGAAGTTGATGCTCATTTAAGTTTGAACCCATTTTTTACCTTTCTCTCCTCACATTTTAAGTATTTAGTGTCATAGTTTACATCCTTTTATTTTGTGAATCCCTTGGCTGATTTTTATAGAAGCATTTATTTTTATTCCTTTTATGTTTCCTATTTTTCATACTCTCACTTATGGTTTTTCCTTTCCACTCAAAGAATCCCCTTTAATATTTCTTGTTGGGCTGGCTTAGTAGTAATCAAGTTCTTTAGTTTTTGTTTGTTTGAGGAATTCTTTATCTCTCCTTTTATTGTGAATGATAGCCTTGCTGGATAGAATATTCTTGGTTGCAGATTTTTCCCTTTCAACATTTTGAATATATTATGCCACTTTCTTTTGACCTGCAATGTTTCTGCTGAAACATCTTCTTATAGCCTTACCAGGTTTTCCTTGCATGTGTCTTTTCTTCTCTTGCTGCTTTTAATTTTTTTTTCTTTATCACTACTTTTTGCCATTTTAATTACTATGTGTCTTACTGTGGACCTCTTTGGTTTGATTTTTATCCTGAATCTGGATATCTGTTTCCTTCTCCAGATTAGGGAAGTTTTCAACTATTATTTCTTCAAGTAACTTTTCTGCCCCCTTTCTCTCTTCTTCTTCTGGGATCCCTATAATATGAATGTTATACCTGATGGAGTCACTGAGTTCTCTAAATCTATTCTCAATGTGTGTAATTGTTTTTTCTCTCAGTTTGATTGCTTTCCATTTCTCTGTTTTACAGGTTATTAATTCATTCTTCTGTTTCCTCTAGTCTGCTGTTTATTCTTTCAAGTGTATTTTTAATTTCATTTATTGTGTTATTCTTCTGTGGCTCTTTTCTTTAATATCTTTTTTAAGTGTCTCACTGATATCCTCCACTTTTTCCTCAAGTCCTGTGAGTATCTTTAAGATTGTTACTTTAAATTCTCTATCAGACCTTTTCTCATATCCATTTCATTTAGGTCTCTTGCTGCAGTTTTTTCCCTCTTCTTTCATTTGGGACACATTTCTCCATCTCTTCATTTTGTTTAACTCTCTGTGTCTTTTTCTGTGCTAAGACTTTCTCTTGAAGGTAATGACCTTATGAAGAAGAGGTCCTGTGATGTCCTGCAGTGCAGTGTCCCCTGTCCTCTAGGACCTGGAGCTTCAGGGAGTGTCTCCTGTATGTGTTGTCTGTGCCCTGTGGTTGTGTCATGAATGCTTTTTCCTTCAGTCCAGTTGTCTGCAGAGGTTCTCTTTGACTGTTGTGGGCAGTGTTTGGTCCTGCCCAGGGCTGGGCATGTTTTAACAAGTTGTGCACTGGTCTGCTTGCAAAATAAGACCTGCCACCACCACCACCAGAACTAAGGCCCTGCAAAAGTTGCAGGAAGGAAGAAGTAGAGCTGATGAGATTTGTGCTGGGCTTCTGGGGGAGAGGCCTCACAGCACAGGGACTTAGGCAAGTGTAACTGAGAAGGGTGGATCTGCTGAACTATGAAAGGATAAGGCTTGTTATAAGCAAATTAGGTAGTAACTGTTGGTGCTCTGCTGGTTACCACAGGTGCCCGTGTGTTTGTGCTGAGGGATAAGGGAGGGAAATGGTGTATCTCTGCTCTTTTGTTCCTGAAGAGGTCTTGCTGTGATCTTGGCCTCTCTGGGACACACTCTGAAATGAGTAAATCACTTTCCTTCCCATGTGTCCCAGGCATTTTTCAAACCGCTGCTTCTACCCTGTATTTCCATGAACTGTTTTTCTGCTATCTCTTTAAGGATGGGGCCTCAGCTTCCTAATGCCCTCTTGGGCTCGCCCAGAGCCCAGTCCACTGATTTTTAAAATTCCAGGCTTTAAGTTCCTCTGGCTGTAACAACTCATGATATTTGGCTCCTTTAGCTTTCAAAGCCAAATAATATTATATTATATTATATTATAGTATATTATAGTATAGTATATTATATGGATTCATCTTCCCTGTGTGAGCTACCTCGTGTGACAGTCTGTTTCTCACCCTTTTCCATGCTACCAACTCCTCCTGATCACTGACAGCAATGGTCTGTTTCATTACCCAACTGTGTCTCTACCCTTCTTACATTTTTCAAAATAGCCTCTTCCCTGCCTTTAGCTGTGGAGTTTGTTCTGCTAGTCTTCAGGTAATTTTCTGGGTTATTTACACTGATATGAGTGTTTTCTCATTGTATCTCTGGGAGGGGGTGAGCCTAGGGTTTTCTTCCTTAAGCATCTTCCCAAACTCTCTAGAAGAATATTCTTATCACTGAAGACTGAAAGTCAATGCCAAAGTGGATCTGTACAAACAAACCTACTGAAATAACCCTTATTTTTCATTAGATTAACCTATTTATTTCCTATTTACTGTTCCACAATTTATCATCCCTAGTTCAAGCTTCTTTGTCTTATTGCACCTCTAGAATTTATTCTCCTTTGTTTCAAAACGTATATATGCTTTGGGGCACCTGGGTGGCTCAGTGGGTTAAAGCCTCTGCCTTCAGCTCAGGTCATGATCCCAGAGTCCTGGGATCAAGCCCCGCATAGGGCTCTTTGCTCAGCGGGGAGCCTGCTTCCTCCTCTCTCTCTCTGCCTACTTGCCTACTACTGTCTGTCAAATAAATAAATAAAATCTTTTTTTTAAAAAGTATATATGCTTTGTGGCCTAATGTCTTCTTTGGGTCATCATTTTCCTTTTGAAGATTCCCACATGCATATAGAAATATTAAATAAAATTTGAATGCTTTTCTCCTGTTAACCTGTCTTATGTCGGTTTAATTCTTAGGCCCCTCCAGAAAACCAAGGATGGTAAAAGGAAATTTTTTCTTCCCTATAATTACTTATAATTATATTCCTACAACTGTACGTCTTCAAAGTTAAGGTTCTATAAGGGACGTAGAATGAATGCTGGTAAAGAAATGGGAAACACGTCACATCAGAAGAAAGCAACTTTTATTAAGTAAGAAGTAACTATAGTTTTAATAGTTTAAAATACATTTGCAAGTAAGTCAGATTTTGTTTATAAGGGAGAGGGTAATTGTCCCTCAAAACCAAAGGAAAATAATTGAGCACTTGGATCACACTTTTTTTTTAATTTTATTTTTTATAAACATATATTTTTTTTTCCCCCAGGGGTTGGATCACACTTTTAAGTGTCTCAATTTTTCTTTGAAAGTGAATAGCTTCTAAAAACATCAAGAACTCTAGCTCTTAGGAACCAAACAAGACAAACACACACACACACATATACACACACACACATGATTGCAGTGTGCAATTAAAGTATTACTAAAAAAGGGAAGAAACTAAAGAAGTGGTTCCAATAGCATTTTATAGAGTGGAGAGGGGGTAAGAGCTAAGTGAATAGAACAACACTGGTAGGCAGGAGACTATGGGGTAGGGAGCAGAGACATGTCTGGCAATGAAAAGAAAAAGAAAAAATAAATGAAATAGAAAAGAGACATAAAAGGAAAACAGCTTATAGTAGTAGGAAGCTTAGAAAAAGGTGACTAAGAGAGAAAACATGGCTGAAACCTGAGCACTTGATATGTTCTACTTAAAGAATGACTACTCAGGAATGCAAGTAAGAAAGCTGACCTTCATCTGCTTTTAGGCAACCTACTGAAAGCAACATGAAAAGTTACCGGGAGAAACCTCTTGGCCAAAAGTAACACCTACCTCCATGAGGAGTCTGAAATCCCCACCATTAAACTCATTCTTTGGGTTGAGGCTTGGCATTTCCAGGTATCATTCCTTTAAAAAAATAATTTAAATTGACTGCAAGTGTTAAAATACATATAACTTTGATGCGGACATGGACCATTCATGAAAATTAGTCTTTCAGATTACTTTTAAATGGAACCAAGCAGAAAAAAGCACTTCATGATTTGACCTGTCCAGCCTCATCTTTTCCTAATCCTTAACATTTTGCTTGTTACACTCTAGCCATAAATGAGCACACCATGTTCTTTTGTGTTCCTTTGCCTTTGTATGTGACCTTCTTTCTGCTGAGAATGCCCTACTCTTACCTTTTCCCCAACCTCAGCTCAAAAATATCTCCTGTGAAGCCTTCTTTGTGTTCCCTTCTTTTGTACTTCCACTGCCATTTGCATATGCCTTATTTTGAGCAATGGTGTCGATGTATTATAATTGTTTTCAATATTTATGTTCCTCTCTAGACCACATTTTCATGTTTCTAAAGTAACTGATGCTTATTTCATAACCACATGTATCACATGGTAGAGGTAACACTGTTTAAAGTCTGGGGCACTGGGGTCAGAGATACTTGATTAGAGTCCCTGCTCTGATATTTTTCTAGCTCTGTGATCTTGGATAAGTTACATAACCTCTCTGAGCCTCAGTTTTGTCACTTAAAAAACAGGGCTAATGACAGCAACAACAATAATATCTAATAATATTGTGGAAATATTCAAATAAAATAGTGCATGCATGCAAAAGTCCTCTGGCTCCTCATATGTTTTAAGCCTCCTTCTATGGAAAAATACAAAAGAAACAGAACTAGGAGAAAAGAATATTGAATGCTATTTTGAGTTTCTGCACTGACTCACTTTTTATTCCCAGTTTACTTACTCAAGTTCCCTGTTTTTCCCTCTTTTCAACAAACATTAGGATATTGGTATCCTACATTCCCTATGTGACCAATGAATTTAAACAGAGGCAGTAAACTGGAAGGAAATTGGAGCTTCTCAGAGTGAGGTAGCCAAGAAATGCCAGGTGTTGCTATGGCCATCTGAGAAATAGCTGATCATTTTGATCACAACTGTTACCATTTCTTGAAGAATTACTTCAGGCACTAGACCAAGCACCCTATTTATAGTTCTCTGTTTTTACTTATATATAAGCCAAGGCTGGTTGGTCACCAGGCAAGCATGCAATGAGAATATTCAAATATGGAATTGGGTAGCCTGAAAGCGTATGACTTTATTCTTTGGTAGCGTTTTTTACTATCTGGTAGGATTAATTTTTTTTTCTCTTTTCTTTCTTTCCCTAACTGTCCCTCTAGCCATTTTTCCTTTGTTCAAAGAAATATGAAGAGAACAATGCCTCCAACCATTGTGTGAAGTCCTATGTCACGTCTGGAAGCTAGTTCATGGGGAAATCTATAAAAGTTGAAACACTAGCTCTATAAAAACAGCAATAAGTGCCTTCTTACTAGAGTGAGGTTACTGCTAAGGTATAATTAGTAGTAACACATATATTAGCAATTAGAAAGTCAGGGGAATCAAGACACGAACAAAAGACCATCTGTTATGAGAGAAATATCCAGCCTTCAAAATCAGTAGGTAATAGATGCTCTCACCCTGAAACATAATAAATAGTTAAAGAATAACAAAGGAATGTCTTATTGCTTGCTAAAAATACTCTTGGGAATTCCCCCAAAAGAACTACACAATAATAGTAAAGGTTCTGATTAAAAAAAAATAAGCTAGGAAAAGAACTGGCTACAATTTTCCTCTGACCTTATTCTTATATTTCAGGGACTCCCTCAAAAGTAATTGCAGATCTCAATTGTTAATTTTTAAGGAAAGCAATTTTTGGTTATGATTAAAACAGACTGAATTTGAATTTAAAAATCCCTTTAACTCATTTATGAAAATCACATGAAGTATATTTGGTTTACCTCCTGAATGTAGCAGATCATGAGGAATTGCAGGAGAACCTGGAGAGTAGGGGCAAAGGCCCAGATTTTGAAGCTGGAGAAACCTGAGTGTTAAAATTCTGCCTTCTTCACTTAATATGGGACCCTGGGCAGTTTCTTAACTTCATTTAACCTGAGTTTTCTCCTCTATAGAATGGAAATAATAATATAATATTGCCGAGTTCATTGTGCTAATGTGAAGTTTAAAAGAACAAATGATACCAAGCATTCAGCCCAGTGCCGCTGTAGTTGTTGTTGTTATTATCACTGTGACAGAATTCTGAGCAAGATGGACCAGGGAGTTATCCTGAGTGATAGTCTGATGTCTTTACCTAATGGTAGCACTTTGATCTGGAATCTGTAAAATGAGGATTAATAATATTAGTACTCACGATATAGTACTATGAGAGTGCAAGGAAGTATAATACAGGTAAAATAGCACAGTACCTGGCATGTAGTATACACTCAATAAATGCTAACCACTACTATTATTATTTAGTACAGTATCTACACATAGGCTCTCATTAGGTTTTAGGTTTTATTGTTACTCCTAGGAATTCTCCGGTTCACTAAATAATTACAAGAGGGCAGAGATGCCCCCAGCATTGGCTAGTGTTTGGGGAAAACATACATTACTGGTGGACTTGAGCATCAGTGAGATGGACAGAGAAGAAGCAAAATAAATGATACTGCTTATATGATGTAGATTAGATATAGGGGAATAGGCACTTTATGCTAAATTAAGGTGACTAGGTACTCATTTAAAGATATTTCATCCCTGCCTTAGCATATCCATTTTTTTTCACATCATTTATCATGGTTATTGGAACAGTGTCAGCAGGTTTCTAAGATAAATCCATCCTGCAAAATAAGTTGATGTCCTGTTTCTATTCAGTTTTAATCTGATTGTCAGATCTAACTTGAGGAGATAGACCTGAATTATTTCCAGATAACTTAACTGAACATTCCACAAATCTCTTGAGATACACTCAAGTCAAAGTGCTGGTTTGTGTTCCATTGTAATGCAAGGTCAGGGCCTCTAACACAGATGTCATTTCAGTCCCTTAGTGCTTATTTCCCCTGCAGGACTGTGGATGTTAATTCTGGAGTGCTGTGGTTCCAGGGCCATCTGAAAGACTCTGTGGCTAGGAAAATACACTGAGAAAGTACCCTCTACATTTTTATTCCCATAAAATCAAGTTAAAAGAAGAATCAAAAGCATTAAATGGAAGGAAAGCCCCTTTTTGGGTATGATGCTGGGGTTGTATATTGATTGTGGGGCTTTGTATACATATGAGCTAGCTAGGGAACTGAGGACATCTCCTCTGTTTGTTTCACTGGGTCACTACTCAGTCTACCAGCAGTGTAGGACTTTCTAAAACACCAGCCATGGCTGGAGCATCTCTGCCACTGGTACTTACTTAGTAGGCAGGAGGAGTCTCACTAGATTCTTTCTGGAGGCTTAGATATTTAAAGAAGTCTTCATCTATTTTCATTTGCCACAACTTACATTCTGTTAAGTTTACTTGTTCTTTGGATGATTGTGGTCATGACTATGACTGGACTGCCCAAGGCAGTCAGTGGGCCTTTGCCTATAATAACCTGAGCCTTCTACTTTCCTCAATTTCCTCCTTCCTTTCTCCCCACTTATTCAAGTAGGAAATAATATTTAAGCTTATATTTATCATATGACAGGCAGAGTGTCGAGCTAGAAATACATAACAGCAATCAAAACATGCATGGCCCTTGACCTTTGTTGGTATAATTAGGATATGAACATTAATAGCAGTCATACAGTTGTACAAAGTGACAAGTGAATGGAGGTACTCCCTAATGCACATTTCTGAGCATTTTATGTCAGTTATTCTTATCCTTCACAAGATTTGTATCAGTTCCATTTTCTCATAAGGAACTTCAAGATATTAAAACAAATAATAATAAATATTTATATAAACAAAATATGTGGAATTTAAGAAACAAAACAAATGAATAAAGAAAAAAAAAGACAAAATAATAGACTTAAATAAAGAGAACAAACTGGTGCATGAGAAGATGGCTGAAATAAGTGAAGGGAATTAAGAGTACACTTGTCATGATGAGCACCAATATAAAAAATTGCTGAACCACTATAGTGTACATCTGAAACTAATATATTGTATGTTAATTATATTGGAATTAAAAACAGAAACAGCACAGAAGGTGCTGCTAGGGGAAGGGAGGGAATACTGAATGGAAAGTCATCAGAGAGGGAGAAAAAAACATGAGACACTCTTAACTAAGGAAAGAAACCGAGGGTTGCTGGAGTTGGGGTGGAGGATGGGGTAACTGGGTGATGGGTATTAAGGAGGGCATGTGATGTAATTAGCATTGGGTGTTATATGCAACTGATAATTTATTGAACACTAAAAAAGATGTTAGTTGAAATATTTAGATGCATAGTACCATATATATGTGTGTGTACATGTGCACATACGCACACACATATATAGATATACACAATTAACATAGAGATTTAAAATATGTATAGTCCAAGGTTACTGAAAATCTTAGATAGGTAAGGACTCAGCATATGGAGGAATAAGGTAATTTAATAAATATGACTACTTCTAAGCAGTTTACTTATTCTCACTGTGATACAAGAAAAAATAAGAACTGGATTATAACTAATTTCTGAAGACACTGCTATTTTACTTTGTAAGTGCTTCTTTTCTAAATAGCTCATAGTAATGTGTGCTATATGACTTATAGATACATCCTTCCTCTATCTTAATGGAGTGCTTGATCAAGAAGCAGAATAAATTTAAACTTTAAGTGATGTCCCACTCGACACTCCAGGTTACTGGGGAAATAAAGTCTTCAGTCTCCTTGGCGTTCAGCTCTGTTCTCATTCATAGATGTTAACCCCACAGGTAGATGGCATAAGAGACTGCGTCTTAAGTGTGATGTGAAAGACACTGAAAGTTTTGGCCACCAGCCTCCTGAGAAGTAGAAACCTCTTCTCCCATTTCAGTGACTTCTTTGGGATTTATGGAAGTCTGTATTTGAAAGTCAAATATCTGCTTTGAGAGGGCAGCACCACACAGTTCCATCCTATAGAGGAAATGGTTAGTGGGATGGTGGATTTTCCCCCATGGAGAAGGACTCAGAAAAGGAAAGGTCTAAAACCTGAAATGCCTTTATTTTTACAGTTTATGATTAGTGGATGCTAAGGCCACTGAATACCTCTTGATACCAGCTGCAAGCTGAGGTATATGTACATGAAAATTTTAAAAAAAGGGCATTAAATGAGAGAAAAATACATGGAAAGGAGATAGAATGTGTATGACCTCAGATAACATTTCCCTATTTTATAATTTTGTTAGGCTAACGCTGTCCTTCTTTAACAGAGCTTATCCCAATATAAGCACTAGAGTCCTCAAACATGTCTAGCTACTCCACTTGACTATAAGCTGTTTGAAGATAGAAACCTGGATTTTAGTTATTTTTTATCACTTGCCCCAGGTCTGACCTGATACATGATAAATGTTTAGTAAAGGCTGGGTGGGAGAAAAAACAAATGAATATTGTTTCTGGTTTCTGAAACTTTGGAGTCTTCTCTCACATCCTAATTATTCTGGTCAAATGTCTTCTTGTTGGATATCTTCCCTGATCACCCTATCTAAAATTGCACCATCTTGCTCCAGCACCTTAATTTGCTTTATTTTGCTCTGTAGCAATCATCACTACCTGAAATTATATCGTGCAATGAATTCTTATTCTGTTTATTGCCTGCCTTTTTTGCTAGAATCTAACTTTTATAAGGGCAGGGGCCTTGTTTGCTTGTTCACTATTGAATCTCCAGTACATAGAACAGTGTCAAACACAAAATAGCATTTTAATAAATACTTGTTGAAGGATGTACCAGCAGCACTAGAAATGGTCTCCCCAATAGCTTTACTCCATGCATTTTTTATTGAATTTGGATTCTGAAGAATATGAGACAAGGCTGGGAGATAATATTAAACATAGATCCTTAGAGAAAAATTTCTTCTAATTCTAGGTATCATTGCTCCAAGTAGTCAATAAAATCTTAAGAAGAATAAAAAAGTAGAATAGGCAATGAAGAAGAAATCTTGTCAACATCAGTATGTTTTCATCTTCTCAGGGGCAGGTGGTTTTTGTAAGTACTTTTTTATTTCAAAAGGGTAGCATTATTTGAATTAATTTACTATTTATAATCCTCAATGCTCAAAAGTTATTTTTCCCATTTCAATGATTATTTTCTGAAATATTTTGAAGGATAGTGGCTTCATGCTGAAAATAGAAAACAGGGGCATCTGGGTGGCTCAATGGGTTAAGCCTCTGCCTTCAGCTCGGGTTATGATCTCAGGGTCCTGGGATGGAGCCCCACGTCGGGCTCTCTGCTCAGCAGGGAGCCTGCTTCTCCTTCTCCCTCTGCCTGCCTCTCTGCCTACTTGTGATCTCTGTCTGTCAAATAAATAAAAATCTAAAAAAAAAAAGAAAATAGAAAACATTCTTGAAGAGCTATATGTAGCTCACGATTAACTGAAAGTTTTCAATCAATATCCTCATGTATTTGGCAATTATTATACTCCTTTAAAATAAGATTCAGAGATTAAAGTATATTTTACAACCAAAAGGAGAATATATGCCTTGTTTTATTGAAGGTCCTGCATGTAACAACTCAGCTAATGAGAACAGTCCCTTGTGTCAAATTCAAATTCTCATTTAGCACTTTTCCCAAGCAAATAGGTTTCTACCCAATCATATAATTTCACCTTGAAGCATACTGGCAATGGGCAATATAGGGAGACTTGGAGTCAAATTCTGTTTTTAATCTGGAACTAGAAATAGTCCTTTCATCTTCCAGGTTTATCTTTAGATGATATATATGTGACACTTTCTTTTTCTGAAGTTCATCCCCTGGATTTACTATGAACACTATCAAGTGCAGACAGATAAAAACTTTTACACTGTTTGAAGTAACACAAGAGAAGATAGTGGTGTATGACCATGATGTGAAATAATAGCACAAAATTCTGTATATGGTCTATTACATGATTAAGTGAAGAAAAAGTGATGTGAGAATCAAATTATGGTTTAGAGGCTCTTTTGTTAGGGGCTTAGAAACAGGTGAGGAGTAAGTGGTATTAACAAAGACTGAAAATTAGATGTTGCTGTTTTTTTTTGTTGTTTGGGGCAAATGGTGGTTTCTGAAAGATTCAGTGGTTGAACAGAAGGGGTGTAATTCTAAAAGTGAAAGAAAAAAGAGGAATCATTACCATTAACTGCAAGCTTTTACAATTCTCTGTCCAATTTCCCTATAAACATATCGCTGCTGGGAGGTGTGCTGCGTGGCGTTCAGTAACATGAGACAGCATATTGATGTTGACAGAGATGGAGCAGTTATAAATTTGGCAAGGGATTCTCATTACTTGTTGTCCTTTTGTTAACTTCTTTCCAACTTATGATTTGTGAGTGGAGTTGCTATGCTGTTTTTCATACTTTTCCTTTGCTTTTCTTTAGTAGCAGTGATTTTTTTTTTTTTTTTTTTGGATAGAAATGCATTTTCTATGCCTGCTGATATCAAGTCAGGCTTTTTCTTTTCCAGCCATTTTTTTCCCCATGGTGACATTTGAAAATGAACTTGCAATGTTTTCACTGTGTGTTGTGGGGGGGGGGATTATAGACAAAAACACTTTGAAATATCTTATTTTGTTCCTGCTTAGAACTATTATCAGTTTCACACATTCTAGTTTTCTTGTCTTTAAGTATGATTGAGGAAGAAAAGAGAGAAGGCATCTCAAAACATATTTCTTACTTAAGACAAGTGAATCCTTTAATATGATTCTATTTGAAAGCTTACAACTCTAATTATTGCTCAACTATATTGTCAGGACCACTTTTTTGTTGTTTGTTTTTTGGAAACTATCTGAAGTGGAAATCATTTCCTCTGTCCTCTAAGTAGCCAGGCTGCTATATTTTCCTTAAGCAGTGAACTGCCCAGACTTTAACTTTGACTTCAGCTTATTTCTGGTCTGCTCTTAAATGCCAAATTAATCTTAAAAGCCCATAGGATTAATGTCGAAAATTATTGCATTTTTTTCCTATTAATTCAGCAATACTGCAATATACCTCTCCCTTTTTCCTCTTTTAGAGCATAAACTTGATCTGATTTCTTAAAGCTCAAAAGAGTCACTTTGATGATACCATGAAACTTCCCAGGTTATATTACTTCAAAAGAAAATAATAAAATCGTTGCATAAGTGTGTTCATAAGTTATTTACAAGGCAAACTCATTCACAAGACTTATCATTATTTCTTGTATTCCCTCCCCTTTCACCTTCTCAGGAATCCATTAATAGCCACAATATTCTTTAATATTTGGCAAAAGGTATTTTGCGAAAGAAAAGAGTGTTGTATAAATAACTGCAGCTATTTCTGTAGTCAAGGTGGGAAGAAGAACAAAGCCAGCTGGTTTATTTAGGGAAATGCATTAATGAACCTTTTGGTTATGAAGGAAAGACCCTGAGTCTAAGGGTAGATGTTGAAACAAATAGGAGCTAAATAGCTGGTCTCGATATGAGAACAGCATTTTGAATTTTCTACCAAGGAGCCAAAGAGACAAGAGTAAAGACCAGGAATCTTTGGAAAATTGTTGATGGGAGAATGGGCTCCAGAATCATGACAGCTGGCCAGTAACGAAACATAACTATGGCAGGAACTGGTGCTTGACAGTCAATTTTTATAAGTCATTACCTACTCTGTGCAGTAATCCCCCTCCATTAGACTAACTTTAGTAAAAGTCTGTTACTTGCAAAAGCACTGTGTTAGTGGTACATTAGGAGTCATGTAAGGTGGTTTATATCTGAAGGAGTGCAGAGAGAGAAGAGCTATCAGTAAAAATAATGCCACAATGACAGCAGTAGATCAAGAATGGAGCTAGAAGGTGGAATTCAGAATTAAAGATAATAACAGGGATGCCTGCATGTCTCAGTTGGTTAGGTGACTGCCTTCAGCTCAGGTCATGATATTGGAGTCCCATGATTGAGTCCTGCATCAGGCTCCCTGCTCGGTGGGGAGTCTGCTTCTCCCTCTAACCCTTCCTGCTCTCGTGCTTTCTTTCCCTCTCTCTCTCTCTCTCTCATTTGCTCTCTCAAAATAAATAAATAATTAATTAATTAAATCATTAAAAAAAGAATTAAAGATAATAATAATGACTAGGAAATACAAGAGAATATTAAGAGTGCTGGGCTTCCTGCAATTAATATAAAATAGAGACTTGAGTTCTTTTTTAAAGAATTAACCCAGAAAGCCAGAGAACCAGGAGACATTCAATTTAAATATGTGAGGTAAAATATAAACACATACTTCTAGGGACATGGTAAATACATGAATACTCATGTATTCAGATTTTATATATTTTTCATTATTGTACTTGGCCAGATTGTAGTCTTTTTAAAAAAAGATTTATTTATTTATTTATTTATTTGAGAGAAAGAATGGAGTGGGGAAGGGGCAGAGGGAAAGAGAATCTCAAACAGACTCTGTGCTCGGTATGGAGCCTGATGCAGGGCTTGATCTCATGACCCTAAGATCATGACCTGAGCTGAAACCAGGAGTTTGATGCTTAACCGACAGAGCCACCACCCAGGTGACTCAAATTTGTTGTCTTTAAATAAAGTTGTTCAAGATCTGTTTGCAATACCTTTATATTTTACTTGGGTTTAGTATTTTAGATTTATGAGTCTGTCATTCTATGTTTTCATTGAAGCCCTAGACCTATTTTGCTATAGATTTAAAATGAATTTTAAAGTTAATAATAATTGTTAATTATAAATAATTATTTATAATTATATATAATTATAAATAATGATAAATTGTTCGTTAAAAACTGCCCTCTCTAGCACAATTAATCTTCTTCAGAAAGGGAATCATGTTAAAACAAACTTGGGAAACATTAAACTAGAGTCTACCAAGAACAGATTCTGAGTTCACATCAGCAAATAATGGCACTAAAATGCACCACGGTCAGGGGGGAGCTAATGTGGTTTACAATAGCATTATTTGAGTATTGAACACACATTTTTACCTAATACCTATTTATGTCCCGTGGACCTAATATTCATTAAAACAAAAGAATCTAAATGCTTTTATATAATCTCATTTAGTGGTCAAAGGGAGAAAAAAATTATAAAACTCCATTTGTGTTTAATACATCTTTATATATAAAGAGATTATACTAAAAACAATTTATGTTTTTTATTTCATGAGAAAATTGAATTCATTCTGACTTCTTCCATCTTACACTCACATTTACTAAGTGCTTCATTCTGTCTTTATTACAATGTTTATTATGTTCCACTGAACAGATATAAAGTTATTACTATAATGCTTTATTATAGTAATATAGTTTCTTTTGTTTTATATGAGTCCCTCACTTCTGAATCCAGTTTCTCATATAGTTTATATAGCTTCCTCCACCAACCATAGCCTCCATGGAAGATCATGAAGCATCTATATTATTCTTTTGATAATAAGGCAAAAACAAAAATAGTTAAAAGGAATTTGTCTAATATCTATGAGAAAGACACTTTCTCTTAATTTAGGAGTTTGTAATTCCAATCCTCTGGTTTGCTTAATGCCCTCTTCCATTCATAGTAGCCCACCAGATAGGTACCTGAAATGCCCTGAAGCATGAACAACCATGGATCCAAGCCACATACCTTCACTAAGATTCTAAGAAATGAAAGTACAGAAAATTTAAGCTAATTGACCAAGATCGCACAGTTAGTTGGCAGCAATGTAGAAGCGATAATATAAGTTACTCATCCTAATCCTTGCTTCTCTTTCTTATGGAATAATCCAGGGATTTTTTTAAGTTTCCAAAACCAACAACTACTATCCATAACATATGAATACACACAGAAGCTAAAGAAATACCACTTTTGGAAAAAGGCATCAGCGAGATATTTTACTGGTCCATTTACTAAATCAAAAGAATAATGCCAGAAATATTATCCTTTGAAAAACTAAATAAAAGTTTAAGTTTTTATATAAGTTTTATTGGGAATATTTGCCCATCTAGCATATGCCTTGATATCATAGCACAACTAAAGGATTGATTTGTGTCAAGAATCCACATGTTGAATGATTTCTAAAATCTTATTAGTGTGACACATAATAATACTTCTTTGGTATGAATTTGAAATTAGCACTTATTTATAAAAATATAAATAAATATAATGGAATATTATTCAGACATAAAAAGGAAGGAAATCAGGGTGCCTGGGTGGCTCAGTGGGTTAAAGCCTCTGCCTTTGGCTCAGGTCATGATCCCAGGGTTCTGGGATCAAGCCCCGTATCGGGCTCTCTGCTCAGCGGAGAACCTGCTTCCCCCGCCACCCTGCCTGCCTCTCTGCCTACTTGTGATCTGTCTGTCAAATAAATAATAAATAAAATCTTTAAAAAAATAAAATCTTGTCATTTGTGACAACATGGATAGACCTTGAGGACATTACCCTAAGTGACAGAGAAAGACAAATACTATCTGATCTCATTTATATGTGGAATCTGAAAATATCAAATTCATAGAAACAGAGGGTAGAATGGTGGTTCCTAGGGACTGAGGGGTGGGAGAAATGGGGGAAATGGGGAGATGTTGGGTATGAATTTTTAGTTATAAGATGATTAACTTCCAGGGATCTAAGGTGCAGCATGGATACTATAGTTAATAATACTCTGCTATATACTTAAAAGTTGTTATGAGTGTAGAGCTTTAATGTTCTCTCCAAAACAACAAAAAAAGGTACTTATGAGAGGTGAGGGATGTGTTAGCTAACATTATTGTGGTAAGCATTTCACAATATATACATGTGTCAAATCATCATGTTGTACACCTTAAACTTATATAGTGTGTGTCAATTATGTCTCAATAAAGCTGGGAGAGAAAAGAATTGCTATATTTTTGTCTTCACCATAGAGACTTGTCAGAGATAATGGAGAAACTCTATCTTAACTCAGAAGTTAACTTAGTATATGCTTCTGAAAATCAGAGATCTAAAAGATGAAATGATTCTTTTATGGATATTAATATGCACAACTTTGCTGATATATATTACTTTAGAATTTCCTTGAAGACAAAAGGAGTAGGAAAAATAATGTTTAGAATAGGAAATGCATGAGTATAACCTAAGAAGGCTGGGTGGGAAGTTTATGGGATGATGCTTATTACCTGAATGTCAAAATTGATAGTTGGATTGGAAGGGAAATGAAATAAAGGGCGGGGAGGATAGTGATGTTACTTGAGAAAGGTTATAGGAAAATTGAAATATTGTGTGATAATGACTTGTGGGGGAGGAATGAGCAACGTGTGTGGGCTTGATAGGGAAGGATGATTAATGGGCTGCAATAGAATGGAGGATTTTTTTCAGTGAAGAGAGAGGAAAGTTTAGATAGTCACAGGGAGCCAATGATGCTAGACTGGGGAGTGTGGACTGGATAGGAGTGTGAGATGACAGGATGAACAGTGGACAGGGGAAGCAATATTCATCAAGCTCCTTCCATGTGCCAATCAATAGGCCAGGGTCTTCACATTTATTATCTTATTAAAATCTACCTAGCAGCTCTTTAAAGGATAGTTATCTTTGAATCCATATCCATGCTCTGCTTCCCCTTATATTACAATGACTGAAGAGTTCAAGCACCTATCAAAGTACAGCCCTGCCTTATGTGCTCTGGATCCCATTGCCTCAACTTCTCTTTTTAATGGAACATATCCAATGGCATTCAAACATGCTCTACTCTCTCCTGTCTTAAATAAATAAGCAAATGAAACTCTTCAACCTCTACTTTTCCCTTAGCTACTGTCCCATTTCTCTACCTCTTTCATGGGAAAAACTTCCTGAGATTTTCACATTCATTGATTCCATTTCCACACCTCTAATTGGCTTTTGAACATAGGTAGGGGTGGAGCAAGGGGAAACACTCCTTCCTCTTAAGTTCAATTCTCCAAAAGTGTTATGCTGTCATAATTGTTGATAAGAATATAGTAAAAAACTATTGAAGTAAACTATGGGAAAGCATAACCATGAGACAGATAAATTAGTCACAGATTTTCCATCTTTATAAAATGTACTTGATCTCTCACCAATTGCCCAAACACTCCTCCTCTGGCCTGGAGACACCCACAGCCTCATGCCCACACTTCTGCTAGTCAGTCAGTTCCAATCTGGCCACTGTTCATCTCAATCAACTGAAACAGCTCTTGTTAAAGTCACCAATGACCACCGTGTTGCAAAATACAATGGTAACTTCTTGTCTTCATATTATTCCATGTCTCAGTAGCATCCAGTTAATCATGTCTTCTTGAACCTCTGTTTCTCCTGGATTACTTGACATTATACTCTCTTGTTTTTTTTTTTCCCTAGCTTGCTGTCCACTCATTCTCGCTCTACTTGCTTTCCTTTTTCTCCCTGACCTTTAAATTTTGAATTGTAGGGCACTGGGGAAAAGAAAGCATGCAGGGTGTTTTGTATCCCATCATACCATTTCGGTGGAAGAGCATAGTGGCTATAAAATCTCTTTCTAGGTACATGATTAGTGACTGAACCTACCGTGCCCTGTGTCCTGGTCATAGTGGAAGATTAATTATCTACATTTTGCATTAACTCCTAGCTCCTTCTTTACATCTCTGCTTTCCATCTGTATTTTGTTTCCCTGCAGGGATGTGTTCTTTGAAATTTGTCCTTCTGAATCCACTTCTTACTTTACTGAAGTAGCAGGTTAAAAGAGACAGAAAGGGAATGTAAGGTAGGATCAATGCCTATAAGCTATGATGTCATGGCAAGGGAAAATGTCATATTTGAATAGAATGAGGAAAACGGGCTTTCCTTGGTTTGAGGACAGAGGGAATAATTTATAGTGATGATTAAAGGAACAAAATGCATATAACTTGGCTTAGGGGGCAGTCTAAAGATCTCCAAATATCTCCAATTGTACAAATATTAGCAAGAGAAAATATGGATTAGTTTAGTAAATAGTACAAAGGGGTGAAACTAATGATAATGAACTTACACAAAGAAACTAGAGAGGATGCAATGGAAATATTAGAGTAAACATATGGATTAAACTGTGGAAATTCCTTTAAAGGAAGTTTTTACTAATAAAGGGAAACCAACTCAATGCAATGAAACAAATGACAATTAGGCAAAATCAGTGACATCTTCAACTGCAACCTTGCACAGCAGCAAAGAACACGAGTTCTCTGTCTTCTGTGTCCTTAATGGTGATGACAGTTCCTGTGTTTCCCAACATACCCATAAATAGGTTCTGGGTCAACTTCTGCTTATAGCCATCCCCTGATCTTTTAAAGACAATGATTGCCACCTTGTTTTCACATCAGAGCACATATAGAAAAGGAAAATATATTTGTGACTCTCGGGATATAAGAAGAGACTAGCCACAAACCCTAGCTGCTTCAGACTCTGCTCAACCATCTTAAAATAAGGATGGTAGGGATTGATATGTTGGCTTACCTGGAATCCATTCCTGGCAAACAAGTGCTCTGGTTGGGGAGCACCGTCCTAAAACCTTTTGTATTCAAGTCTCAATTCCTTCTTCCATTCTCCCTCTTTTACTAACTTCTTTTTTTTAAGATTTTATTTTAATTAATTTCTGTACCCAATGTGGTGCTTGACAAGAGTCATACAAGAAAGAAAAGGTAATCATAATAAACTGGGTAGCTCAACTATAAATAATGTTATACTGTCATAATAATGTAAACACTGAACTGATTTAACCTAAATGTGTTGTATGCATTAGGTGAGGAGGACACTAATGAAAGCTCAATTCTCAGCTTATAATAGGAAGTCAGCCAATCTATTTAAAACTGGAAAAAAATGTTAAAATAATGTGATAAATGTATAATTTAGGTATGTATTGGTTAACACCAGAAGAAATGGAACAAAGAATTGAACGTAGTTTGCTTTTGGAGAGGATGGTACAGAGGACTGTTCATTATAAGCCCAGTAGTACCAGCTGACTTTTTAAAGTATGAGCATTTATTACTTAGGTTAAAAAATTACTTTTTGAAGATGGTATTTTGACTAAATAACTTTTGATGTCTTCTACTTTGAAAACTTAGTAACTATGAAAAACTTGAATACTTTTCTCAAGAGCCTTACTCCTTCATTAAATTAGATACTACTTAAAAAGAAGCTGCATTATTAAGACTTCCAAGCCCTTAAAGACTCCCTAGTATATGGTATGCTTAAATTACTCATGTGCATAATTTACCACTATTGTTAAAATTTGGATAGGTAAATGTATTCCCTGCTACAGATGTAAAGCTGTTCTTACTTTAGATATTGTATGACCTTCATATATGTGTTTCTTTGGAAAAATACATAGAAAGTAAATATGTGTTGAGGCAACACATACATAAATATGTATTTATGAATACATACATACTATGAATAGTATTAGTCTGATCAAGGAGGGAATTTTTTATGTCCCACAATTGACCCATCTCATCTCCCAGGATGTTCAGGTACTTAATTTCTCTTTGAATTACAACTTGGTTTACTTGGTTCTTAATGTTTACCTAAAAACTCCAGTTACCAGTTCTTATAGGTATCGCTAGCAGTAATTCTAAAATTCCAGACTGAACCCATTTCTTGCCTCTTGGTGAATCCAAGTGCTGATTCTTCTCTGTTTCTCATTCCTGTCTTTGTCCAGTCCCTGAAATGTATCCAATTCATTCCAAAAACAAATAAATTATATATGATTCACTAAAAACCTTTGTTATAATTTTAAATATAACACTTTGGTGACCACCAGAATGCCATGTAAGTCTTGTTTACTGGTGGGTTTGAGCACAAAGTTCTATCTTTTTGTATTCTTATTAGTTACTTCTCTATTAGATGCCATCCATCTTTCATTGTCCATTCTCCACACTGCTTTGTTTACCCTCATAAGAATTAAGATTTTTTTTTTCTTTTTGGTACCAGACATAGTAAAAGGACCAACACAAGCAATTTGTCTCTGGGGCATTTTTTTATCCCCCTTACTCTTCTCCCTTCCTCCCATTTATCTCATCAAATCCTTTTACATGATCATAATTCTCATCCTGCCCTCTCCCTTCATTCATGAATATCTAAAGATTTCCAATGTGGTTCCTTTTCATGTTAGGAAGTATCTGAATATCTCCTTCACAACAAAGTGTAAAAAGGCCACGTGGAGATGGGGTAGGACAGCAAAAACTTAGTCCCATCAAAAAGCACAACTCTCCCAATGTGGCAACCCACAGTTGGGAGAGGTCTCAGAAATCCAGAGCCTCTCCCTGAGGAGTAAGGGATTGGTGCCACACATCAGGCATTTCATCCCCTGGGGCCTACAATGGAAAGATGAGCCCCCAAAATGTCTGGCTTTGAAAACAAACAGGGCTCTTGTCCAGGAGACTGAAGGGACTGTGGGAAACTGAGATACTTCCCTCAAAGGGCTCATGCACATACTCACTTGCCCCAAAGGCTAGCATAAAAGCTATAGTTTAAAAACAGCCTGAACTCTATGTGAAGGAGATTTTTTTTTAAGATTTATTTATTTATTTGGAAGAGAGAGAAAAAAAAGAGAAAGCATGGGGTGGGGGAACAGAGGGAGAGAGAGAAAATCTCAAGCAGACTCCCTGCTGAGTGCAGAGCCTGTGTGTGAAGGAGATTTATCTGCTAATCTTAAACCATCTGCAAGGGGGGTAAGGGCCTTTTAAACTTTCCCTGGGGCCAGAGGCACTTGCTGGTCCATTTTTCATTGTCCCTCTAGTTTCAAATCATCAGTAAGCACACTCCAGCCCTACATTCTCCCTTAGCCTGCTAGAGCTGGTGGGTGCACACAATACACAAAGAGGATGCTCCCTGATCACATGACAATGGCGGCCAGTGGGGCTTGTGCTTCTGGGTCCCACAAGACTGTAAACATCAGATATATAGTTCTCAGCAGGCTGTTATCCAAAAGGTACTACACAGACAGCAGACTCAAACATACCCCCAGTCTTTCTGTGAAAAAGGCTTATTTACTTGTCCCAGAGCTTTAGCCTGAGGGGTAATCTTCAGGTTTGTCACACATCTAAAGGCTGTCAGGGAATGTAGATTGGAGGATCCTATTTTTGCATTCTCCCTTGGCCTTGCTACATCTCACTGGTAACTCCCAGAAAGGAACTTATATACACTTGTCTGAAGTCCTGATTTTTATGACTGTTGTCCAGATTGCCTAGTCTGGAGGGTAGCAGTGTTTATGATTGTGGTCCAAGAGAACTGTATACACCATCATACTTTAAAGTTTGCTGCCTGTAGGTGTCACTTCCAATCAGCCTGAAACTGGTGCTAGGTGAAATCCCCCCCCATTGGAGCACTGACAGGTCTTGGCATACCCTCAACAACTGAGAGTTATCAAGAATAAATCAGGCTGCTTAGACAATCACAAAGGTTTGATGGACAACCAAGAGCTAGAACAACGTTGAAAGAAAAGTTTCATTTCTTACACAAGGCCACAACTTCAACACAATGTATTAGCCATTTTGCCTAATGCATAGAAAGAAATACAGAGTGTCAAGCAAAATGAGGTAACAGAGGAGTATATTCTCCCTCCTCTCCACCACCCCCCCCCGAAAAAGAACAGGATAAAACCTCAGAGGGGGGAAAAAAACCCCTAATGAAATGAAGATAAGTAATTTACCTAATAAAGAGTTCAAAGTAATGGTCATAAGGATGCTCACCAAACTTGGGAGAAGAATGGATTAACACATTGAGAACTTCACTACTATAATGTATATAATTACAACTTAATTTAAAAAAGCAACTGTCTAGATTTTCATCTAGCTTGGGCTATGGTCTCTGCTAGAGAATTGGAACTTAAAACTTAATCCAAGTGGTAAGGTTGAGATTTCTTTAATGTAATTCTCCTCCCAGGTAATAGCTGGATGGGCTCCTTCATTCTATATTATTTAAAGAAAGAACAGGTGGGATGTGTGTGTGTGTGTGTGTGTATGTGTGTGTACGTGCATGCATGCACATGCATATGTGCACACACACGTGTATGAGGGAATGGCAGCTAATAGCAGGGGAACAAGGGGATTGGGAGGTGTTTCTGGTGGCATTCATTTCTCACTATGTGCAGGGAGTTGCATATTCCTCTATCTACAGTGTTTTTTTTTTAAAGGTTGAACTTCATTTGAATATCTTAATTTTGGGTTGGAAAATGATACATATTTAATAGACACCATCTATTATTATACCAAAATATTATCACAACTTTGGTAATTTGCATTTCCTTCAGACTTCTTTGTCTTTCAGACCTCCAACAATTTTGAATTCTCTATGTACGTTTGGTATGCCATTTTACTCTGTAAAATCAGTATGCTGTTTCAGCCAATAAAAACAGAAAATGGTTTTTATTTTGTTTTAAGTAATTCATCTCTTCATTCATTTATTTTTGGCAAGAAGGGGAATTCACTTCCATGAAATACTTCCTTTTTGGTGATATCTTGATATTAGCTTGGGTGTTATGGTTTTAGTCCAGGGGCTAATTATGTAGGATTCCTATGCTCTTGAGAGAAGATTTTAGAAGTAATTAAGTGTGAATGACTCCTCATCTGCTTGTCTTCTTTGCTAACAAGAGCTTTTCTTATTTAAAAGTACCAGCTTTAGCCTAATTTTTTTTCAGAGTGAGCACTTCAGGATTTGTGAGCAAGCTATGTATTCTCCTTTGATTCAGTCATCATGCTTTGGGAAAATAGACAATATGATAGAAAGGATGCTAACTGAAAAACAACTGTCAGTTTCTATCACCAAGAAAGATTGGATGACAATCATAGGTAATCTGGAGTGTTGATTCATGCCTAAAACATGGTTAATCTGAGAAAAAGAAATTGTCTTTCTGTAAATCAATAGATTAGAAGAAAAGAGAAGAGAGAAAAAGAGATGGCAGAATACAGCAAATCCAATTAAAGAATGGTGATTCAGGAGCCAGTGGGTGGCTCAGTCAGTTAAGCATCTGACTCTTGATTTTGGCTCAGGTCATGATCTGAGGGTTGTGAGATTGAACCCCATGCGGGGTTCTTAAGATTCTCCCTCTCTCTCTACCTGCCCCCCTCTCTCTCCCTCTCTCTAAAAGAAAAAAAAAAAAAGAATGGTGATTCAACAGCCTGATGGATTTGCTTTAGAAACAACTTCACAGACCACTACTGAGACCAATGCTAATGCAGAAATGAGGAGGTAAGGAGACATTGTGGCAGGAGAAGGAGGAATGGAGACAGCACACCAGGAAGAGTGTCCATTATGACAGTCTAGGCAGAGGAAATGGAAGGAAAGGAAACATAGCTGTGAGGGGGCAAGTTACTTCCCCATAAGATAATGAGGTTTTCAAGGCATGCGTCATAAAGCACAGGCTAAGGAAATAATTCATTTAAGGATGGACTAGTCGAAGAATTATAAAATTTCACAGTGCTACTTCAGTGTTTTTTTTACTGATGATTTTTTTTCATGCTTAATGAACTAAATCATTGGCCTGATTTATTTACAACAGCTATGTCCAGAAATATAATGTGAGTTAATATGTAATAAAAATTTTTCTGATAGCCGAATTAAAAAAAAATAAGAAAATAAAACAGGTGAAATTAAACTTAATTTATTTAGCACAATATATTATTAAAAATCTTAACTTTAGGGGCACCTGGGTGGCTCAGTGGGTTAAGCCTCTGCCTTCGGGTCAGGTCATGATCTCAGGGTCCTGGGATTGAGCCCCGCATCATGGGGGACTCTGCTCAGCAAGAAGCCTGCTTCTCCCTCTCTCTGCCTGCCTCTCTACCTACTTGTGATCTCTATCTCTCTGTCAAATAAATAAATAAATAAATATTTTTAAAAAATCATGACTTTACCAAGTAATCAATATAAAAATTATTGATGAGATATAGTACATTCTTCTTTTTTACTTTAATACTTAGAAATCTACTTTGCACTTACAGTGTATCTTAATTTGGACTAGGCCCATTTCATGGGTTCAATAGCCACAAGCAACAAATGGCTGTCATATTAAACAGTATAGGTTTAGACCACCTATGAAGTAGTCTTAAAGACAAAACAAAGTAGAATTTGATGAAGCTGCTAAATCTTCACTAATACAGTAATCAGTAGCAACAAGTGGCAATTTAAATAATAAAAATTAATTAAAATTAAGAATGTGGTAACTTGGTTACACTAGTCACATTTCAAGTTCAAAATAGCCACATGTTATTAGGCTAATGGCTACCCTATTAGGCATCACAGGTTTAGAGACTTAATACTTCTATCATCAAAACTGAAAACTAGAGAATAATGTCTACATCATAGGGAATGTGTATTACCCTTGATGAAAACAAACACTTCTTCTGCATTTCATTCTGAAATCCTCTTTTACACTGAGAACTTCTTCTTGTTCCTCCCCTTAATAAAAACTTACCATGGTCCTGCCTACAGAATACAACATTGTCCAAGAATCCTGAAATTTTAAATTATGTGGATACCCCTTCTGTCTCAATAATCACATTTTTTCAAGTTTTATAGATGTGTGGCATTTTGTACTTGTAATATATGGCCCATCTGGAAAAGAGTTGTTAGGAGTGAGCATGCTGACATAACTTCCAAAAAGTTATAATTTTAGCTGGCACTCTGACAGTTGTAAGATATAGATTTAGGAAAGGAAGGAAGGAAGGAAGAAAGGGAGGAAGGAAAGAAGGAAGGAAGATGCAAACATATAGCAATACTCTTTCTACCCCCCCTCTCCTATATTTTAGGGTTTTTTGTTTTGGTTTTGGTTTTTGGTTTTTTTGTGTGGTTTTGTTTTTGTTTTTGTTTTGTTGTTGTTGTTGTTGTTGTTGTCTATGCTCTGGGCAGTGTTCTAACTTGATATTTGCAAGTCAATGGCAAGGCCTGCTCAGCACACAGGGAGTTACATAGTCACAGACAATTAGTCTTTTAAAAGGTCTGCTGCTTGGAAATTTGCCACTAAACTCAGTATAGCTTCAGCACATAATGTAAATGTTTAATGATTATAACTTTTCTAAATTCAGCCTTTAATAAATCTTATAGTAGTCTTTTGAAACTTTTAAATCAAACATAACCCAATTAGGTTGGTATTTGATTAAACTGAACTGCCACTTCAATGAAGTGTTTAAATAAATCAACATTAATATGCTTTTACTACAGTAAATAAAGTTACGTCTATATAGTTGAAATATCAATACCCACACATGACTCTTGAAAATTAAGTATTCTCTGTACTCTGAATAATGAATCCAGTATTAATTTGGGGAAAACTATTGATTTCTTTTTATAGGCCTGTGGGAATACTTTGGCCAAAAACTGTAAAAGTTCTTAATTCTTAAAAATAATAAACCAAATAGTTGTTCAATTTAAAATAACTGAGTTGTCCTAATAATGGTCCTGATTAATGATCTTTTTCTCCCTAAAATGAAATACTGATTGATCCTTCAAAGAATAGCTATATAAGGAATCATTCTCATTTTAATAGGGTAAAATTGTTAGGAAACCTTTGGCTGCTTTGCTTTCCCACTCTGCCAGCAGGTACTTGCCTTGTTTGCCCAATAACCGATTTCTATAACAGATAGTCTTTATCAAAGTTTAACTAGCATCAAGTGACAGGGAAAAAAATCCTATTTCTGTCTATAGGTGCTGCATGATGAACTTAAATATCTCATCTATGGGTAAAGAAAGCTTTTTATTTTTTTAAAGATTGATTGATTGATTGATTGATCTGAGAGAGAGAGAATCTCAAGCAGGCTCCACACTGAGCATGCACCCTGATGCAGGGTTCCATATCATGACCCCAAGATCATGACCCTGAGATCATGAACTGACCCAAAACCAAGAGTCAGACACTTAACCGACTGAGCCACCCAGGCACCCCAAGAAAGCTTTTAGAAGCAAGACTTAAGTATGCTGAAAAACATAGCATTCCATTTTCCATTTTTATTGCTGTCCAACAGATAGTTGCTATAAGATGGTGTTGCATTTTCCATCCCCTACATAGTTCCGCATTTTATTGATAGGCCATCTTTATGTGTCCTTTGATTTTTTGACTACTCCTCTGAATCTTGTATAAGATGAGTTTCAAAGTACACTAAATTCTTCTTTGAGTACCCTCTGTTAGTGGTAAACCTGAAGCAAGTCTACTTTGGGACACTTGTTCACTGGAAAGAGATGTTTATACAGTCTATGCTAGAACATGTATGATTCATTAGAATTAGGTTTAGGTGTCAGTGACAGAAAACCTTAAATAAGAGTGGCTTAAATAAAATGGGTTCTTTCTTTCATGCATTCAAGTGCAGAATGACATAACAGGACTGGTATTGTCTAGCCCTTTGATCTTACAGTTCTCCTGTAGCTGGCTTTCATTCTGAAAGGTAGCCTGTGGTCAAAGAGGGCTTCCTCCAGCCATCATGTCTGCATTCTAGCCAATAAGGAAGAAAGGAAAGAGAAGGGCAAACTTCTCCCTTTAAGGAAATTTCCCAGAATTTGCATATTCTACCTCCACTTATATCTCTTGGACTGGGACTTAGTCTCCTAACCACAAGTAAGTACAATGAGGACTGGGAAATTAGTCTTTATACTGGGTAACCATAAGCTCAGCTAAGAATCTGGAATTCTGTCATCTCAAAACAAAGGGGTATATTGGGGGAAAACTAGGAGTCTGTGTCATACTGTTCTCTGGAATGGAACTTTTGGTCAACAAAAAACCATTGCATGAACCTGGGAGCAGCTGCTAAAAAAAAATAAAGGGAGTGACTATGTTTCTGGGAAAGCCGCCTGAAAGAATTACTTATAATGCTTTTTTTTTTTTTTCCTGGCTGCCTATATTTTCAGAGCCCCTCTCACCACAACATATGAAAACTCCTGCTTCTCTCATAGGTCTTAAAATGCCTTAGATTTCAGCTGTCTTTCAAAACTTCCTATACTGGGGCACCTGGGTGGCTCAGTGGGTTAAAGCCCCTGCCTTTGGCTCAGGTCATGATCCCAGGGTCCTGGGATAGAGTCCCATGTTGGGCTCTCTGCTTAGCGGGAAGCCTGCTTCCACCTCTCTCTCTGCCTGCCTCTCTGCCTGCTTGTGGTCTCTTCCTGTCAGATAAATGAATAAAATCTTTAAAAAAAACCTTCCTATACTGCCCTGATAAGAATTTACTTTCCAATTTTACACCCTGGCATAATATGTCAGGAGGAGGAAAAAAGTTGAATCGTTTTCTCATGTGCCTGAACTTTTATTATTTTCCAGTTTTGCCCTTTTTTAGTTGCCACACATTGAAACACCTCTGCTGACATTAAAACTGTCTACGTAACCCAAAATTAGTAGAAGATTCAGAGTTGGTTAAATAATAATAACAACCACAGTGTTTTGAGTACTTTGTGCCAGGACTTTTATTATTGCCCTTAGCTTCTAAGATTTAATGAGATAATGTAAGTGAAACCCATAGCACAATACCTAGATTCCCATCAAGCCTCCTTCCTGGCCTTAACCACAATATGCCCTGATTGGTTGACACTATTCTACATGAAAAAATCTAAATCTGTGTTGTTCAATATGGTAGTCACCAGCCACATATGGCTATTTACATTTAAATTTGAATTCATTGAAGCAAAAATAAAATCTCAGTTCTTCAGTCATGCTAGTCACGTGTCATGTGCTCAGTAGACACGTGGTTGGTGGCTATCATACTGAATAGTACAGGTATGGAACATACTTATCATCATGGAGTCTCTTGGAGAATACTTATCTAGATAACTCAGGTCCTAACCTGGATATCTTTTTAGCCTGAATTATCTGCCTGTCAATGTAGATATGACCAAAAAGAAACAGGTATAATATCTTAAAGGAGATATTGACTGAATTTATCACTTTGCTTCATAAATTACACATTTATAAACAAAGATTTGAGTGAAAAGTATGAATATTCCTTGACTACTGTCTCTGAAATCATCACCAACCCATTACTATGTCATTATAACCCTACTTATTATTATATGAATGTGAATATTTTACACTTGATCTTAGCCAAAAGGCCAAGCAGTGATACAATATAAATATTTTAGTGGTGAAATCATGTCAGACATATCATATCAATTCTATATAGTCAGTGTCTGATAGTACACAGCTTGACCTATATAGCATACATGACATCTGGTAGTCCTTTCAATGTTACAATAAAATAACTTTGGTTATTTTATTACTTTTGGCATTGTGCAGTGCGTGTTTTGACAATAGTAAAAATAAAATGAGAAATGCAAAGATACATATCCATGTGTAGCAGCTAAGTACAATTGCTTCTAATCGTAGCCTTTGCTATTTTATGAATTTATATTAAAGACTAAAAGGTGGCTACTTAAAAAAGAAACTGGATTCATGTATGGATTTAATATACAGTCAAATATCCTTTAAAAATATCCTTTAGAAATGCCAATAGTTACAACTTCAAAACCTTTGTGGTAAAAGTACTCAGTCTCACTAAATCATGCCAGCTTTTACCGAAAAAGCTCAGTGGGTTTGCCTATTTGAAAATGCCATTTATTTGGTAGTTGGCCAGAGGAAGATCAACCCAAATGCCTTAATACACTGCTGCATTCAATTAGGCCCACTTTTCTTTTTTCAAAGGTGAAGGAGGAAACTTTTAACTTTAAAAGCAATATTTTCCTGTAATTTAAATATCTATTGTTTGTGTGGCTAAGAAAACTCATTCAGAGGATAAATTAGCAAACACCTCAAGTCATTTTAATTTTAAAGAAAAATGGCAGGTTTCTTTCTGAACATCACAGCCAAATCAGTAATTTTCCTATTTGTATTATTTCTGACTTAAAGAGCTTCAACTAAAAATAATAAAATGTCATATTAAGAAAGCATATATTCTCACCTCCACACACTGGAATTTTTCTTAGCACTAATAGGTATTCTTAAAAAAAAAAGATTTGCATTTCAATCAAAGAACAGCAGCTATGGGAGGGAGCAGTGATGGCCTTTCAAAGTTCCATTTCAATGCTCCTCTGAGATAAAAGGAGGTTTCTCACTATTTTTAGCACCCTGGGTTGCACTGTATAATTTGAGGTACTATGTAAAATCCAAAAATATACTTGGTCATTATAAAGCCCACACCTCTGAACTGGTTAAAAAAAACAAGTATTATAAAGGTATGATAATTGCAGTCTTGATTTGAAGAAATGAAGAAATTTAGGGTTAAAAGAAAGAATTAAGATCATCAAGACTAATCCTTTTATTTGTGAGAAAAGAAAACAACCCCAGATAACTTATCATTAGCAGTGTGTATATAGATAAAACCGTGACTTCTGAAAGAGGAAATCTGAATGTGATTCTCTGCTCTAAAATTTATTATTGTGTGACTTTAGCTGAGTCACTTTCACTTCCCCTGGACCTCTTTCCTCCTCTGTAAAAAAAAAAAAAAAAAAAAAAGGTGAAATTCCTTTTAGATCTTAGGGTCTATGTATGATTTCTTGTTATTTGCCAAAGTTTAAGTAGCTTTAGTTTAAGTTTAGTTAGTACTTTACCAGACTCTAAAACACTAAATTAACCAGAATAAATTATGATGGTGATGGTGATGATGATGACGATTCATTTAATTTGGAGAAGAGGCTAAACCCCAAGGAAGCTAGTATCAGGAATTCTTTTTTTTTTTTTAATGGCTTCTAGAAAGTATTTTTAAATATTTAATTAAATATCTCAAGCCATGGTCTTAGACATTCTAATTTTCTGTCTCCTTCTCTGAAAAGTGGGTTCTGGGGCACCTGGGTGGCTCAGTGGGTTAAAGCCTCTGTCTTCAGCTCAGGTCATGATCCTGGGGTCCTGGGATCCAGCCCAGCATAGGGCTCTCTGCTCAGCAGGGAGACTGCTTCCCCATCTCTCTCTTCTGCCTGCTTCTCTGCCTACTTGTGATCTCTCTGTCAAATAAATAAATAAAATCTTTTTAAAAAAAAGGAAAAGAAAAGTGGGTTCTGATATGCACAGTGATGACCGTGAAGTCCTGAGTGAGTGATCATCACTGTCAGTAAAAACTCAAAGCTTTATACTAGATTTCACTCACTTGAGCTGGAAATTTGCCTTGAGAATTTAAAAATAATTTTCAACAAGGGTTAAAAATAACAAAAATGCTTTCTTCTCACCTTTTGATTGGACAGTTCAATTACCTACAACATCTTATTCACCAAGTATTCTAGTTAATGAAGGTTTTACTGTACATTCTTTAAGCTTGCTAGTAAGTTAAGTGGAACAAGTGAATTTTTGGCCTGGCTAAATGTCTGAGCTGATGTTATTGCTTGGATTTTATTGTACTATTTAGTAAAGAGCAAATTATAGAAACAGTGACATATGTAGGTTTAGCGAAGGCAAAGACACTTCATATATGATGAACACAGTCAGGCTTTAGCAGACATAGTTAAGTCCTTGCTACCATGATTACACAGTTTCCCAGCCAACTCAGTAAATGATACTGAGACCACTTACCTACATCCAAGAACAATTGTTAGTCAATTCTCTTCTCCGGCCTATTTCCTATGCCAAGTCATAATTTAGCTACTTCCATCTAGCAGCTTCCCTTGCACTGAATCATAGGATCTTTCTATTATAAGGAAGGAACTGGGGCTTTTCATCATTGAATCTCTAGCATGAGACACAGCATCTAATACATAGTAGATGCTTCATAAATGACTAATGAACTAAACAATGGAACAAGAAGCAGGAGTTATTTTTGATTAATAGGTTGCTCTTTCAAGGGCCAGTTTTGTAGTTATCTTAAATTAGATCCCTCAGATTCTAGCCATGGAAGAGCATGTTACCGAATGTATATAGAAATTTACCTCTCCCTCTTCCTCCCTTTGCTGTCAATGAGAGGAAATTGGCCAAATTTTTTTTAAACAAATGTCATTCATAGTTAGACACACAGAGTAAATTTGTTGACTGTATATATTGGAAACAAAAGAAGCTTACAGAACAAAGGTAGAGCCGTTTTGCAGATTTTTTTCCCCTTTCCTCCAGGAAAAAAAAAATATATGTATGTGTATCTCTTAGAATTAACTCAATTTAGATGATGACATTGACAAAGTGAAGAGGGTGTGCCCACAGAAGGGAAGAGTTGACACACTAAACAAGTCATTTTTCCTGAAGTATGAACATAATTCAGCACCAAGTGAGGGAGCTGCCATGTCAGTTTCCGTGATGAAAGCCAAATATTTTAATGAGGGTAATCACACAGGCAGTTTTCTGCCTAATTACTTCAAAGCTTAAAAATGCAGGACTAGGATCAAGTGCATTTTATCTGGAAGTGAAATCCTGACAACCAAGAGCAAAAATGTTTGTAAATTGTTGGCAGATAATTATCAGTTGTTGTCTGCTC
Organism: Lontra canadensis; assembly: GCF_010015895.1. Lineage (NCBI taxonomy): Eukaryota > Metazoa > Chordata > Mammalia > Carnivora > Mustelidae > Lontra > Lontra canadensis. The sequence continues at coordinate 1,194,911 of NW_022631166.1, read as the reverse complement.
CAGAGGTAAATGTGAATATGCATGATAGGGACATGCTTCATGACAGTCTGTTGACTGACCAAAAACTGAGGTACTGGAAATGCATTTCATGTTGGAAGAGTTTGGTTTCTGCTTTATCACTAATTAAAGAAGAATCTGGTTTAACATCAGCTACAATGTTGACCATACACCCCACACTAAACAATGGTAATAGGCTCTAACTTATATCAGCAACATATGAGCTAGGCCTTTTTGCCAGCAAAATTAAGGGCTGGTCTTTGAAGACTTCACAATTCCATCTTTGATCTCTGTGCCAAAGCATCTAATCAAGGAGCTGGCTATGTTTATCTTCATTATATACTTACCAAGACCACTGCAACTAAATGCTGAGAGAACTTCAATATGTTTCATGGAAAGTGTTGAACAATGTTCTGCTTCAACTCTTCTGAAAAATGTTTCGAGCCACTTGGTCTGAGTAACTACTAAACAGGTAGGAATTGTGCCCCTCAGTCACCTGTCAGCCAGTTCCCTTTGAATCAAAAGGAAATCAACCTGTTGAGTTTCTAAAACCTACTGACCATGTGAAGAAAGCATTTTGAAATGATTAGAGGATTGCATGTTTTATGCTATGTAGTTTTCTGGAAGCAAAACTATGAAGATGAAATAGGCAGTTCAATATAGTAATTAGATTTGATTGAAAAACAAAACAAAACCAAAACCTGATGGTAATGGAATGCCTAGCCCCTGATGAGCATCGGGTCCAATTTAAATAATTAAAAAGGTCAACTAGAAAAGAATGGATTTGAGAGTTCAAATGATATAACACAGAGAGACAATATTGTTTGATTTCTATTTTGACATGTAATGGAGCTTCTATAATGGATTTTGATGACAACTAGTGGTTATAAAAAGGTCTCCTGGGTGATCTGATACCTAATCTCACATTTAGGTGATTATTTATATTAATTAATTTATTTCAGACTCATATAAATTTCTCTTATTGGCATCTAATCCTAAAAATCACTAGTTTCACACTCTGGTTAGGCATCCCCTTCTGCTACCTGCCAGGGCAAGTGGGGCAAGGCATGGGGGAGCAGGGAGTCTGAACTAAATCTATTTTGAGAAAAATCAAAGTCTGTGACTATGGTCTCAAGAGGGTAACCTATTGTCAGACTTGGAGAAGAGCCAGAATAGATAAATATGAATGACATTGCAAAACATAAAACTCTCAGTGGTCAAATACATAAAACTATCCCTTTTATGTAAAATGCTGTCAGTGAAGTTGTGTTGCCATAGTTGTTTAAAGAAATTGTATGTGTGTGTGTGTGTGTGTTTACTGTACTTTGTTTTAATTTAATTTTTGTTTTACAAGTTGCAGTTATTAAGACTTATTGCATAGAAGATGTTGCCTTAGGCAGGAGTTGTATTAAATTTGGTAACCATGGACACCTGGGTGGCTCAGTCAGTTAAGCAACTGTCTCTGGCTTGGGTCATGATTCTGGAGTCCCAGGATCCAGTCCCGCATCAGACTCCCTGCTCAGAAGGGGACCCTCCCCCTTCTTGTGTTCTCTCTCTCTCATTCTCTCTCAAATAAATAAATAAAATCTTAAAAAAATAAAATAAATTAACAAATTTGTTAATCATGGTAGGATACCTGGCTGTTTTCGGGTTTATCTGTGTTTGTGTCTCTTTCTTCTACCCCCCCTTCCTTGCTTTCTGTCTCTGGAAGGGAGTTCCTTGAGGTGGTTTTCCAATTAGTACTGTTTTTACACAACATGTAAAAGGGAGGTGGAATTAGCTGAACATTTGCAAGTTACTGGTGATGAGAGATGGGGAATACAGGTGAAGGGAGGTGTGAAGATTTTGGATGGGAAGCAGGTTGAAATATATTGGCATAGAAACCTGAAAGGCATTCAGTTTTGAAACATTGATGCCAAAATTTTCCTTTCTCTCCCTGCTTTCAAAATTCTATCTCTTCTTTGCTTCTGCCTAGCATTTCAGTGAGGCAATTGCCTTTGTTCTTATCCCAGAACATGCCTTCATCTGTTTCCCAAGCGATCCTGCCTGCTTACCACATCCAACCCTTGTTGCTTATTATCTTTAACTATTTTATATCCAAAATTATACTTGATTTCTTGAGTAACACTTCTCTAAAGCAAAACCTACTAGCATCAACTGTGATACTGACTAAACCCAAATATGTCCTCAGAGCAGCTGTCGATATTTTGACTGACAAATCTGATGGGGCAGAGCAAGTTGATTTTGTCAGTTACATAAATGCCTAGACTAACAAGCCCCATGGAAATGTATTTTTGTCTGGTGTCTCAGGGTTGTAAAACTCAATATAGACCAACATGGACTTAATAAATACCAATGTGGCTTATGGGGAGGGCTTATGAACTCTCTAGTCTGCATGCTCAAATAATTTTGTTTTTATTGTTACCATGGTTCTCCCTTTCCCTTCTCTACACACATTTTTAATTAACATTTATAAATATGTGTCAGTACAAATAAGGCAAATTAGGACAGGATATAAAAAGTAGAACTAGGAATACTACAGTGAACTTTGCCTTAAAACTAAGAGAAGGCAATAGAATTCTAAATGACATGCCAAAACTCTTCCTTCCCAGATTCTTATTTGAGATGCTGAATTAATGTGCCATCTCTTTAAATATAACCATGTTTCAACCATATTCTGGACCAGAAGTCATATAAGAAAAGTGCTTCAAGAAATTTGCACTTGGAAAAAAAGAATTTTGCGCTTGGGGTAAATTAGAAGGATTGGTCGATGCTGATGAATTAAAAAGGAGCATCATGGGGCCTCTGAGTGGCTCAGTGGGTTAAGCCTCTGCCTTAGGCTCAGGTCATGACCTCAAGGTCCTGCGATCAAGGCCCCCCACCATACGGCTTTCTGCTCAGCAGGAAGCCTGCTTCCCCACCTCTGCCTTCCTACTTATGATCTCTTTCAATCTCTCTCTCTCTCGATCTGTCAAATAAAAAAAAAATAAATAAATAAATAAAGTATTTTAAAAAATAAAATAGAAAGAAGCGTCAGTTCTCTAAGTTAAGATTTCAGCTTTCAGAAAAAAATTTAGAAATCACCTCTCATAGTCACCAGTGTCTAGGCCAAAGATTCTTAATGAGAGGTATCTATGAAGCTTTAAAACACACACACACACACACACACACACACAAAAGTTCATACACACATACAGAAACATACCCAAATTTTCTCTCCACTGGAAGTTCAGATTCAGTAGATTTGGAGTAGGGCCTGAGCATCTGCATTTTTAAATGTGCCATGGGACATTATGATGTAAAGCCAACATTGAAAATTCCCTGCCCCAGATGTTTAAATTTGGTTTGGAGTTTGATGCCATGTAGGAACTTTATAGTGTAACAGATTTATTTAACAAATATTATTTGCCAAGGACTGTTCCAAGTGCTTTAAAATATTCACTTAATATTTTCATATCAACTTTATGAGGTAGGTGCTATTATCACCATTCCCATTTTGAAGATAAAGGCAAAGAGAGGTGCTTAGCTTATTCAAAATCATACCAATAATTTTTATCATAAGTAAAAAGATACTAAAGTGATACCCTATAGAAATATATTTATTATTCTTAATTGTATTAATTGATTAATTGATATAAAACTGTTAGTTTTATATCAATGTCCTATAAACATTGTGAAATAACTATGATAGTACCTTACTTATGACATTAACCAGAATGGGGGAAGATACCTGGATCTAGTTTATGAATATTAATGAGTACCTAAAATAACTTTACTCTCAAAATCTCCTAAAACAAAATAAATAGCTAAAGAATAGGCTCTCCAGTGAAACCTTATTCCGGGGGAAGGGGAAGGAAAAACAGGACACAAGTGAAATATATTTTAGCATATGAATGGTTGCTACTATCATTAAAGCTTATGATTGTAGTCTTCACTTTGTGCACGTTTACAGATAATAATAATAAACAACCCTAGTCTTCCTGATAACCTTAAAATAGATTCAAATAATATCAATATTATAATGTTACTACCAAATTCAGCAGCAGAACTTCAGAATCTAGTCCATAAATTCACTTTTTGTGTTTGTTAATCCACGGTGCTCTGCTGACCTTTCAAAACTGTTTTGTTAGTATAATAGACCAGAGGGTAATAAAGAGACCTGGGTTTCTAATTTCTAGTTCTGAAACTAATGGTCTCTATATTCTTTCCCATCCCAAAGCCTCAATTTCTTCATCTGTAAATTGGATGGCTTTGCTTTAGATGATCTCTCCAAGGTCTCTACAGTATTAACACTCAGTTAAAGAGCCACTGTGATAGGAAGCACATGACTTTTATTTCTTCAAAATAATTATTTGTTCCTACCTGTGTCCTGGGATCTATGAGTAAGCATCAGTTAGAACAAATGTAGTGCTCTATGGTAGACAGCTGAGTTCTTTTACCTAGAAGAAATGAATCTGTCTTCTTTCATTAGGTGTTGTCAGGTAACATCTTGTTCAGTGACAGACTGAGCCAGAAGTAGTTTTAGGCTAACATTCAGTTATACCATGGTTCTAAAGAGATAGTGCATTATATTCTTTTTTTATTTTTTAAACGTTTTTGTTTTATTGAGATATAATATCCAATTTATTTTAAGTGAACTCTACACCCAACATGGGGCTGGAACTCATGACTCTGAGATCAGGAGTTGCATGCTGTATAGAGTGAGCTAGCTAAGCACCTCTATATTCTGCTTCAAATCCTCAAGAATTGAGATGCCTCAAAACATGTAAAATGGTTGATGAGATACAAGAAATTTTTCCCTACACATTTTAATGCTTTCATTTTGAGATTGTTGCTGCTGTATCTGGTTTTACCATCTTTTAAAATTTGTAAAGATCAGAAGAAAATATTTCTGGAAAATTTCATTCTTGTAATCACTACTGAGCCTTTGTACTTTTACCCAAGTTGCTCCTCAGCCTATTGTCTCCCAAAATAGCAAAAGGTGAGGAAAACTTTCGAGGGAAAATAGCCTAAAAAAGATCAAGCTGGAGGTAGTGGTTAGGAAGTGGGAGAGGATTGAGGGCTGTGGAGTAATCATTTATTTTTTTTCTTTGAACAGAAGTTGAACTGTCAGAGTCTCTTCATTATCAACTTTTCTCCTTTAATCAAATAGTTAGAAGCTGTTGTTCTTAATGAGATTGATTTTTTCTTTCTCGCTTTACTTCATCAGCCGTTTTGGTGAGGAGCAATGGAATAATTCAGGACATTCTTCCTAAGGTATCATAGAAGCATGGCTGGCCCCAGCTCCTTGGCTCCTTGCTTGGATGATAAAGGACTTGCTATAAGTTCTTTTGCTGGGCATAGGATGGCTTGTGATTTTCTTGATGTGCTTATTGCCTGATATTTCAAGAGTTACTCTAAATTTGGCTTGGGAATCTCTTGGGCTGGGCAAGGCCAGGCTGAAGGGACTCTTTTGCTCTTTGGAGAAGAGTATCTTACAAAGGCTCCTTATTATCTGGGGAAAAGAAAAAATCCATTCTTCTGCCCCTTGCCCCAGCAGAGTCTTTTTTCCTACTTAATAGTTAATTTGGCAGCGATGTTTGCTGTGTACGAGACACCAAGGAAATAGCCAAGCAGAGTTCTTGGGTAAATATCTTCTACCAGGAAGGGCACTGGAAAGATCCCCAAGTTATTTTGTTTTTTAAAAGAGTTATGTTTTCTAAGATTTCAAAAGTAATAATGAATTTATGCACCTTTTCAAACAATGTGAAAGCATGCAGAACAAAACATGAAGGTCCTCCTTAATCCCTGTCCCATTCTCAATGGTTTCATTTGCAATTTTCCAGTTTCCTATCTATGTATTTACACACACATGTATATATAAAGCTATGTGGTCAACATGGATGGGACTGGAGGAGATTATGCTGAGTGAAATAAGTCAAGCAGAGAGAGTCAATTATCATATGGTTTCAGTTACTTGTGGAGCATAAGGAATAACACGGAGGACACTGGGAGATGGAGAAGAGAAGTGAGTTGGGGGAAATCAGAGGGGGAGACAAACCATGAGAGACTGTAGACTCTGAGAAACAAACTGAGGGTTTTGGAGAAGAGAGGGGTAGGGAATTGGGTGAGCCTGGTGGTGGGTATTAAGGAGGGCATGTATTGCATGGAGTAATGGGTGTGGTGCATAAACAATGAATTTTGGAACACACACACAAACACACACAAAATTAAATTAACTTTTTTTAAAAAAGGTATGTGATTTTTTTTCTTTGTGTCTAATAAAACTTTCTGTGATGTGGAAAAATGATCTAAATCTTCACCTAATAATATGATAACTATTAGCTACATGTGGATTTTGAGTACTTGAAATGTGATTAGTGTGAGTGAAGAACTGAGTTTTTAATTTTAAATAATTTTAATCAGTTTACATTTTAATTTTAATAGCTGTATGTGGCCATTGACTATTATTTTGGACAATGTAAATCCAAATATCAGAAATCAGGAACTCAGATAAAAAAATAGCAACAGTGTAGTATACAACCTATGTGTCGTTGGGTACCAGTGTTTTCCTGGAGATGCATTATTCTCACTTAATCTTCACAACCCCCCTGAGATATGTTCTATTATTAACATATAAAAGAAGTGAGGCACAGAGAGGTTAGATACCTTGTCCAAAACTACCTAGCTCTAGAAAGTACCTCCCTGAGCTTAAGCATTTGGGGAACCATGTGGTGAACTGGAAAGGGCATGAGCTTTAGCATAGACAAAATTAGGTTTAAATCTTCACTTAGCAAACTCCTTGACCATGTGACATTGGGCAAGTCACTTAGCCTCTTTGTTTCTTGGTTATAAAGCCTGTAAAATAGGACTTATAATCTTCTCCTTCTTACCATCAATGTGACATCTACTTTAAAATGGTGTATATGCTTTCCCCTCTTCCATCATCCTTCTCAATTTGCCTTTGGGTGATGATTATCTACTTATATTTGGGGATATTGTCATGAGCCATGAAACAGATTAAAACTAAATGAGTTTAAAACAGATCGAAATTACGCATACACATTGGTCTTTGTGGACAGAATTCTAGCCAACTTAAATAATTGAGGTTTACCCTCAAGGGAGACAAGGAAGTCTCCTGAACTACCACAATAAGTATAAAGCTAAAGGCAGGGAGTAGCTTGGTTTGCTGGAGATTAATTCATCAATGCCTAAGATTTGTAGTCAGAGTGTAGGTCAAGTTCCAGTTCCAATGCTTATTATCTGTGTGACCTTAGAAAGTCACCTATCTTCTTTCTATATCAGTGTTCTCATCTATAAAATGGCGGGCAATAATACTACATACCTCTTATTGAGAGGATTCAGGGAAGTGCAGGTTAAGTACTGAGAGCCTAACACAAGGTATGCAGCAGCAACTGCTCCTGCTGCTACTGCCATTTTCACTCTTATTAATAGCGGCAACAGCCAATAGTTCAATCATCACCACCACCAATCAGGGAATGCAGATGCTGGTGACTTAGGTTCTGCTCCCAACTCTGCAACACCCTGAAAGATAGAGGGCAGTTCCTCAAACTCCATGTGCTTCTGGCATTTACTTTGTCCAAACAGGATAATGACAATTCTTCATATAGGATTCCTGTGATAATTAATTAGAAACACCTCTCGCATACCTAGGATATATAGATCTGCCCACTTGAAGTATTTTTTTTAGAGTCACCCACCTGCAAAGAAGAGTTTCATTGATGTACTGGTATTTGTCCTGACTTGCACATAGATTTCATGAGATATGTAATTTTTTTACTGGGCTGTCTATCCCACATAACATCACCCCCAATGACATGCTGTCAATTGAGGATGAGAAACAATTGAGGAAAGAAAATATTGCAAGCAGATTACCTTGAGATTCAGCCCTGGGATTGTTTTGTATTCTTTTTTCTTTTTTTTATTCCTCTTCTTCCACCAGTTTTTTACTTTTTTAAAAATTTTTACTATTATGATTTGTTAGTCACCATACAGTACATCTTTAGTTTTTGATGTAGTATTCCATGATACATTGTTTACATTTAACATCCAGTGCTCCATGCAATATGTGCCCTCCTTAATACACATCACCAGGTTAACCCATCTCCCCACCTTCCTACCCTGTAAAACCCTCAGTTTGTTTCTGGGAGTCCATAGTCTCTCTCTCTCTCTTTTTTTTAATTTTTTTATTATTATTTTTTTAAATAAACATATAATGTATTTTTGTCCCCAGGGGTACAGGTCTGTGAATCGCCAGGTTTACACACTTCACAGCACTCACCATAGCACATACCCTCCCCAATGTCCATAACCCCAACCCCCTCTCCCAGCCCCCCTCCCCCCAGCAACCTTCAGTTTGTTTTGTGAGATTAAGAGTCACTTATGGTTTGTCTCCCTCCCAATCCCATCTTGTTTCACTTATTCTTCTCCTACCCCCTTAACCCCCCCATGTTGCATCTCCACTTCCTCATATCGGGGAGATCATATGATAGTTGTCTCTCTCTGATTGACTTATTTCGCTAAGCATGATACCCTCTAGTTCCATCCACATCGTCGCAAATGGCAAGATTTCATTTCTTTTGATGGCTGCATAGTATTCCATTGTGTATATACACCACATCTTCTTTATCCATTCATCTGTTGATGGACATCTAGGTTCTTTCCATAGTTTGGCTATTGTAGAGGTTGCTGCTATAAACATTCGGGTGCACGTGCCCCTTTGGATCACTACGTTGGTATCTTTAGGGTAAATACCCAGTAGTGCAATTGCTGGGTCATAGGGTAGTTCTATTTTCAACATTTTGAGGAACCTCCATGCTGTTTTCCAGAGTGGTTGCACCAGCTTGCATTCCCACCAACAGTGTAGGAGGGTTCCCCTTTCTCCGCATCCTCGCCAGCATCTGTCATTTGCTGACTTGTTAATTTTAGCCATTCTGACTGGTGTGAGGTGATATCTCATTGTGGTTTTGATTTGTATTTCCCTGATGCCGAGTGATGTGGAACACTTTTTCATGTGTCTGTTGGCCACCTGGATGTCTTCTTTGCAGAAATGTCTGTTCATGTCTTCTGCCCATTTCTTGATTGGATTATTTGCTCTTTGGGTGTTGAGTTTCATTAGTTCTTTATAAATTTTGGACACTAGCCCTTTATCTGATATGTCATTTGCAAATATCTTCTCCGTCTCTGTCAGTTGTCTTTTGGTTTTGTTAACTGTTTCCTTTGCTGTGCAAAAGCTTTTGATCTTGATGAAATCCCAATAGTTCATGTTTGTCCTTGCTTCCCTTGCCTTTGGCGAAGTTCCTAGGAAGAAGTTGCTGTGGCTGAGGTCGAAGAGGTTGCTGCCTATGTTCTCTTCAAGGATTTTGATGGCTTCATTTCTCACATTGAGGTCCTTCATCCATTTTGAGTCTATTTTCATGTGTGGTGTAAGGAAATGGTCCAATTTCATTTTTCTGCATGTGGCTGACCAATTTTCCCAACACCATTTATTGAAGAGGCTGTCTTTTTTCCATTGGACATTCTTTCCTGCTTTGTCGAAGATTAGTTGACCATAGAGTTGAGGGTCTATTTCTGGGCTCTCTATTCTGTTCCATTGATCTATGTGTCTGTTTTTGTGCCAGACCATGCTGTCTTGATGATGACAGCTTTGTAGTAGATCTTGAAGTCCGGAATTGTGATGCCACCAACTTTGGCTTTCTTTTTCAATATTCCTTTGGCTATTTGAGGCCTTTTCTGGTTCCATATAAATTTTAGGATTGTTCGTTCTATTTCTTTGAAAAAAATGGATGGTATTTTGATAGGAATTGCATTAAATTTCACAATATTTGTTCTTCCAATCCAGGAGCATGGAACATTTTTCCATTTCTTTGTGTCTTCCTCAATTTCTTTCATGAGTACTTTATAGTTTTCTGAGTATAGATTCTTAGCCTCTTTGGTTAGGTTGATTCCTAGGTATCTTATAGTTTTGGGTGCAATTGTAAATGGGATTGACTCCTTAATTTCTCTTTCTTCTGTCTTGTTGTTGGTGTAGAGAAATGCTACTGATTTCTGTGCATTGATTTTATATCCTGACACTTTACTGAATTCCTGTACAAGTTCTAGCACTATTGGAGTGGAGTCTTTTGGGTTTTCCACATATAGTATCATATCATCTGCAAAGAGTGATAGTTTGACTTCTTCTTTGCCGATTTGGATGCCTTTAATTTCCTTTTGTTGTCTGATTGCTGAGGCTAGGACTTCTAGTACTATGTTGAATAGCAGTGGTGATAATGGACATCCCTGCCGTGTTCCTGACCTTAGCGGAAAAGCTTTCAGTTTTTCTCCATTAAGAATGATATTTGCGGTGTGTTTTTCATACATGGCTTTGATGATATTGAGGTATGTGCCCTCTATCCCTACACTTTGAAGAGTTTTGATCAGGAAGGGATGCTGTACTTTGTCAAATGCTTTCTCAGCATCTATTGAGAGTATCATATGGTTCTTGTTCTTTCTTTTATTAATGTATTGTATCACATTGATTGATTTGCGGATGTTGAACCAAACTTGCAGCCCTGGAATAAATCCCACTTGGTCGTGGTGAATAATCCTTTTAATGTACTGTTCAATCCTATTGGCTAGTATTTTGGTGAGAATTTTCACATCTGTGTTCATCAAGGATATTGGTCTGTAGTTCTCTTTTTTGATGGGATCCTTGTCTGGTTTTGGGATCAAGGTGATGCTGGCCTCATAAAATGAGTTTGGAAGTTTTCCTTCCATTTCTATTTTTTGGAACAGTTTCAGGAGAATAGGAATTAGTTCGTCTTTAAATGTTTGGTAGAATTCCCCCAGGAAGCCGTCTGGCCCTGGGCTTTTGTTTGTTTGGAGATTTTGGATGACTGTTTCAATCTCCTTACTGGTTATGGGTCTGTTCAGGTTTTCTATTTCTTCCTGGTTCAGTTTTGATAGTTTATATGTCTCTAGGAATGCATCCATTTCTTCCAGATTGTCAGATTTGTTGGCGTAGAGTTGCTCATAGTATGTTCTTATAATTGTCTGTGTTTCTTTGGTGTTAGTTGTGATCTCGCCTCTTTCATTCATGATTTTATTGATTTGGGTCCTTTCTCTTTTCTTTTTGATAAGTCTGGCCAGGGGTTTATCAATCTTATTAATTCTTTCAAAGAACCAGCTCCTAGTTTCGTTGATTTGTTCTATTGTTTTTCTGGTTTCTATTTCATTGATTTCTGCTCTGATCTTTATGATTTCTCTTCTCCTTTTGGGTTTAGGGTTTCTTTTTTGGTCTTTCTCCAGCTCCTTTAGGTGTAGGGTTAGGTTGTGTACTTGAGACCTTTCTTGTTTCTTGAGAAAGGCTTGTACTGCTATTTTCCTCTCAGGACTGCCTTTGTTGTGTCCCACAGATTTTAAACTGTTGTGTTTTCATTATCATTTTTTTCCATGATTTTTTTCCATTCTTCTTTAATTTCCTGGTTGACCCATTCATTCTTTAGAAGGATGCTGTTTAGTCTCCATGTATATGGGTTCTTTCCAAATTTCCTCTTGTGATTGAGTTCTAGCTTCAGAGCATTGTGGTCTGAAAATATGCAGGGAATGATCCCAATATTTGTGCACCGGTTGAGACCTGATTTAGGACCCAGGATGTGATCGATTCTGGAGAATGTTCTATATGCACTAGAGAAGAATGTGTATTCTGTTGCCTTGGAATGGAATGTTCTGAATATATCTGTGATGTCCATCTGGTCCAGTGTGTCATTTAAGGCCTTTATTTGCTTGTTGATCTTTTGCTTGGATGATCTGTCCATTTCAGTGAGGGGAGTGTTAAAGTCCCCTACTATTATTGTATTATTGTGGATGTGTTTCTTTGATTTTGTTATTAATTGGTTTATATAGTTGGCTGCTCCCATGTTAGGGGCATAGATATTTAAAATTGTTAGATCTTCTTGTTGGACAGACCCTTTGAGTATGATATAGTGTCCTTCTTCATCTCTTATTATAGTCTTTGGCTTAAAATCTAATTGATCTGATATAAGGATTGCCACCCCAGCTTTCTTCCGATGTCCATTAGCATGGTAAATTGTTTTCCACCCCCTCACTTTAAATCTGGAGGTGTCTTCGGGTCTAAAATGAGTTTCTTGGAGGCAACATATTGATGGGTTTGTTTTTTTTTATCCATTCTGATACCCTGTGTCTTTTGATTGGGGCATTTAGCCCATTAACATTCAGGGTAACTATTGAGAGATATGAATTTAGTGCCATTGTATTGCCTGTAAGGTGACTGTTACTATATATTGTCTCTGTTCCTTTCTGATCTACTACTTTTAGGCTCTCTCTTTGCTTAGAGGACCCCTTTCAATATTTCCTATAGAGCTGGTTTGGTGTTTGCAAATTCTTTCAGTTTTTGTTTGTCCTGGAAGCTTTTTATCTCTCCTTCTATTTTCAATGACAGCCTAGCTGGATATAGTATTCTTGGCTGCATGTTTTTCTCGTTTAGTGCTCTGAATATGTCATGCCAGCTCTTTCTGGCCTTCCAGGTCTCTGGGGATAAGTCTGCTGTCAATCTAATATTTTTACCATTGTATGTTACAGACTTCTTTTCCCGGGTTGCTTTCAGGATTTTCTCCTTGTCACTAAGACTTGTAAATTTTACTATTAGGTGATTGGGTATGGACCTATTCTTGTTGATTTTGAGGGGGGTTCTCTGCACCTCCTGGATTTTGATGCTTGTTCCCTTTGCCATATTAGGGAAATTCTCTCCAGTAATTCTCTCCAATATACCTTCTGCTCCCCTCTCTCTTTCTTCTTCTTCTGGAATCCCAATTATTCTAATGTTGTTTCGTCTTATGGTGTCACTTATCTCTCGAATTCTCCCCTCATGGTTCAGTAGCTGTTTGTCCCTCTTTTGCTCAGCTTCTTTATTCTCTGTCATTTGGTCTTCTATATTACTAATGATTTCTTGTGTCTCATTTCTCCTAGCAGTGAGAGTCTCCATTTTTTATTGCACCTCATTAATAGCTTTTTTGATTGCACCTCATTAATAGCTTTTTTGATTTCAACTTGGTTAGATTTTAGTTCTTTTATTTCTCCAGAGAGGGCTTTTATATCTCCCGAGAGGGTTTCCCTAGTATCTTCCATGCCTTTTTCTAGCCCAGCTAGAACCTTGAGAATCATCATTCTGAACTCTAGATCTGACATATTACCAATGTCTGTATTGATTAGGTCCCTAGCCTTTGGTACTGCCTCTTGTTCTTTTTTTATGGTGAATTTTTCTGCCTTGTCATTTTGTCCAGAGAAGAGTATATGAAGGAGCAAGTAAAATACTAAAAGGGCTGCACAGACCCCAGGAAAATATGCTTTAACCAAATCAGAAGAGACCCCAAATCGTGGGGGCGAGAAAGGGGATAAAAAAAGCTTCAGAAAAAAAAAGAAACAATTAAAAAAAGAAAACAAAGAAAAAATATGAAAAAGAAAAAAATATATATATATATATTAAATAGTTAAAAAACCTTAAAAAAGAAAAGGGTAAAAGTTAAAAAAATTTAGCAGAAGAAGAAAAAAATTGAAAAAAAAATAAATTAAATTAACTGCAAGACTAAAGAATCATGGGAAGAAAGCCATGATTTCCGTGCTTTGCTTTCTCCTCTGGAATTTCGCTGCTCTCCTTGGTATTGAACCTACACTCCTTGGTAGGTGAACTTGGTCCTGGCTGGATTTCTTGTTGATCTTCTAGGGGAGGGGCCTGTTGTAGTGATTCTCAAGTGTCTTTGCCCCAGGCAGAATCGCACCGCCCTTACCAGGGGCCGGGCTGAGTGATCTGCTTGGGTTTGCTTTTGGGAGCTTTTGTTCCCTGAATGCTTTCCGTAGAGTTCTGGAGGACAGGAATGAAAGTGGAGGCCTCCCAGTCTCTGGCCCGAAGGACCCGAGGGCTCGAAGCCCCACTCCTCAGTGCACCCTCAGAGAATAGCGCCCAATCACTCCCATCTTCCTGGCCTCCGACCGCGCTCCGAGCTCAACCAGCCTGCAACTGGTTCAAGGTAACCCCGAGCTGAGGGCTCATTCCTTGGCTCTGTCTCTGTAGCCGGCTTCCCCGTTCTAATACCTGCAAGCTCTGCAACACTCAGACACCCCCAATCCTTCTGTGAACCTGCGGGACCTGGGGCCATGCTGACCCCGCGTGGGCTTCACCCCAGTTTAGCCTCTGGAGCGAGGTCCCTCAGCGGAACAGACTTTTAATAGTCCTGATTTAGTGCTCCGTTGCTCCGTTTCTCTGCCACTAGCCGGGTGCCGGCCCATCCCCCCGCAGTCTATCTTCCTGTTGCTTTGGATTCACTTCTCCACCAGTCCCACCTCTCAGAAAGTGGTTGATTTTCTGTTTCTAGAATTGCTGTTCTTCTTCTCTTTGATCTCCCGTTGGATTTGTAGGTGTTTGCAATGTTTAGATAAGCTATCTAGCTGATCTCCTGCTACCTGATGTAGTCTCAGCCTGCTACTTCTCTGTCATCTTGACTCATTTTCCCCTGTTTTTGTATTTTTGATTCTCCCTTCGTTTTCTTAATTCTGAGAGAAATGTAAGCACTTCTGTCAATGTGGTTTATGAACCTTATCACAGTTTGATTGGAATAATGTAGTTCTTGTAACACATTTGAAATGTATGCCTGTGATACACCCCATTGCATGACAGCTTCTCTAAGACCTACTGGAAATGTCAGTTTGTTTAAAGGGAGTTCTTAAATGTTCATGTAAGAATGTTTATGAAGCTCTTCCAGAAAAGGATACTTACTGTGTAAATCATAACACCAACCCAAATGGTTAATGATTAGCTCCTGTTAATTCAGGCTAATTGTGGGAGAAACCAGTCTGAACTATTGGTGAATCCAAACAGTAGAATACATGAAAAGGAGTGCTGGGTCGTTGGTGATGAATAAGACTCATGCTGGGCCTGCTTTAATGAAAGATAAGATTCATTTGTAATTGTAATCACTGTAATAATGGGATGGAATTAAAGTATTTGAAAGCACAGTTTGGTCTATTAAGTAGTTTGAATATCCCTCCAGCATTCCTGTTTATACCGTTAATTTGCTTAGCAAAGCCTTTCTTCATTGATAATGCAAGGTTGATTTAAGCCAAGCCTGTGTTCAAATGATCTCCAAACTCAAGTTTTCATGAAGTGCACATTAATGAGGACTTATTACAATAGTAAGTCTAGAAAGATCAAAGCCTAGAGAAGGCATAGGTTATGCTGTCTTTTATTTTACTTAATTGCTTTGTTTTTTCCCTACTATAAATTTCACCTTTAGTGTTACTCTGTGTGTGATGTTAGGATTAGAAATCTGAAAATACCAGAACTAAGTGTGTATTTTTAAATAAAGACCAACTTATTAGTGTCAGTTAATCTTCAATGAGTGTAACATCAATAAAGTAAGTAGATAATACAAAAATGTTCATTTTTATTGCTAATCTTAAATTCTGCTCTAAGGTGAAGAAAAACCTTAATATTATGGCTCATGAGTCAAGTCACACTAGATTAACATTGTTGTACATTAATCATGAAAATACTTGAGCCCAATTAGTGTCACTTAAAGTTTTTGTGAATCAGGGATATGGCCTTACAAATTAAACAGTTTCAATACACCGGATAAAGAGTCTAGGGAAATAATTCTTATTAAAAAGTGAAAACCTTTGCTTCTCTTCTAAGGGAGAATTTATCATTGGTATAAAATTATATACCATTCACTCTGCAGCCTGATAGGATGGAACTTTGCTGACTATAAAAGTATAATAAAGGAGCCACTAAAATTGATTTTCATTTAAGTAGATTACCAGTGTTTTCTTCCTTAAATGGAAGGAGTTTTCTGTACTCCTCCAAACTATTTGCAGCCATGATACTCTTTCTGCATGCACGATTAGACACCTCCAATTGAGGATGTTTAAATGTCCCTTGTTACTCCCATCCTAAACTCCAGAATCTTTTTCAGCTTAGCAAGAAAAGAGCAAATCTATAAAAATGAATGTGCAAAAACTTATAATAAGTGTAAAGTTAAACTAAATTGTAAGGTAGGCAAAGAAGCTCCCCATTATTTTGCTTGCTCTCTGCATGCTTCTCTTCCTCCAATCCTGTTCGGCCCTAATAAACCCAGTAGGCTTCACCCTGGCCCAAGATTTTCTAGTGCAGTGCACCAGACAAACCTGAACTCCCCTCTCCACTTCCTTCTCCACGTAGGACTGACTGCAAAACTTACTTGTTCTGACAATCATTTGTGGCCAGGGACGCAGGACTGGTTTCATTCAACACAAGTTATAGCAACTTATGTGAGAAAGGACTCCTTCAGTGAACTTTCGGTAACAGGTCTATAAATACAGGCCTATCTATAAATATGGCAGGCTTGAGGTCACCCCAACTTCTCCTAGAGCCTAGTAAGTACAAATCAGTGTGATTGTCCCAGGGCTGAATCAATTGGTGGACAATATAAGAATTGGGACAATCTCCAGATGAGAATTAGCTTTGTGTCAGGTATGAGAGTTCTTCCAACCCCAAGACTATATCCTGAAATATTTGCTACTACACTTTTGCTTCTATCCCACTGCCAAAATCACTACTCTCTCCTGGGTACACTCAGGGATCTCACTGGTTTCAAATCCCATTCCTAATTAGCCATCCATGATTCTGGCTCTCTGAGTATAAAAATGCTTTTGTTTTCTTTAATATGAACCATAAGAGCTCAGTATCCAGCTGGCCTTAGGTCCTTAAGGGAACTGTTCAGCTCTGTTTTAGTGGCAATTGCCTTTGCTGGTTGAAAGGTCTGTTTTGCTCTCCAGCTGTGTTTGTGTGTTACTTATATAAATTAGCTACTTTTGGAACTGAAGGTGATTTTGAGATAAAAACTTTTACTTTGATACAACCATAAGTAAGAGCCCTACCTTCTGAAACTAACCTGAAGTGCATACTCTTCCATCTGTTTCCCGATCAGGTTCTAGCTTTGTTCTTCAACTGGAACAGCCATTCAGCAGAGGTGTCCTGGAGCTCACTGCAAAGAAAGCATGCTCTCAAAAGTGCCCCTGGCAGTGGTTCTCCCATGAGTGGTCTTCAAAGTTGACAGTTTCTGGGTCATCTACCTTATGATCCTTTTCCATTACTAATTCACTATGCATGCTCCCAGACAAACTTCACAGGTACAGGATTTGACCTTGGAATAGGAAAAACTAAGTTATTGGACACTAGCTGTTAGGGTGACCAATCATTCTGGTTTGTCCAGTATTGTTCCAGGTTTAGCACTGAAAATCCTATGTCAAGGGAAACCCTCTAGTCCAAAAGTATCAAGGATTTTTGGTTACCCTATTTGATCTATCTTAGGCCATATAGTGCGTTAGACAGAACACTAGTCTTTAAAAATCTGGGATCAAGTCCTACCAGTGTTACTTATTATTATATTTAACCATATATTCTTCTGTTTTCCAATAGTCATTATAAAACTTTTAATTCTAGATTTTGATATTTATTTAATATTCATGTCTTTCACTAGAGAGTAAACACCATGAGTGCTAGTGTCATGTCTCTTTCATTCTCCATTACATCGCCAACACTTAGCAAGCACAATGCCTCACATGAAGTAAGCACTCAACACTTCCCTATTGAATGAATGAAGTCACTTAATTATGTTAGCTCTGTTTTCTTACCCATAATAAAGATATTAGTTATTTCCAAGAATTATTGTGAAGAATTAAGACTGTATATGTGTGAAAGAGGTAACATACATATTTCATAAGCCATACAAAAAAGCTTATTGATGATGTGATTATGGTATGTGCTCCATAATACTTGCCTTCTGTTGAATAATATACTGAACTCTAGGCCATTTTAATGTGTTTTTTTTATTCGTTCTTACATTTAGTCTTCAAATAGGTAAGTAGGAATTATCCCCATTTTAGACATGAGTAAACTAAGATTGCAAAAAGATAGGGGCCAACTACAAAGTTAGAGGGCACAGTCCTCAAGATCACCCTCACTTTTGACACCAACTACAAATTTGGATGGCTCCCAAAATCTCCCCTATATAAGATGATTCACTAGAAG
The DNA here is from genome assembly GCF_010015895.1 of Lontra canadensis. Classification (NCBI taxonomy): domain Eukaryota; kingdom Metazoa; phylum Chordata; class Mammalia; order Carnivora; family Mustelidae; genus Lontra; species Lontra canadensis. Next base: position 1,176,853 of record NW_022631166.1, on the reverse strand, counting down.
GACTCACAAAAGTTACTGAAAGCTATTATATTCACAGTTATGGTTGATTACAGAGAAAAAGTTCAAATTAAATCAGTCAAAGGTGAAGCACATAAGGCAGAAACCAGGAGAAGTACCAAATGTGGAACTTCTGTTATCTTCCTGTGGAGTCTGGATACATTACCCTCTTCTCATTGATGTGTGACAGTAGGCACAGAGTATTGTCAACCAGGGAAGCTCACCCAAGCCTTGGAGTTTGGTATTTACTAAGATTCTTATTAAATCAAATTTGCCCACATGGCTGACTTCTGTTTCCAGGTCAGCTGATACTATGTGACCCAAAGCCCTTACTCTAAATTCCATTGTTATGATTTGGCTATTCCAACACACTTAAACAAAGATTATCCTCCAGGAACTGAGGGAAAAGGCCAGACCTCTGTTTTAAGCAGATTTAAATTCTTTACTACACACAGATACAGAGAAGTCAATCAACTTGCCAAAGGTTGCACAGCTAATATATATGTAAACTCTGGTCAAACTCCCTCTAGTACCCATGCTTTTATTTTCCATTGTTTGCCCTGTGTAGCTGATAAATGAATGCAATTTTGATATACTATAAAATGATACATGCTTTCATATATAGAATAAAGAAAGAACTGCCTGGACTTAAAAAAAAAGTCAGAACCTGCAGCCCTCAAACATGAACCTTTTTTTATGCCTCAAACCCTGACCTTGGTCCACACTGGGAAAAATATAAGTGGTCAAAGGTAGACAATTTGTCCATTCCACTATTTCACTCACCTCCTCTTTTGTGCATTAGGGCTTATAAACACAATCACATGCACACAAACAAACATACATCTTTACGCACAATGGACTTCATTCTAGATGGTACATTTAAGAAATTCCATTTTAAGTATTAAATAAGAGTTGACAATTCTTCCTGGGTCCATTTGCTTTTAAAATGAGCCTCTTCAACATCCAGATGGCTAACAGACACAGGAAAAGATGCTCAGCATGACTCATTATCAGGGAATCTCAAATCAGAACTACAATGAGATATTACCTCACATCTGCCAGAGTAGCTAAAATCAAAAACACAAGAAACAAGAAATGTTGGCAAGGATGTGGAGGAAAATGAATCTTCATGCACTGTTGGTGGAAAGCAAGCTGGTATAGCCACTGTGGAAAACAGTATGGCGGTTCCTCAAAAATTTAAAAATAGAACTATAATATTTAAATATTTAAATTTTAAAATTTAATATTTAAATATTTTAAAATAGAACTATACTCCAATCCAGCAATTGTACTATTGGGTTTTACCCCAAAAATTTACCCCCAAAATACAAAAACACTAATTCAAAGGGATACATGTACCCCTATATTTATGGCAGCATTATTTACGATAGCCAGATTATGGAAGCAGCTCAAGTGTCCATGAATAGATGAATGGATAAAGAAGAAGTGATTTTGTAGCCATAAAATAGAATGACATCTTGCCATTTGCAACAACATGGATGGAGCTAGAGTATAATGCTAAGTGAAATAAATCAGTTAGAGAAAGACAAATACCATATGATTTCATTCATACGTAGAATCTAAGAAACAAAAAAGCAATGAAAAAAGAGAGAGAGACAAACCAAGAAACAATCTTAATTATGGAGAACAAACTGATGGTTGCCAGAGGGGAGGTGGGTGGGATGATAGGTAAAGAAAGATAAGCCATGGGGATTAAGGAGTGTACTTGATGCAATGAGCACTGAGTAATGTATGAAAATGTTGAATTATTATATTGTATACCTGAAACTAATATAGCACTGTATGATAACTATACCAGAATTTAAAATAAAATAAAATAAATAAAAATTAAACTACCCTATGATCCAGTAATGGCATTACTGGATATTTACCAAAAAATGTAAAAACACTAATTCAAAAAGATGTATGTGCCCCTATGTTTTTTGCAGCATCATTTGCAGTAGCCAAATTATGAAAGCAGCCTGAGTGTTCATTGATAAATGAATGGATAAAGATGTGGTACACACACACACACACACACACACACACACACACACTGGAATATTATTCAGCCATAAAAGAATGAAATCGTGCCATGTGCAACAATGTGGATAGAGCTAGAGAGGAAGACCAGGAAGGAAGGCAGGAGGGACATTCTAAAGCTCTGAAGTAATCTGTACCTGTTCAGAAGTGAGAAAACAGAATTCAAAGTTTCATGTCACACAGAAGAGCACCCCATGCTTAAATCAGCCAGAGAGAGCTTGGGGAAGATTTAACAAAAAGAAGGGAAAGAATTTGATACATCCCAATTTTTGTTACCTTTCTGATGAAAGGGGAGACAGAATGAAAAAAATGCAGCTAATCTATTGCAAGAGGCTAGTAGTAGACAGCATTGGCCTTGGGGTCAGGCACACTGAAGTTTAAGTCTCAACTCCATTTTGTGACCACAGGAAAATTACTTATCTTTGGTTTCCTCACCTGTACAACTAGTGCTAATAATAGAATAAGCCTCATGGGATATTTACTATAATTTAAAAAAAAAAAAAACCTCTTATTTGTTTATTTGAAAGAGTGAGTGAGAGAGAGAATGAGCCAGGGAGGGGCAGAGGGAGAGGCAGAATTCCTGCCGATCAGGGAACCCAACTCAGGGCTAGGTCCCCGGACTCCAGGATCATGACCTGAGCAAAAGGCAGATGCTTAACTGACTGAGGCACCCAGGTGCCCCTGTAATTAAATAAGATAATGAATATGAGATGTTTAACATAGTGTCTGGAACAAGGTAAACATACAATAAATGTGAGTCATAATAATGATGATGAGATGATGATGATGATGATGATATTTCCTGTTTTCATCCATGAAATAGAGATTACACTCCTGATTATCTCGCACGGTTATGTCAGTCTTTGTTGCTATGTTTAATGTTAAAATGCTTTCCAAAAAGTGCATTACAAGATCCTTAAGATCAGCGTTGTCTCTAATTTTAATTTGGCAATGAACAATAGTGCATGAAAGATTGATGATGAGTATGTGCTAAGCCATTTCCTCAGGTATGATTAAAAAAAATTAATAAAGTCTTACTATCCTGCTTGGTACAATGGAAACATCTTGCATTATGAAGCTATATACATCCAGGTTTAAATTCAGGATATGCCATTTTCAAGTTGTGTGACTTGAACATTTTCTGATAGGAAAATGCTTAGCCTTTTTGAGACTCAGTATTCTTATCTGTAAGACAGGGGTAACAGCATATGTTTTGCAAGTAATGTAAAGGACCTATCACAAGGTACTGCTTTCTTTTTGTCCTCAGTGTTTCCAGATACTTACTAGGTGCCACAAGAATGAGTATCTTAATAAACTGATAGATCCAATAAAATATTTTTGTTCAAACCATTTGTCACACACACAATATGTATATGTAAAATATATATACATATATTGAAAAGATTATTTTTCTCCATTGAATGACAATGGCACCCTAGTTGAAGTCATTGGCCATAAATGTATGTTTTTCTTTTTCTTGGATTCTCAATTCTATTCCATTAATCCATGTGTCTATCCTTATATCAGATTTGTAGTAAGTTTTGAAATCAAGAAATGTGATTCCTCCAACTTTGATCATCCATTTCAAAATTATTTTGGTTATTCAGAGTCTCTGGTAATTCTACATGAATTTTTAAATTAGCCTATCCATTTCTCCAAAAACAAAATGTAATTGGAATCTTGATAATGATTAGATGGAATCTTTGGGGAATATTGCCATTTTAACAACAGTAAGTATTTTAGCCCATAAATACTGTATGTCTTTTCGTTTATTTAGATATTCTTTAATTTCTTTAAATAATGTTTCACTGTATTCAATGTATAAATCTTCACTTCCTTGATTAATTTTAAGCATTCTTCTTCATGCTATTATTATTGGCATTGTATTCTTTTTTTTTATAATTTTTTTTTATTTGACAGACAGAGATCACAAGCAGGCAGAGAGGCAGGCAGAGAGAGAGGAGGAAGCAGGCTCCCCGCTGAGCAGAGAGCCTGATGCGGGGCTTGATCCCAGGACCCTGGGATCATGACCTGAGCCGAAGACAGAGGCTTTAACCCACTGAGCCACCCAGGTGCCCCTGGCATTGTATTCTTAATTTCATTTTCAGATCATTCATTGCTATGTACATTTTTGTATATTGATCTTGTATCTTGCAACCTTGTTGATTTCATTTGTTATCTCAAATAGATTTTTGTTGTATTCCTGAGGGATTTCTATATACAAAATTGCATCATCTAGAAACAGGTAGCTTTATTTCTTTTCCAATTGGGATTCTTTTTATTTCATTTTTTTGCCTAATTGCCCTGCCTATTCTGCTGTAACTTCAGTACAATGTTGAATAGAAGTAGAAAGAGTAGACATTCTTGTCTTGTTCCAGATCTTCAGGGAAAACCTTTCAGTCTCTCATCACTAAATATGCTTCTAACTCTGTGTTTTTCATAGATTACCTTTATCAGGGTAAATAACTTACTTTGTATTCTTATTTTTGGGAGTGCTTTTATCATGAAAACATGTTGGGTTTTGTCAAATACTTTTTCTGTATCTATTGAGATGATCATGTGTTTCCCCCCTTCTTTGTTTTATTAATATTACAAAGCTACAGTAAACAAGATAATGTGGATAGACATAAAGGTCCATGGAATAGAATTGAAAATCCAGAAGAAATATGATATGTCAATGGTCAATTGATTTTTGACAAGGGTGCCTAAACTGTTTAATGGGGAATGAATAGTCTTTTCAACAAACAGTGCTGGAAAAACTAGATATCCACATGTGAAAAGATGAACTCAGACCCCTACATCATATGATATAAAAAAGTCTAACTCAAAATTGATCACAGATGTAATACATATATATATGAGCTAAAAACTATAAAACTCTTAGAAGAAAACATAGGTGTAAATCTTTGTGACATTGGATTAGGCAATCCTTTCTTAGATATGACACTTAAAACAGAAACAACTAAAGAAAAACTAGATAAGTTAGAATTCATCAAAATGAACTTTTGTACATCAAAGGACACTATCAAGAAATTGAAAAGACAACCCATATAATGGGAGAAAAAATTTACAAATCATATATTTAGAATATATCAAGAATTTTTTAAATCAACCACAAAAAGATAAACATTATAAATTTTAAAAGGTAAAGTATTTGAATAGACATTTCTCTAAAGGGAATATACAAATGGCCAATAAGTTCATGAAGAGATGCATAATATTATCGATCATTAGGGAAATGCAAATCAAAACCACTATGGGACACTACTTCACATCACTTAGAATGGCTATAATTTACAAATAGAAACAAGTAAAAATCAATGTTGGTGAGCATATGTAGAAATGAGAAACCTAATGTACTGTAGATCGTAATGTAAAATGGTATAGGCATTATGGCAAATAGTTCAGCATTTCCTCAAAAAGCTATATTTACAGTTATCATATAACCCAGTAATTACACTCCTAGATATATATCCAAGAGAAATAAAAACTTATGTCCACACAAACATTCATACATGAATGTTCACAGCAGCATTTTTCATAATAGTCAAAATTTGGGAATCATCTAAATGTCCATTAACTGAAGAATGGGGGAAAATAAGTTATATCAGCACAATGGAGTATTATTGAGCCATAAAAAGGAATAAAGTACCTCATTCATGCTACAACATGAATGAACCTTGAAAAGATTATGCTGAGTGAAAGCAGTCAGACAAAAAAGACCACATATTGCACGATTCCTTTCATATTAAATGTCCTGAATAGTCAAATTCATGGAAACAGAAAGTAGATTAGTAGTTGTCAAGGGTTGGGGGGAGGGTGAATAGGGAGTGACTGCATTTTGGGGTAATGAAAACGTTCTGGAATCTAATGGTGGGAATGGTTGCAGTTTTTTGAATATATGAAAACTATTGAATGTTACATTTTAATATAGTTTGCTAATTGTATATCAATAAAAAGTGATCTTTTAATCTTAAAAGCTCTTTGAGAAAAAAATTCAAATCTGTTCAGAGTCAGAAAAAAAATAAATATACAAACAATACAAAAATCTGTCACCTGACCTAACTAAAACTCTGTCAGGTGTTTTCATGATACTTGCCATCCAACCAGTCATTCACAAGCTGTAATAACTTAAAGGTGCCAGGGTCTCCCTTCAGGATATTGGCCCAGGTCCAGACTAATACAGACTGTATGGACCTTTCTTTCTTCCTTCACAACAGAAATGAACAAGAATGTTATTTCTGGGAAGGACAATAGGGCACAGAATAGAGTAGTTATATACTTTAAGGTCAGCTGAGATGAAAGCTCAGCCTCAAGGTTAAACAGCATTCAATTTCATCTGGAAATGCATATCTGTTTACCTACACTTCATAAAATTCCTCCACTTAAGATGATACAAAAGCCCAGTTATTTAGTTGCATACCCTGTTAAAGTTTTAGTTTGACATGCACATGCTGTTTGTTGAGTAGCCATAATTAACTATAATCAGAAAATAGCTCATTTTATGGTTCTCTGAATTCTCAGTGGTCTTTCCCCCCTCTCCTTCTTCTTCCCTAACTCTGACTACTTAACTATAGCTTTATTATTCCCCTGCCCCACACACAAACTACCTTAATAGAAATGTAAGTAATTTAAGTAAATCCTCCAGCACAGTATTGTAACATTGGTAATTCTCCTACAAAATCTCCTGGTCTAAGCTATATTTGAGATCTGTGACTACTTTGTGTCTGAAACTGTAGGAAACAGGGCTGGGTAATGTACCCATCATACAGGGAAAAGGTCTTCTAGTACCTTCATTTTGTTCTCAGTTTCTCTAAGAATGGAACACAAATCTCATTCCAGAAAGATGTCTGAAAAATACTTCTACGATAGCCTATGGTAGGAGTATCTACACTTTCCCTGGGACCCTGAGAGGGAAAATGTGCTTTTTAATGCTGGACAATTCTGAATTTTAACATTATCTCCTTCTTCATTGTATGATGCTCCCATATATCTTATAGAATTTTTGTCCTTTACTAGCCCCTTCAATTTCTTCCTTCTGTCTCTTGCTCTCAATCCTTATTTTCAGTTTTCTTCCCTGTTTCTTTTTTATATTGTTTCCTTGATGAAACACAGCTTATATTTTCTTCATTTTTATTTTCTTAACAGGATTTTTATAACTGGGTCTGCCTAATCAGTCTCCTGCTTTTTAGCCTCATCCATCTTTTCTCTGGTGCTACTCAAATTTCTTGGCTGGATTCCCCATCTAACCCTACTGCTGTTCAGAATGAATCAGGAAAAATCCCACTGGGGCACCTTTCACTTTGAAATATTTTTTGTCTTGCCTCAGAAGCACAGAAATTTGGTCATTTAGATAAGGGAAAGATATTTTCAAGTACTTAACAAAGTGTCCATCTGGACACAATTTGAAACAACTCCTAGGAAAATCTCTGATTTTTTGTTCCCAAATATTTAGATATCCACTGATATCTAAATATCCATTTTAGATATCCATTGATATCCATTTTGATCTGCAGACCTTCCTTATGTTGTCCACACTTTGTCTGGAAAAAAAAAACATGCTTCATAAAGCATCAGCCTGAATACAAGAAAATCAATAAGCAATCTGTGCAATAATTAATTAAGGTGCCAGAATGAATTACTATTTATCCCCCTCCTGATTTAGGTCAGAGTTGTGTTTGATTTGGGAAGTTGTCCATTTTCAATTACAGTTTGTTCTGCATTCTTTTGGTGGGGCTGCAATGAATGGCAAAAAATTATGTTATGGCAGAAAACTATGGGATAAGTTTAACATGGTGAAGGTGTAGTTTGGGAAAAGTTATTTCCAAGACAATGCTAATATAAAGGGCAAGATAGTATGGGAAAAGTTTCTCTCCTCACATCTATAGACACAGTTATGATGAAGCCAGCTTTGTTCTCTGTGCATTGCTCTCAGTTTTTGTATGTTCAGCAAACATTTAGTGAGCAATTGCTCTATGTCAGGCATTGCCTAATGCACTAGGCTTGCAGCATGTACAAGAACATTGTGGTCCCTGAGAGAATGTATAGTCTAAAAAGGGAGACCAATATTAAACAGTCATACACATAATTCATTAATTATGATTTTTAAGGGCTACAAGAGTACCTTGCGTAGCTTGATTCTTCCACAGCCCAAAGATTAGTGTTCAAACTAAAGTCAGGAAACATCCTGAAAGCTCTCTATGGCCTTCTGTGTATCCTAAAGACTAAAGACATAAGTAAATAGTGAAGAAAGGAATTCCTTTTCAGAATGCAGTGAGAGGTCCAGGTGACTCCAGTTTGGGGTCTAGAGTATCAGACAATGTGCTGAAACAAGAAGGCTCTCAGTGGTATAATGCAGCTTGTCACCAAGCCCCAATCTCAACTTCTTGGATACTTGTTTTACTTGGTGAGAACTAGTCCTCTTTGGAACATGGCCTGAAGACTAGCTGATAATAATGATCAAGAATAGGCTACTTTGAAATAATCCAATCAAGAAATGGGCAGAAGACATGAGCATATGTTTTGGCAAAGAAGACATACAAATGGCTAACAGACTCATGAAGAAGTGCTCAACATCACTTGGCATCAGGGAAATACAAATCAAAACCACAGTGAGATACCACTTAACACCAGTCAAAAGGGCTAAAATTAACAAGTAAAGAAATGATAGATGTTGGCCAGGAAGTGGAGAAAGGGGAACCCTCTTACACTGTTGGTAAGAATGCAAGCTGGTGTAGCCACTCTGGAAAACAGCATGGAGGTTCCTCAAAAAGTTGGAAATAGAGCTATCCTACAACCCAGCAATCACACTACTGGGTATTTACCCTAAAGATACAAATGTAGTGATCTGAAGGGGCATGTGCACCCAAATGTTTATAGCAGCAATGTCCACAATAGCCAAACTATAGAAAGAAACTAGAAGTCCATCAACAGATGAATGGATACAGAAGAAGGGGTATATATATACAATGGAATACCATGCAGCCATCAAAAGAAATGAAATCTTGTCATTTGCAATGATGTGGATGGAACTAGAGGGTATTATGCTCAGTGAAATGAGTTAATCAGAGAAAGACAATTATCATATGATCGCTCTGATATGAGGAATTTGAGGGGCAGGATGAGGGGTCATAGGGTGTAGGGAAGGAAAAAATGAAACAAGATGGGATTGAGAGGGAGACAAACCATAAGAGACTTTGAATCTCATGAAAAAAAACTGAAGGCTGTTGGGAGATGGGGGGTAGGGATAGGGTAGCTGGGTTATGGACACTGGGGAGGGTATGTGCTATGATGAGCGTTGTGAAATGTGTAAGCCTGATGACTCACAGGCCTGTACCCCTGGGGCAAAGAATACATTATATGTTAATTTTTAAAAAAAGAATACGCTGTTTTGGTTGTTAATTAATGTTGGTAGGACTGGGGTGATGACAGATTAAATTCTCTGACAGAGAAATATGCCTAATAGAAAGGACTTCTGGATTACCAGTGTTAAAAAAAATATATCAGAAAGATTAAAAGAAGGAGGCTGGAGAACTTCAACAAGTGAATAGGTTCCTATTTATTCTGGGTGGTAAACTTGGAAGGCAGGGAGACTGGTGCAGACCTTTTCAGATCTAGGATTTTGTGAAGTTTGACTTACAGGGGCACTAGCACTCCTAGAAGAATGGCTGAATGCCAACTCCACTTTCCTTAAATGTACATTTAAAGAGCATTTGCTGGTGCCAATTTATTCTTAGCTCTGTGGGCCTTCCTATGTATATGTCACATAGACAGGGACGTTACTTATATTTGATACAATGATCCCAGCCTAAATGTGCTCACACTTTTCATAACTCAATTTAGTGTAATTGTACTCAATTTAGGGATTAAATAACTGCCTCTTTCTCTTCCCTATGGGCATGTGATTAATTGTCATCATAGTAAAATGCCTTCAATACAGACCTAAGCTTCAGTAGGCTCCCAGGAGCTTAGGTTTTAAATCTAGATAGCGTTTACTTGGCCTTACCTCATTAAACTTAGATAAGTCAAGTTTAAAAACCAAGGCCTTTACATATCAGCAAGGGCAGGAAAAGCCTAGTCATTGAAAGAGTTTACCTTAGCATCTGTGTCAGACAGGTTCCAAATACTAGTTGACTAGCACACCTTTATGCATGAGGATGCTGCATTTTAATGCTTAGTCCCATTTTATGATAAGTGGCATGTAGAATCTTTCTGGTATCTTTTAGGATAACATTACAGGAGGTGGGGTCATTCTGACTCCATCTGCACATTAAGTTTTCACCAGTATCTACTTCTTCTACTAGTGATATTAAACATCTATGATCTTAGGCATATTCAGATATTTGTAATATCAATATACTGCATGTGTAGATGCATTTGTGGTTATATGAGCACAAATGTGTGCAATGATAGTGGTCTCTTCCTCCAGCTCTACTAAGGAGTGTACCATTCCAACAGCTTTAGTGATTCTGACCTTTTATTTAGCCTGCCTAAAGAGAAGTAGGCATTACTGCTTAAGTGGTACTATTAGGGAATGGCAGGTGGATGGTTCAAGGACCTAATTACATTCTTTTTCTACTCTGAGACAGTATACTATTGTTGTTAGGAACACAGGCTCTGGAGTCACATGGCCTGTGTTTGAATCATAGAACCACAGGTTATTAAACCTCTCTGTGTTTCTGTATCCAAATCTGTAAAATGGAGATAATGATAGTATCGCTCTCATAGGGTAGTCATGAAGATTAGATGAATTAATTAATGTAAAATGCCTAGAGCAGCACCTAAACATAAGTATCATTCAGTGTATGTCAGTTCTTATTATTATTTTCCAAATAAAGCCCAAATCCCCTTCCTTACTTTTCACTCTTTTTTATCTTTTTTTCTTTTTTCTTTTTTCTCTCTCTTTTCACCACTACTATAATCTAAGTCACTTTCACTTTTTGCCCACATTCATTCTTAGCAGTACAACAAGTGTAATCTTAAGACACAAGTCCTATCAAGGTATTCTCTTATTTAAAAGCGTCCAGTGTCTTGGAACACCAAAAAAAAAAATTAAATTTAATTTAAAAAAAATGAAAAATAACCAGTTGAACTTCAAAAAATAAAAAATAAAAAAAAGTAATAAAACTTTCCAGTGGCTCCCCTTCACACTAAGAATATTGCCCAAACTTCTTTCCCTGATCTACAGAGGCTTAAATGGTCTGACCCATCCTCCTTTTCAGATCTAGTATCTTATCAATCCCCTACACTTTTCTCACTGAACCTCAGTTGTGCTTGCCTGCTTGCTATTAGTGAAATCACATAAACGTGTTGGCCTTACAACCTTTGCATAAGGTATTTTCTCTGTCCAGAACAGTCTTCTCTCTGATCTTTATATGGCTTGGTTCCTTGTTGTTTTGCCTTACCAGAAAGAACCACCTGGGCACTACCTACCCATCAGCCTGTTTAAATTCTTTGCCTAGCACTTAGCACTCTTAGAGACACTGGTTTATTTGTTTATAGTTTGTCTCCCCTTACCAAATTGTAATGTTCATCACAGCAGGATCCTTGAGCACTACTTCATTCATTCAATACATATTTATTGAGAGACTTCTATGTGTCAGGCAAAGTTCTAGGGATCCGGGAGATACTATATTGTATAATACAGATAAAAATTATTGCCCTGTTAAAGCTTATTTTCTACTAGGTTTGGATGAGCAATAAGAAAATAAATAGTAAACTCTATTATATACCAGATGATGAAAAGCAGTATGGGAGAGTAATGAATGTACTTTGGTGGCAGTGGTGGTGGTGATGGATGTTTGTGTGTTGTTATTTTAAATAAGTGTGTCAGCTCTGGGTGTTATACTCAACCGATAAATCATTGAACATTATATAAAAAACAAATGATGTATTATACCTTGGCTAATTAAATTTAAATTTAAAAAGTTTCATTCTACAAAGGAAAAAAATAAGTAAATAAATAAGGGTGTCAGGAAAGGGCTCACTGGCAAGTGGATATTTGAGCAAAAACATGAGGGTAGAACCATCTGTATATTGGAGGGAAGATCAAGTACACATGCCCAGATATAGGATAAGCATACTGTATTCAAAGAAAAAGATACTACTGTGGTTGGAGTGCTTTGAGTGAGTGGAGTGGAGTGAGGCTGGGAGTAGGAGGTGAGCTCAGAGTGGGTAATTTGGGGAGGGGTGGCCAGATCATGTAGGTGCTAGAAATGATCTGGTTTGTGGATTTTCTTCTGAGTTACATGGAGTGTAAATGGCTCAATTTGAATAGAGGAGTAATATGACTTACATGATTTAGAAGCATCAGTTGGTTTTCTGGATGGAAAATAGTAGGAAGGCAAGCATAGGAGAGAGACTAATAGGCTATTGCAATAATACAGAGTAGGAGATGATAAAGATATAGATCTGGTAGTAGCAGTGCAGATGGTGAGAAATGTTAAGGGTCCACATACACATTTGAAGCATGGGCAACAATATTTGCTGATGGATTGGAATGAGGGGTGTGATATAAAGAGATCAAAGTTGAGAGTTTGAGCTCTTTTTTGTTTGTTTCTCTTTGTTGTTATTGTTTTATTTTGTGTTGTTTTTTGGCCCTGAGCAAATGAAAGGATGAAGTTGCTGTTTACTATGATGAGGAAGTCTGTGAGAGTTTTCTGCAAATGGAGAAGTCATGAGTGTGGTTTTAAACATGTTCAGTTTGATACCTTTTAGACATCAATTTAAGATACAAATTAGAGGGGCACTGGGTGGCACAGTGGGTTAAAGCTTCTGCTTTCAGCTCAGGTCATGATCCCAGCGTCCTGGGATCGAGCCCCGCATCGGGCTCTCTACTCAGCAGGGAGACTGTTTCCGCTCCCCCCACCCCCGCTGCCTGCCTCTCTGCCTTCTTGTGATCCCTGTCTGTCAAATAAATAAATAAAATCTTTAAAATATATATACAAATTAGATGTTTTTGGTGCCTAGAATGGTGTCAAGCATGGGGTTGGCACTCAATAAATAATTTTAACTGAATGGATCAATGCCCTTTAAGTTTCCTCTACTTCCTTTCAACCACAGCCACATCAGCTTACCAAGTCAGTCTACTCCCTCTTCAAGCTGGATTCTCATATTTGATGTCAAGTGAACCTTTAAAAAAATAAATTTTTTTTACCTTTTTTCTAAGGTGTCTCTACTTGGTCTCAGACACTTTCTGTTTCTTGGAGATATCAGGAAAGCCCTGTTTGCTCCGGTTTCCCATCTGTTGGAAAGAAAAACAGCTAGAAAGCCTATTATTAATCTTCTTGCTTCAATACTTACATTGTAAACCTACATGATCTTCTTTCATTAGTCACAGAGAAGACTAATTACACTGACTAGACTAATGAACTCAGTATGCAAGTGTTCATTTAATGAGATAATCTGTTCAACTTGCCCCTGTAGTTGTTCAAATACCTTCTCAATTCAGATTTTATAGCAAAGCCAGAAAATTCCAGAAAATCCCCATAGTTCACTAGTGTTAATAAATGTGTATATGTATACCTATGTGGGCTTATGGGCTATGGGTACATAAGTATGTACAACTTGACATGTACACCCATCTTTACAACTTGATGGTAGACAAAGCAGAACAGGGTGCTCAGACCCAGAATGGCCCTAAGTGACAATGTCTCCAAAGATTATATGACAGAGATTCATAAGCCAGCACCAGCACAGACAAGTCATTGTAACTGAAGGAGGGCAGAATGACCCAAGATTTCTGTCATCCTGAGTGAACTGGAGATTAAGAGAGATACTGACTCTTTAACAAAAGACAAATGATTAATTCTTTTGAGTAGGGCAATTTTCAAATAAGTAAAAGTCTGCTGTGGTTGCTTCTTTCCCTGAAGGGCAGCTCCAGTGACTGTAGTGGCTTTGGGACAAGTTGGCAAACGATATTTCTGTCAGAGAAGAGTCTGAGTTTCAGGGTCTCTCTCTTCACTGAAAGGTTCTAGTGCAGCTGAGAGTTGCAGGCTGAGAAGACTGTAAGCTCCTTTTGAGACCTGCCTATTAGCACCAATCTATAAGTCTAGAAAAGGGACTTGTATCATGAAAGATGAGTCATTGGATATAACTATTTTATCTCCACGAAGAGGAATAATTAAGGGTCATCATCTTCTACTGAATATGACACTCTGTTTTGGAGAAAAGTATTTTTTTTAAACCCCAGTGAGGGAGCTTTATAGCAGATGTTGTTATTGTTATTCTTATGTGTGTGTGTAGGCAGGAAATAGTATAAGATCTAAAAATTAAATTAAAAGAAGATAAGAGCTGGGAAGTAAGGAGCAAATTTATTTTGAAACTGGTAAATATGGCTGGATGGACAGTGGACACAAATGTCATGACCAGAAAAGGGCTAGAGCATTTAGTTGGACTCTGGAACAATCAGGGGTTAACAAGAATTCACTGGTCCCTAGACAATGACCAGTGGTGTGAGGGGTCCAAAACAGGAATATTTGCTCATTCATTCATTACTCAATCAACAATCTTTATTTTTCCAAGTGCTTTTTTCTGTTGTATAACTGAAATTTTATTTTGCCTTGTGCTTGCTTGACTATAGAGTTTTAGGTTGAAAATAATTTTTCCTCATACAAATTCAGGCATTACCATATCCAATTACTTTCTTATTTAGCAAATTTTTAAATTACAGCAACATACAATATTTATTTCATATAGTGAAACAACTGAAATGTTTATGAATAACATTTACCTGATATGAGATTCCCATTATATATGGCTTAGTATTTATTTTATAGCAGATTTCCTCAAGTTTCATTGTATTACTCCAGTGTTGCTAATGAGTTTGACACATATAATTCTCACATCTTTGTAAATAATTTTTATATTTTAGAAGTCTTTTTGGGTCTTGCCATATTCTTCATGTTTTAAAATTTCACCATGTAATTTCTAGTTATGAGTATGCACATAGATATATGCATTTGTGTGTGTGAATGCATGTGAGGATGTGCACGTCTTAGTTTGCCTTGATTAATCAAACAGACATGACCCATTCTTCTGGAATTCATGTCTCAGTGGTTGAGATGCAGACAGATATGCAAGGAAAAAAATACAATAATAAAAAGTTAATGCTATGGAGGGTTTACCATGTAGGAGACACTGTATAAAGTGATTTGTATTTCTTACTCAAGGCATGAATGGATCCTGCCACTCATTAGCACTTTTCACTACTTGACATGATCTCAATTCCTTATTTATATATTTATTTTCTGTCTTCAGCAACTGTATTCAATGTTCCATGAAAGCAAGCATTCTGCCTGTCTTGGTCACAGCTGCATCTGCAGGGTGTTGCACAGTGTTAAATAATTATTTTTTAAATGATTGAATGGATGAATTTTATAGTATCTTCATGTTAGCCCTGTTAGACGGCAAGTACAGAAATTATCATACCCATCCTATATATAAGGATATGAGGCTCCAGAATGGATATAGACTTGGAAATCAGAATCAAATAAAGATACTACTACTAATAATAATCATAATAATGCTTTATTGAGTGCTTACTATGTATAATTCAGTGTGCTAGTTTCCCTATATGGCTTATATTGCTGAATTTTCACAATTCTGTGAGGTAGGTATTATTATTCCCTTTTTATATGTGAGGAGTCTGAGGATCAGAGAGATGAACTGATTTGCTCAAGATCATATAGCCAGAGTGTGTAATTAATTCCATTGTGTTTTGTTTTCCTTTTTTTCTTTAAAGATTCTGTCCATTTATTTGACAGAGAGGGCCCACAAGCAGGGGGAGTGGCAGAGGGAGAGGGAGAAGCAGACTCCCACTGAGCTGGGAGCTAGATGTGGGGCTCTATCCCAGGATCTTAGGATCCTGACTTGAGCAGAAGGTAGACCTTTAACCTGCTTAACAGACTGAGCCACCCAGGCATCCCCCCACCCCAATGTTTGTTTTCAAAGCCTACTCTATCTCTACTACACCAAGGTGCTTGCCTTGGTCTTTGAGGACTGCTTGGGCTTCTATAAGACAATGCCAGATAGTGTATTTCTGACTTACTTCATTGCCATTTGGGCTTATTAGTTTAGTGTGAGTACAAAGGAAGAAATTAGAATCAAAAAAGGAAAGTTATTTGCTCAAGGTTTCAGTTTCTAGTGACAGAGCTAAGGCCAGAGGTAGAGCTCCTATTTCCAGTTCAGTTTTCTTTGTCACAACCATGTTATTTTTTCCTTTGTCTCAGTGGCTTTCAAATGTAACCCCTCCTAGAAAGGTTTGCTTTTCAATGGGGGCTACAAATATTAAAGGTTCCTTATACTTTTGGAGGAAAGATAGAAAATTAAAACTTGTTTCCTCATACTAGAATATGTGATTTAGTAAACATTTAACATGCCCTTCCTCTGGACCAAGCACTGTGCTAGGCACAGAAGAGATGCATGAGATGTATTCCCTGCCCTCAAGCACTGTCTAGTCTAAGAGGATACAGACTAACTATAATGCCATTTCTTTTCTCAGTAAGCATTTCCAACCACAGGCATTATTTGCCACCATTTATCTCCTTCTCTTTATCACTTAGCTATTCAGCATACAGAATGTTAAAGACCAGATGGTGTTAAGCTGCCTATTTTAGGACTAGTAAAATTTCATTCTTTATCTTCCATTTAAAACAGTATCTTAATAAGAAAACTGTTCACAAAGCATTTATGGAGTACTTAGTCTTAGTGGGTACCTTGAGAAGGATATAAAAAGGAATGCAGCTGTGGGGCTTTGGGAAAAACCCAAGACTTAAAGTAGGAAAATTTGGGCTTGAGTCAGGGCTTTGCTATTGACAAGTTGAGTGACCTTGGATGAATCATTTAACTGTGTTGCTGGGAATATTAAATGAACTAAAAAATAGGAAAGCAGCTGGCTTCAAGAATTATCCAGTTTTTCAGTCTTTCATTAATTCAGTAGAAGACACAAAGGTATCTGCTTTTAGTGAAATAATTTTCTTTGAGAATATTTAGAAAGACAAAGTGCCATAACAAGCTTCCTATTCTCTCATCCCCTACCATGTCACGAAATTTGTCTCTTGCTAAGCTTATTATTGACTTTATTGTCAATAAATCCAATGGTCACTTCTAGATCTTCATTTTATTTAACTTTTCAGCAGTTCTCTCCATTGTTGGCCACTCTGTCCTTAATACAAAGTTTTCCTTGGGTTTCTGTGATACACAATCCTCTATAAATTTCCTGTATAATGGTCCTTTCTCAATCTTGATTTTGAGAATTCCTCTATTATCTAAAAATTATATGTCCTCGAGCCTCAGTCTATACCCTCTTTTCTTCCTACCAGTCTGCCTTCCCTAGGCTTCAGTTACTATCTATACATAAATATGATGCACATCTATTCATCTTTAGCCCAACTCTCCTGGGCTCAGACCCACATAGTCAATTACTTTACCAACACCTGCATCTGGATACCCATATTTTATAAGCATCTTAAACTCAATATGTCACAAGACGAATTCACCAACTAACCTCCTCTCTGCAACCCATTCCACTACTCCTCACGTTTTCCCTCTTTCAATAAACACCCATTTGTTTAAGCCAGAAACCTAGACCTCACCCTTGACAGTACTCTTCTCCATCCCTTCCCAATCTAATCCATCAACAAGTTCTGTTTTTATACCAAAATATATGTTGTCTATGTTAAAGTCTTTTAATCTTCTCTACTATCACCCTCGCCTAAGCCTCAAGACACTAAACTTCTAGTGTCAGTGCTATACTCTATATATACTCAGTGTCATACTCTATAAGGCCTATCATAACCTGACCTATGTCCATTTCTCCAGCGTTATCATGTACCTTTCTCCCTTTGCTTTTCCCTTCTCATTCTACGAACATAGTGGGCTTCCTATTTTGGTGCCTTCATGCATGTTCTTTCTCTTTCTCCTTTTCCACATGTCAACTTTTAGTTTAAATATCACTTCCACTAGAAAGCCATCCCTGACTAACCCTTGCTCCTTGCCACCTATTTTGTATTCCATAAAATCCTGCACTTTACTTTTTTTCTACTCAGCATCCATTGCTTTTTCAGTGTTTTTCCTCCACATTTTACTCTAAGTTCTATGAAGGCAGGAACTGTGTCTCCCTTATTCATCAAACACAATGCCTAGCATATAAGCAGATACTCATTAAAATGAACATACACAAATGTTCATAGGAATATCATTCACAATAGCCAAAAAGTAGAAACAATGCACATGCCCATCATGTGATGAATGGATAATCAAATATAGCATATCCATACCATGAAATATTATTTAGGCATAGAAAAGAATAAATTATTGATTTACACTACAGCACAAGTGAACCTTGAAAACACTGTAATAAATGAAAGAAGCCGGTCACAAAAAATCACACACTGTATGATTCTATTTAATGAGAAATATCCAAAAAAGGCAAATCAATCTAGAGACAGAAAATATATTAGTGGTTGCCAGAAGCTGGGAAAAAGAGGGAATGGGGAGTGACTGCTAACTTTTTGAGGTGATGAAAATACTCAAAAATTAGATAATGGTGATGGATGCACAAGTCTGTGCATATGGGTATACCTAGGAGATATTGCGGGTTCAGTTCCAGACCATCACAGTAAGGTGAATATTGTAATAGAGCAAATCAAATGAATTTTTTTGTTTTCCCAGTGCATATAAAAGTTATGTTTATACTATACTGTAGTCTATTAAGTGCGAAATAGCATGTTTCAAAAACAATGTACATACTTTAATTAAAAATACTTTATTGCTAAAAAATGCTATGCTGTCACCTAAGCTTTCAGCAACTTGTATTCATTGATCACAGATTGCCACAACAAATATAATTAGAGTGAAAAAGTTTGAAATACTGCAAGAATTGCCAAAATGTGACACAGAGATACAGAATGAGCAAATAAACTGTTGGAAATAATAGCACTGATATTCTTCCTTCATGTAGGGTTGCCACATACCTTCAATTTATTAAAAAAAAAAAACAATACAATGTCCGTGAAGCTCAACAAAGCAAAGTGCAATAAAATGAGGTACATCTGTATAATAAGAAAGCACTAAATCACACAGGTTATGTGAGTAGACTTACGGTATGTAAATTATATCCTGTAAGGTACATATCAATGTGAAACTGTAAACACTGTAAGCTAATACTGCATGATTTTTAATTTACTGGGGGGTAAAGAAACAGGAAATAGTAAAGTTTCATCTTACGAATTACACACACCTATTTCATACCTCTGTTTTTACCTCCTCAGGCTTCTATAAGACAATGCCAAGACTTGGCAACTGGGAGAGGAAGCATAGAGTCCTAAATTTGGAAAGGACCTCAGAGACTATGTAATTCAACTGCCTCATTCTAACTATGAGAAAATGGAGGAAGCAGAGGGAAATTGATTCACCAAGTTCACACAGCAAATTAGTAACCAAATCTGTACTAAATCCCTTGTCTCCCAAGTCTCATTTTGGGGTTCTTTCCATTATACCCACCCAAGTCAGCCTTCTTAAGAGCTTTTCCACAACAACTGCAGCTTACAAATTATTGTTCACTCCTATCTGCAAGCGAGGCTGAGAAATGTAGTTTCTGTTAACGAGGAAAGAGGGGATGGATTTGGGGGAGGCAACTTGTAGTTTCTGCTGAAGATTCTTGTGATAATTTTGAATAGGCCAATATTGAGATCTGAAAGAATCCAGTGTTCTCTGAGGTTACCTCTGAAGTCAACATCAATGTTTCCAGTAGAGTGTGAATACAATAGTCACACAATGAACCCCTTTCATGATAAACATCTCTAGCCCCAGTCCACAGACTCAGCAGTTCGAGTAAATTGCATTTGGCAGGGACTGGCTGCAAGGCCCCACTGGCTCAAATGAATGCAACATTGCTTTAGAAACAAATCAAGGCAGCACTCACTATCCTGACCTAAAGGAACAGAAGGTAAAAGACCCTTTTTGAATGCAAATTGCAGCCTGGAATGTAAAAATGCTGGGCGACTTGTTAGTGTCTATTTCTTTTTTTTTTTTAAAGAAAGGCTCAAAATGTTTTCTTTTTTTTTTTTTTAAGATTTTATTTATTTATTTGACAGAGTGAGAGATCACAAGTAGAGAGGCAGGCAGAGAGAGAGAGAGAGAAAGGGAAGCAGGCTCCCTGCTGAGCAAAGAGCCCCATGCGGGACTCGATCCCAGGACCCTGGGATCATGACCTGAGCCGAAGGCAGCAGCTTAACCCACTGAGCCACCCAGGTGCCCCTCAAAATGTTTTCTTATGTGTTCCTCTTTGCTACATCTAATTATGGCAATTTAAGGAAAAGAGTTGACTAGAGTGGATATTATTCATATCAAAATTATTTTAGAGTATAAGAAAAATTGCAGGAATTTAAATATTTTTAATCATCCACTTTACTCTTGACGGCAGTACTTGTTTTAATAAGACATGATTGACAACATTTTCCACATTTTTTTTTCTGTTTGTTTTCTCTATTTGTTGGAAAAAGTCTCTCTAAAGTAGAAATATATCAGGGAGGTCTAGGTTGCAGGTGGTATAGTGGTCTCTTTTAGAGTTAGCAACAACTTTCCCCCAAGGAAATCAGTGTTAATGGTGCTGAAAATACCTGGGAGCTTGAAGTCTAGAGGACAAAAAGAAAAGGGCGGCTAGTTCTTGTCTATACACACACTGTGTCCTTATTAAGAAACCTGGGTCTGCAGAATCCTTTTTACTTTCTTGACTTAATTTCATATCAACCCCAAGAGTCATGTAATGTTGTCCATTTGCTGGAAAGAGCATGCAATGACAACAATTCCTCCAGATAAGTTAATTATCTGCTTTGAAGAATGCTTCAAGTGCCTTGATCTACTAATGATATTAGATAGCACGGGTTGTTCTGAGGCATTTTAATGAGTACCCATGCAGCAAAAACAGTCTTCAGCAAAGCATTTCTGACTTCTAATTAACTTAGAAAGTTTTCTTGGGCATTTTTTTTTGGTTGTTGTTGTTTTGAAACTGAGAATGAACAAAGGAAATTATATGGTAGGTAGCTAATGTATTCTTTCTGAATCTCTCTCTAGATGACATAAATTAATGGCTGGTCTCATTTTTCATGCTCCTATGCATGAAAAGAAAGAAATTAAGACAGTGATGCTATTTAACTATTACAGGAAGAATTCATTTTTGATCAAAATTATCTAGAGCTTTCCAGCTATGGCATCCATGTACTTTACTCAGCCACCTCTTGGGTCAACGAACTAACTCAGGCTCTGCCGAATGGCACTGGTGAAATTTTAGTGATTCTGGCCCCAAATCTTACTGTGTGTATCCACTACATTGAGGGAACACCCTTTTCTGAAGCATAAGAAATTCTATTACCCAGCAGCTTGGGACAAGTTAAATTAGTCTGTAGACAATTTAACTACAGGAGCACTTGCCTCTAGGAAAACCATTAATTTTGTTTAAAGTGACAATATTGCTGTCATTGGGGACTTTCCAAATTTCTTTGTTGCCACAGAGTCTTGCTTAAAAAGAAGAATTTTGATTGATTAAATGCTTTTTTTTTTGCTCCTTTTTCCGCCAAAAAGATCACCCACACAAATATGCAAATATGTACAGATATTTAGCTAAATTTTGATTTAGCTTTTCATGGGTTTTCTGGACAATTAAAGTAGGGCTTTTATAGGTCAAAAAGAGAAAGAAAACTCTGGAACTGGGTTTACATTATGCTATGCACTAATTAAAATGCCTCACATAAAGACATTTTATAAAAAAGTGAACAGAAATGTATTTGGGGAAGGGGCACCTGGCTGATGCAGTCAGTTATGTATCTGACTGCTCACGCTGTGATCTCAGAATCATGAGATCGAGACCGATATTGGGGCTCTGTGCTCAGTACTGAGTCTGCTTAAGGTTCTCTCTCCCTCTGCCTCTGCCCCTCCCCTCTGCTCACTCGTGCACGGTCTCTCCAAACAAATAAATAAATCTTAAAAAATAAAGGTATTTAGGAACTACATTTTGTGAAATGTAATGTGTGTAGTCTATTAGTCAAAAGCACAACTTCACGGAATGTATATCAATTTACATTTCTAAATTTATGTGTCAGCTAGCATTTTTTTGTGACTGTGAAGCCCTCAAAGCCACACAAGTCTGTGTGGGTCAAGTCCTGTATCCTCACTCTACAGGGTGGGTCACAGATGCAGGAATCTTCTGCATCCAAAGTTGTTACAAAGGAAATAGATTACATTGATTAATTCTGCTTGTAGCTTTATAGATGCCCTTAAGGGCAGCAAGTTATTCCTTGAGGGAATTATGCATGTTCCTCTAAAGCAATTGTATTATCAGTTAAAAGGCCCTATTGGTCTCAGTCCTACATTAGAAGTGGCTTTTAAAAGATTGCTAGGCCTGCCTAACAGGTAAATAAAAGAAAAAGACAGTCTGCACAGATCTCTCCTGTGGTAACCCAAGGCAAACATTTTGACAGAAAACCTTGAATCTATTGCAATTGAGACATGGGCAAATGGCTGTAGTTATACAAGAATGGAACCAAATCTTTTTTTGTTTTTCTTTTTTGACACCAAATCTTTACATTGATCTCAGAACTCTATTAGCGATGCATTCTCCAGGGTCTGACTACCAGCAAACAGGAAATAAGTTTATCTACCTAGAAGGAGTATGAGCTATTCCTCTGGGGAGTTTCATTAAAGGTAGTAGTGTTGCTGTTGAGTGCTACTATTGGGCTGTCTTCTGTGTAGCTCATGCTAAGTGGGAATGACATTATTCTCCTAGCCTCTCTCCTCTCTTTATCATAAATAATGGCATGATGAGGTCTTGGGTATCCTCCTATAGATAAAGGTCAGTTTGTGTGTGTGTGTGTGTGTGTGTGTGTGTGTGTGTGTGTGTGTGTGTTGGGTGTAAAAAGAGATTTGGAGGTGAGAGAATCTAGCCAAATTTATAAATATTTTAACCAAGAGCTCATGTTTAGCAAAATGAGTTTCTCTGTGTTGTTAGTTTTCCAGCAATACATTCTCATTCACTCTGCCTCACAGTGAGCCTTTCCTCAGTGGAACATTGTGCCTCCACTGACTGGAATCTTGCTTTGAATTCTAGCTATGCTTTTGCCTCCCTACCACTTCTCTTTCAATCTGTATCTACCTTCCCTGAATTCTCTCTGACACTCAGCTTATTGCAGTTTATATATGAAAATGAAAACTAACCAATTTTTCCCATTTGCTATTATTGTCGCTTGTTTCTTTCTTCATATTCTGACTTCAGATTTGAGGAGTCATTATTGATTATTCATAATAATTGTAAGGCACACAAATGCAATTAATTCAAAGCATAATATGAGAAGAACGAGGGTTTTAGAATGAAAGAGACCTAGATCCCAGTCCTATCCCTATCTGTTTATTAGTTACCTTATTTGAGGCACATTACTTAACTTCTCTTAGCCTCAGTTTTTTCCTCCAAAAATGGGATTTTTTAAACAGATTTTATTTATTTGAGAGAGAGAGAGAGTGCACAAGCAGGGCAGAGAGGCAGAAAGAAAGGGAGAAAGACTCAGAGCTAAGCAGGGATCCAGATATGAGGCTCGATCCCAGGACCCTGAAATCATGACCTGAGCTGAAGGCAGATGCTTAACCGACTGAGCCACCTAGGCACCCCCAAGAAAATGGGATTAATAAGAGTATTTATTGTTGCAGTTTTCGGATTGAAAATCATTCCCCTTTCCATATCCTGAGTTCCATATTCTATATTCCACTCTTTGAGTTAGGCAAATGGAGATAAAAATGTCAATCTCATTATTAATAAAGTTGATTTAAATCTGAAACTAATTATTGCAAATAATTTCCTATCCTATACTTTGAGTTAAACTTACACAACCAGGCAGTGACAGGCAGAACTGGACAAAAACAGTACTTCCCCACAAGGGTAAACCCTTCCCCAAAGCTTTCCTAATGGTTAAACTGGGACTGACGAAAGAGTGGAAACTCAGAAATGAATGATTTGTACTTTCCCAGTCCCTTCTTTCAATCTTGCCAAGCAGATATGTTCTTCTTCCCTTAGGCAGGAGTGAGGAGGGGTGGAGAAAGGTCAGAATTGTTCCTTCTCTACTTCTTGTCCTAGGAAATATAATTCCTCTCTGCAGTAATTTGAGCAGTGAACCATTTCTTTTTAACAGCTAGGATTATTGGGAAGATTAAATGAGAAACAGCATGTCAGGCATCTTACACAGTGCCTGGCAAAATTAGGATCGAAATCCAGTTCTATTGGCTCACCAGGTGGCTTTGGGCAAAACTTTCTGAACTTCCAATTTTTAACCTGTAAAATGAAGATAATAACAACTAGCTTGCACAACTGTGAAAATTAGAAAAAATGTGTGTGAAGAGTTTGGTATATGTGGACACAGTAAATGACAACGATTATCATTACACAGTTATATAAATTTGTTTGTAGAATGTGTCCCACAATTTTTTCCACAGCAGATTGATGTTTCTGGATATAGTTGGCATTGGCGTATATGGCCTGGCAGCCACAGTACTCATGCTTACCAATGTAACTAGTCAAGGGGGTGATGGGTCTGAAAGAAGCTGAGAAATAAGTCCAGGAACCAAGAAAAGAATGCTGGGAAGGCAAGAATTTTTGTGACTTCGTCACACAGCAACAAACCTACATATTAATATTTTAGGTGACTGAAGCATGAAGTGTCCTTTTTTAATTTAATTATACTTTTGAAGATTGAGAAAAATTGCCCAAAACACTTTTTCCAATATAGAACTAATTTTTTTGTAGGAATTTAGAGTTATAGAGCAAGGGCTTTAACACATTTTACTCTTTCTCAGGATCATAAAATATCTTTCTTTAAAAGATTTATTTATTATTTTAGAGAGAGAGAGAGCATGCAAGTGGAGGGAGAGGCAGAGAGAGCATGCAAGTGGAGGGAGAGGCAGAGAGAGAGAGAATCCTTAAGCCGACTCCCTGCAGAACATGGAGCCAGATGTAGGGCTCACTCAGTCCCAGGACCCTGAGATCATGACCTGAGCCAAAAGCAAGAGTTGGTCACTCAACTAAATGAGACACCCAGGCACCCCAGAGTCATAAAACATCTTTTATTTGAGACCCTGATACTTTTTGGTTGATTTAACATGGCTGACAAATGTGTCTATAGGACAAGTTAAGTTTCACCTAGGTCCAGAAAATGATTGTCAAGATATTTCGGAAAATTCCTTGTAAAAAATTAAATTTTCTCTAGATAGTGATTTGGTATAATGGCATCTTCTTAAAACAATCATTCGCAACTATTTTAGACCTTCTGGTTTGGTGAGCTTATTACTATCATGCTTCATTTCTGTGTTTCTCTGGTTTACCTTACACATCACAATCACAATTTAGAATATTCTAAATAAGTAAGAGCTTATTTTTTTAAGAATACTGTACTTTTTGTTATAAATTAAGTACAAATGTGAAAATTCAGTATCTGAGAGTCAAAACCGCATTGTTCAGTTGTTTGTGGGAAATCAGTGGGTTTGATTAGAGGTCAGGTGGGGAAAATGATATAGGAGAGAGAATGCAATATTTTGTTTTAGGGTTTTGGGGTTAATTTTTTACAGGTGAGTCTCTAGAAACTGCTTTCCTAACATCTTTTTTCTAATGGATTTAACCTTTAAAAAGAACAAGTTACCTTCCCATGGTTGACACAGTTAGGCAGTCAAAGCAGGACGGAATGGGCTCAGGGCTTGAGACTGTACCATTCATTCCAAACAGCTTACACGGCTTACAAGAGGGACTGATCGAGAGTAACTCAGCCACACTACTGTATAAACAAGCTAAAGTTTAAAATTTTTTCTTGAGATTATTAATATAATATAGGCACATGAAGTAAATGACCCACTTTCTACCTTGCAGAACTGTGCAAACTAAAGACAGAAATAAACTCCATTTTTGAACTGTTCTATTAGTTGTTGCCTGACAGTCTTAAAGTCAATATTGGACCAGTAAACCTCAGCAAATATTCAAATGGAAATTCCAAAATAGTTGGTGAAAGTAACTAAATTCTCACCTCAGTGTAGAGAACAAAATAGTCTATGCGTACTGTGACTGATTCAATAAAATATTTGAGATGGCATTATCCAACAATTTAAATGAGGCCTTTAGCGATCTGGAAACAAAAAGTCACTAGATGGGTTATTGTGTGTTATCACCAAAGGTCAGGGCCATTATCCCCTGTAGCTGAAGGAAGGTAATGGTGCAAAGTGCCTCTGGCACTGTAGCTGGTGAGAAGATAGGAGAAGACAGCCCTAGACAGCTACTGTCCTGTTTTCTTGTCTCCAAAGCAGTTGGTAACACCAGCTAACACACTTAACTGTATTAACAAATGTGCCAAGTAAACTGAAACCAATTTGTATTAGGAGTAAATTTGCATCACAAAGGTGGCTCACTTGAGTGGTCTAAGCTGACCACCCTTCTAGCTACTATAGCTCTGAGAGTTACTTTAGGAATGCCAAATTAACTATAAAAAGGAAAGGAGAGGAGAGGAGAGGGGAGGGGAGGGAAAAGAGAAAAGGAAACGGAAAGGGAAAGAAAAAAAGACAAAAATGCTCTTCAGTGGCCTAAAATTTCCAAAGATTTATATGCAATTTCTGTTGTTCTTCTGAAATATATTGTTTTTCATTTCTCTAGACTTGGTGTTTAAATGATAGCTGAATATACCTGTTTGGAGAAGCTCGTATACAGAGAGCTATTTCCCAGTGAGCAGAGGTGTGTGAGCATATTACAAAATGTCCATTGTGTGTAATAGTACAAAAAATTATTTTGGGGTACTCTAGAGAGGGGGGACCAAATGTGGGGCATACCAATTGGATGGGGGCTGGCGGCTCAGGAGGTGAAAGAATTCACCCAAGGCAGAACAGAAGAGATAGAGTAGGGGTGCCTAGGTGGCTCAGTGGGTTAAGCGGCTGCCTTTGGCTCAGATCATGATCCCAGAGTCCTGGGACCAAGCTCAGCAGGGAGCCTGCTTCTCCCTCTGCCTGATGCTCCCCCTGATTGTGCTCTCTATTTCTGATAAGTAAAAAAATCTTTTAAAAAGAGAGAGAGAGAGAATTTTACTGAATACTCTGCAAGGGAGTGGTAGGCAGGACTGCAAAGGAGACACTATGACAACATAGGGGTGAGGGGCCGCAGTTATAGAGTAGAGTGAGGGCTTATGGGGAAGTATAGAATTTTCCCTTTTTTGGTAATCTTAGAAACTGTGTCTTGTTGTACTTGGTCAGTTAGGGCCTCTGGCTGTGTTGAAATTTGTCACTTAATGACCCTATTTGCATTTAGCTCGGTGGTTACTGTGGGACATTTTGCCCTGCTCAAGTTTCCATTGCTCAAGCCTGTTGCCTCAAAGTGGCGGCTACAAATATGGCACAGAACCCTAATAGAAATGAAATGTAGGGGCACCTGGGTGGCTCAGTGTGTTAACCCTCTGCCTTCAGCTCAGGTCATGATCCCAGCCTGGGCCTGGGATCAAGCCCCGCATGGGGCTCTCTGCTTAGCAGGGAACCTGCTTCCTCCTCCCTCTCTCTCTACCTGCCATAAATAAATAAAATCTTTTAAAAAATGTTTAAAAATGAGTTGTAAAATCTGAAATGGGTGGGTGTTTCTTCATTGTTTCTGCAACTATGTAAATTTTAATTTCATGCTTTGATAGGTGAGTTACTGTTAGCAAAGCCAGTGTCTTGGGGACAGGCCTTATGGATGTTAGTCTTGCAGGAAACCAAGCTCAGCACAGTTTTTATATTTCATAGGGCCCACTTTGACCTGTGATCTAGCCAAGTATTTAGATACAAGCTCTGTCATAACAGGATTCTGTTGTGTTTTACACAGTTCAGTTAATCAACTTGAACACCTATGTCTCATGTTAGAAAGAATTTAAGTCAGGTTTAAAAGAAATGAGGAAGCCAGCAAGAATGATTTGAATACAAAGTGAGGTATATCGTTACAAGTCTTAGAGGTCATTTGATCACAAGGAACAGAAACCCTTACAAGCTGAGCTAAGTAAAGGAAAATGCATTTTAAGGGTAAAGGAACTCTCATGGAACCTCACCTCACTGAGGATTATAAACTGTCAAGCAGCTCATCTATCTATCTCTTGTTCTCTGTAGCCACACAATCTGTCATCTCTGCTTCTTTCCACCATCCTGCCTTCTGCATAATGGCTTCCTCCATTTGGTTCTTAATTTTGACTTCCCCATACCTCCTGCTCACCTGGGGCTTTTGGTTGTTGTTGCACCTATTTTGCCTTCAGATGTTTTTGACCTTATACTTCCAGTGCCCGATAACTTCTGACCTATTTTGTCTTTGTTTTACTTTGTTCACATTCTTAAGAGAACTGGATTGGCTTTTGCCAGTCAGTGAATTAACTCATTCCCAGGCTTATGTGTCCAACTAGGCAGTGTTGAGGGTGTGAAAAGGTGGTGACAGAGAATGTACAGGTGTGAGCAATGCAGCTTAAGCAAATGGGTTCATTGGGTACTGCAGACAAATTGAATAATGTATCTTATGCAGCCATTATTGTAATGATGATAATGATGGCTATAGTAAATTAAATTACTATAGTAATTAAATCAGCTACATTTATGGAGCTCTTTTCAAGCATATTACACACACTGTTATTTAATCTTCACAACAACCTTATAAAGGAGATTATATTATTCCAGTTTTTACTGACAGGAAAATTTAAGCACAGAGAAGTTAAGTGATATGTGCAAGGTCACAAGGCTAGTGAGTGGTTGGGCAAGACTCAAACATTGACAGTCTGAAACCAGAGGCTCTGCTTTTTTTTTTTAAGATTTTGTTTATTTATTTGACAGAGAGAGAGAGATCAAAAGTAGGCAGAGAGGCAGGCAGAGAGAGAGGAGGAAACAGTCTCCCCGCTGAGCAGAGAGCTCAATGTGAGGCTCCATCCCAGGACCCTGGGATCACAACCTGAGCCAAAGGCAGAGGTTTAACCCACTGAGCCACTCAGGCTCCCTGGCTCCGCTTTTCTTAACTACTATGCTCTTAACTCCTGAACTGATGATTCTGAACCAGTCATTATTAATTTGTAAAATGTGGGCTTCAAAGTAGCTTCTTTGTGAAGAAAAAGTAAAATTCATTTTAACCAGCAAAGTCTTTATCATCTATCTATCTATCTGTCATTAACATAGATAGAGACATGTGTATAGATAGAGATAGATAGATAGATAGATAGATGATAGATAGAGAGATAAAGATATCAAGTCCTGACATAAGGAGAAAGGCATTAGGACTTTGAGAAATATGTGTGTCTATGTAGGTGAAAGAGAAGAAGTCCTCTCATTTGAGTTATTCTAGTGCTTTCAGGTAAATGAAATAACCTTTAAATATTTGTGATCAGAGCATTACCCATTTGTCTCTTTGCCTTAAAATTTATTCGAATTCAAATTAAGTCTGCCTTTTAGTAAGATCCAGCACTTTGGAGTGAAAGCTAAAGCTGGTGTATGTGATGTTACTGCCCTCTTCCCGAGCTACCATTTTATTGCTCTTCTGGGAATCCAGTTAAATTACAGCTGCTGATATATTGTGGACTGTGGATCTAAATTCTGGCTTTGACCAAGTCAAGGGCTGGTTTCTTTGGGCAGTATTTCACCTCCTGTTTTATCTGTGCTGTCACCTAAATTTAGCACTTAGACTGTACTCCCCTATGTCTGCAGAAGTTTTAAATTATTTTTCAGTGATGCATACCGTGTCCATGCAGAGTTGCATTTGACAGATTTGCAGTAAAATTTTGGAGCTCTCCAACTTCTTTCTTAATAAATTAGATCAGTAGCTCCCATGGATTTGACTTTGGAATGGGTTGTAAGGTGATGTGGTTCCTACAAAACTGATTGAGTTCTCTTCAGGGTTTTTTTTTGGCCCTGCTGTGCATTTTACCATTTGGCAGACCAATCAGCTTCTTGAAAGCAAAAGATAGGCGCTCTCTCCTGGATCTTAGGAGGTGTTAAATGCTTGGTGCATTAAGACCCTTCCCCCTAATTGCAGGAATGAGGGCTGTGTGCAGAGCGGAAATAGTGCTCTAAATTGAGGGGTCTTGAATAAGACATAAATCCAAATTCCACACCTTTTTTATATGGGCTTCAAGAAGCATCAGCTGTAATTGGTAGAACAGCCTGACCTATTAACCCATAGATAAAAATGATTAAATTAAAGTGAAATATAAATATTGAAGGTAACGTAAAACCAAATGAGGCACATCACAGAATTTATGTGCAAATAAATTCACTGAATAAAAATTATCCAGTACATACAAAGTCCATATGCTGTCTTGGTAATGCTATAATTAAGTCAGAGAGTCATGTCATACTGGCCTTTTCCATCTGCTCTGTGATCTGTTAAGGGACCCATTCAAACAGAATGACAGCTGACCTCAAAATGATACATTATGGGGCTGCCCATTTTAATAGGGCTGTTGGTTATGCACATTTTGTCTTCATTTGTACTGGGCGTTTAGCGGTTTTCCATTACATCAAGTAAAATGGAGCATCTGGTTTTCTATTAAATGGTTCCTCTAAACTGCTGTTTTATTTTCTGAATAAATTATTTTTTCAGTTTTCACAAGCGATAGATGGTCTTGGAGGATTTAAAAAAATGTTGTTCCATAAATTCGAGTGGTATTACAAAGAGACAGTGATTAACAAAAGAGGCAACTCATCTCTTTTTCTTCTTAGTTATTGTTACCAGATCAAAGCAAGGGGGTTAATATTTGGAGCCTCAATGTTGTATGTATGTAATTCACATGAAAGACATATGAATGAGGAAACAATATTTATAATACTAATTGATTTCATTTATTTTGCTTCTCTTGTGCATGCCTCACTGTCATTCTTGCCATTATCTTAATGTTGTTGTTTCTAATAATACTCAGAAAAGTCATTTTAAAGGCAGGGGATCTGGAACACAGATGTGTCAGGCGTAAAGGCTCTCATCCTCAGAGACATTCAGATTGGCTAAAGGAAACCCCACTGAATGGTGCAGCTGAAAATCGAGCATTTGTCCATCTGTTTGTATCCAGGTTACCTTGTGATAGTCTATTTAATTTCTGGTCCCTGGAGTGTCTCTATTTCATCAGTACATGCATTTTTTTCTATTGGAACTGCACAAGGAGAGAATTGGCAACCCTTGGAATCAGGGTGACCTTTAGAAAATCAGGTATTTTGTTTTGTTTTGAACAAACAATTTAAGTTCTAACAAGAGGGTTTAATCAATGTCTCAAGTTATTGGGGGGGGTTTAAATGTCTCCTCTTTGGGTTTGGAAGCAAAAAAGAAAGAAAGAAATGACACTAGTATAATATAATAGATAGTGCTTGGAAAACTTAAGTTTAAAATATATACCAATTGAAAAACTTCTTAAATAAAATCTGAGCCAAAGCCAGGGACAGGCAGTATCCATGGAGTGAATCAGACTAACTCACGTTAAGAGGCTAGAAAATTATGAAAATATAGTAATCAGGCAAATACCCATTGCTGCCTGGGGAAGTGTGACCTTGGCATAGTAGCTTCTCAACCAAATCAGAGAACCTAATCTGCCGATGTGAAAAATGTCACACTATACATGGGATATTACTTATAAATAAAAATCCAAATGGAATTTCCTAGAAAATGTATTTGAGTGTGTCTACAAGAAGCAGGAATCACATTCATTCATTTTTGCAGTCAGGAAACATTTGCCTAGTATCTAAAAGGTTCCTGGCATTGTTTTAGGTTCAGGGGATGTGCTAGTGGAAAAAAAAAAAACAGTCTGTATTGTCATAAAGCTAACATTTCAGTTGGGGGAAGGCAGACATAAACAAATAAAACTGTTATCTGTTCTGTACAATGCAAAGAACCTATCAGTTAGTCTTTAATTTGCATGTTGCTTCAAATATAAACATTAATGATGCTTTCCTGAAATTCCAAACTTTATACCTAAAAACATCCTAATGAGCAAAATGAAATGGAACATACTCATTTTAATGAAATAATGTTCATGTTAGCTATTCACTTTGAAAATTTTCCTTTTGTTTTGCCCAAGTCCAAATCGTACTTGATTATAGTGCTGTGAGAAGAATACAGGATTATATTCTGCCAAGACACTTATACCTAAGTACTTATATCCTGGTGGAGACAAACAGCAATTTCTAAAAAAAAAAAAAAAAAAAGAATTAAAAACAAGAGAATGAGCCAGAGAAAGAAAGATGGGGGGAGGGTTTTGGGAAAACTTTATTCCTTGAGATTTAAGGATTTATTTTTACATCGGGACAATCTCCAAGTAGCAGAGTTTAGTTGGTGGGAACCCCATGTTAGGATGGCATCATAGTTTAAGATTCAGTCTTTGTTTGAAATAGATCTATCCCATATTCTTACCCCAACCAGTCATCAAATGCAAACCACAAATTACAAGCAGGTGCATATATTCCCCACAACTGGAAAAAAAAATGGATGAAACATATCCTCATTCCGTATGATCAGCAACACAGGAGAATAATTGGTAGATTATCTGAGATTTAGTTGGTGAATTAGAACCATGAAACCTGCCAGACCTTTCAGAACAAAGAGAATATGAAATGGGATATATTTGTGGGTGGTAATGGCTATAGCAGTATGGAGGATTGACTATTTATTTATTTATTTATTTAATTTGAGTAAGGAAAAGAATTATTTGAATACATATTTAAACATTCAACCTATATATGCTGGTATGTAAGTGAACCAGGATTTTTCTTTCTTTCAGTGACCTTGAAACAGGGCTACATGTATCAAAGTTCTCATTTTATCCCCCTCTATGCTTCTCAAAACCGACAGGCTTTTAAACAAAGACCTTCTATAACTAATCAAACGTATCTGTTTCTGGGCATCTCAAAGATGATTTAGAGATAAGTAGCCTCAAACCTAGCTTGGTTCAGTGCTATAATCATGTATGGCTCCTTTTGGAGATAGCGAATTCTCATCAACCTTGCTCCTATTAATCATGTATCTAAACGTAGCATCATCAGGATAATTTCAAGTTTTTTTTTTAAACACCTTGTTTTTATTTATTTTTTTAAAAGATTTTATTTATTTGTTTGACAGACAGAGATCACAACTAGGCAGAGAGGCAGGCAGAGAGAGAGGGAGAAGTAGGCTCCTTGCTGAGCAGAGAGCCCGATATGGGGCTTGATCCCAGGACTCTGGGATCATGACCTGAGCCGAAGGCAGAGGCTTTAACCCACTGAGC
The DNA here is from genome assembly GCF_010015895.1 of Lontra canadensis. Taxonomy (NCBI): domain Eukaryota; kingdom Metazoa; phylum Chordata; class Mammalia; order Carnivora; family Mustelidae; genus Lontra; species Lontra canadensis. The sequence goes on along the minus strand of NW_022631166.1, from coordinate 1,143,563 downwards.
CACCCAGGTGCTCCTAATTTCAAGTTTTTTAAGGCACAACCTGGACTTTCCATCATTTGGCTCGTAACAGCCGGGGCATTCTGCTTAAGTGCTTAAGTAGTCATTATTCCTCCCTGAACTACAAAGCCTTTATGCTGTCAGTAGCCCATCCTGCCCTTCTGGTGTCTTTCACCATTTACCTTTAAAACAGTGATTTTTAAATTTTGTAGTGAGTGGGTGGGGGAGGTAGAGTAGGTCATAGGTCATTTTTGAGGATCTGGAGAAAACTGAAATCTCCCTACAGGAAAAAAATGCACATGCACACTGGCTTTAAGTACATTTTCAGGGGAATTAGACTTTTGAAGCCCATCATCCATAGACCTCAAATTATAAGGTCTCATGGTAAAGATTATATGATTCATAAATTTATTTATTTGAGGTAAAGACCATCTCTGCCTAATTATAGACTTACTTATATTATCGTATCTTAAAAAACTATTTTATTAAAAGAAGGTGTGTCTATTCGTTTTTCTCCTTTTTGAATTTTTTTTTTTGAATTTTTTTACCTGCTTCAAAAGACTTGTTTGTTTATTAAGGTGGTCACAGGGACAAGTATATAAAATGTGAGTAAAATGTTTCGAGTATGTTTTTATGGTTCCTAAATGCTTCATTTTGCTTTATTTATTCGTTTATTTCCTTATTTACTTAGAGAAGGAATTTTTTAATGTACCGTGTGCCTTACACAACCATATTGATCCATGGACAGTCTGAACATTTTTTGTTCCAATGACTTATAGTTTGGGTTACTTTCTTTTCCAGCTCTGTTAATTTCTAGAGAATAATTAGGGGATACTGTTTGTAAATACAGATGCATTTCTTCACTAAAGTTACATTGGTTGATGTCATAAATTCTAAGAGAGAAGCGGTCATGTCTGTTTTATTTTCCTTTGTATCTATTTCCAGAGCTTAGCACAGTGCCTGGCAGACAGAAGTTGCCCAAGAAATGTGTGCGGAATGTATAACAAGGCACTAAATTTTGTTTATTTGGAAAAGCTTAATGTTTTAAAAAGCCATTTAATCATTCTACTTCTACAAGTTTTTCCTGTATTTATCCATTTTTCTCAGTCATGTGCTAACTCTTTACTAATTTTGGCTGAATGGTGATTATAGTGATAGGTATTCTATGGGAGGAAGACCCACCAAAAACAAAAACAAAAACAAAAACAAAACCCTTTTGGATGAATGCAATTTTATTTCACTCAGGTACAGAAGTTCCAATTAAACAAAGACTGTTTCCAAGCAGATGTTCTTTGATTTCATTAAAGAAGTAGGTAATAATAATTTATTAGTTTTTTCCAGTAGGTAATTACAAAGTACTTAAAATTAGTTCTCTCAAGAATGGTAAACATAGTCCTACAAAATATAATTTCAGAATTAGAAAGAACCTTAGAAACTATGTAGTCCAAACTTCCATCCAGTATAAGAAATCCTTTGACGATACCTCACTGCAGTGACAAAGAGCATGCTATTTTTGTAGGCAGTCTATTCTGTTGTTGAAAATTTTTCCTTAATATTGACTCAAATCCTGCCTCCTCCATAATTGTCCTAGTTAAACCTCTGAAGCCACACAGAATGTTTCTTTTTCACATGAAAATACTTCACATATTTTATGACGTCATACAATGCTGACAAATTTACCTATTGACCTAGCATGTAACTCTATACCAATATGTACTAGCTGGTGCCTGAGAAATTTCAAGCAAGGAATCAGTTGGAAGAAGCTATTTGGAGGACAGAGATTATATCCACAATTTTTTCCCTGATCTGTACCCTCTTTATAGGGAGTCACCCCTCAAGATTTACTAATCATAAGAATGTGGGCATGGTATCATGTTGGCAAACATCTCTGCATAGTAGACACTGGATGTAAACTTACGACCACAATTCATTTGTTTATATGTTCCTTTTTTCTCCCCACATATATTGTTATAGCTCCAAGCTAGTGTTATCTATGTAGTATTATCGTAATGCCTTTTTTTTCTGCTAAGGATTAAATAAGCTCCTCATTTAGCCATTTGCTAAAGAGATTAAATTATTTTTCTTAGTGGGTTTTTGCTAAGGATTAAATAAGCTCCCCATTTAGCTATTTGCTAAAGAGGTGAAATTATTTTTCTTCGTGGTCAAATTTAAGTATAGCAGGTGTGCTAAAGTGAATTAATATGCCTCTGAAATACCTCTGAATTGTGCCAGAAATTTTAATTGTGAAAACCATTCTCTTTGTCTTAGTTCTCATTATAGATGACTAGGTAGGAAAGGTTTATGTAATGATGTTGGTGTCAGCAGTATTAATATTCTCTGAATGCCAGAAGAACACTTCCTTAGTAACAAATACAACAAGGCAATATACTAGAGGTTCAGTTTTTTCCTAAGTTGGTCAGGTATTGCTGCAAGGTTCTGACAGAAGGGCATCACCACATATAATATTGAGGATAGTCCTCCTCTCCATGACCTTTGAAATTTTGCCCAGAATTGTTGCTGAGAGTTGGAAATTAATTACAGTATACCAAAAAAGCTATGAGCATTAGTTGAAGCTTCATCTTTGCCTCCTTTTTCTTTCTGAAAAAATTGACTCTGGTGATTTTCCTCTAGTTTTTACATGTATGCTATGGAGACTTCCAAAAAAGCAAGCAAGGAAAGGAATTTAATTGCTAGATGCATTTGAGTAGATGTCCAATAAGGACAGGGTAATCAGTGAAGCTATAAAACAGTAAGAAACCAATAACTTTTTCCCAATCAATTGTTTTGATATTTGAAAGACTGACAGCCTCACAGACAATTTTTTTTTATCCTAGCAAAGGGAGAACTGTATTGTTAACTACTTCCCCAAAGATTGGCAACCAAATGTTTGTTCAATATATTTATCATGGTTTATTAATTTTGTTTTATGTGTAGATATCTACATTTTATCCTAAATAACTCATGTGACTGAGGCCAATCAGTGTCTAGTTTGAGCATGAGTGTAAGTTGTATGGTGATTTTGTAGGACAATATATTTTTAGGATTAAAAGAAACAGATCTTTTTGAGCTTCCAGCCACATTAGACTAGGACAATGATCCTCTTAGAGGAATAGGGTAACCTGTCTAAAGTAACATAGCTAGGTCATGGGAAAGAGTGATAGAAATTTTTGTGTGACTCTATTTAAAAATCCTTATACCAAAAAAAGGGGAAAAAAAGAGCAATCCCTTCAGATTTTTTTTTTTTTGAGTTGAGACATGGTGTTACATTAGTTTCAGGTACACAACATAGTGATTTAACATCTCTATTCATTATGCCATGCTCACCACAAGTTTATCTATCATTTCACCATGCAAAGCTATTACAATACCATTGACTGTATTCCCTATGGTGTACCTTTTATCCCCATGAATTATTCCTTCCATTACTAGAAGCCTGTTATCTCCCACTCCCCTTCACTCATTTTTTCCATCCATCCACCCCTCTCCCCTCTGGCAAACATCAGTTTGTTCTCTGTATTTATAAGCCTGATTCTGCTTTTATTTGTTTATCCATTTGTTTTGTTTCTTAGATTCCACATATAAGTGAAATCACATGGTATTTATCGGTATCTGTCTCACTTATTTCACTTAGCAGAATACCTTCTAGCTCCATCCATGTTTTTGCAAATGGCAAGATCCATTCATCTATCAATGGATACTTGGTTTGCCTCCATATCTTGACTACCATAAATAATGTTTCAATAAACATAGGGGTGCATATATCTTTTCAAATTAGTCTTTTCATTTTCTCTGGGTAAATACCCAGAAGTGTAATTATTAGAAATATTCCATAAGGGGTCTATCTCCAAAATATATAAAGAACTTCTACAACTCAACACCAAAAAAAACCCCCACAATAATAATAATGCCATTGAACATGGGCAGAGGAACTGAATAGACATTTTTCCAAAGAAGACATACAGATGACCAAAGGACATATGAAAAGATGCTCAAAATCACTAATCATCAGGGAAATGCAAGTCAAAACCACAGTGAGATATCACCTTACACCTGTCAGAATGGTTAGAATAAAAAAGACAAGTTTTGACACATGTTGGCGAGGATGCAGAAAAAAAGAAACACTTGTATACTGTTGGTTGGAATGTAAATTGGTGTAAACACTGTGGAAAACAGTATGGATCTTTTCAGGTTTTTAATAACAAATTTCAGTCTTGACAAATAAGTTGTAATGAACCAAAGACTTTATGGAGAACATACTTTGGTGTCTTACTAGCTGTGTTAGGTCCTGAGGATACCACAAGGAAAGCTCAAACAAAGATGCTTCACTCTAAACAAACAAATAAAAACAATTTTTTATTGAAAATTTTAAAATAAACAACTGTACATAGAAAACAGCCAATTTCCAGAGTGCACTGCTTCCACAGATATTCAGTCAAGTGTCCTAGACTTCATTCCATTTAGAGATAGGGGATTTTATATATTTATGTACTATATACATAGTACAAAAGACAGGTCTTTTATGAGAATGCATTATGCTTTGCTCTTCAGATTTACATAAACTAAATCAAAATAGGGGTGCCTGGGTGGCTCAGTCAGTTAAGTGTCTGCTTTCAGCTCAGGTCATGATCCTGGGGTCCTGGAATCGAGCCCCACATCCAGCTCCCTGCTCAGCCAGGAATCTAGTTTTCCCTCTGCCTCTGCACCTCCCCCTGTTCATGCTTGCTTTCTCTCTCTCTCAAATAAATAAAATTCAAAAACTAAATCAAAATAATATTCAAAGGAATCTGTTATCCATCTCCAAATCTGTCTGCTTAAGCAACTTTTACTAACCTTTAAAGAGTGGCTAAGAGAAGGATCTAATAGAATTCTTGATTCTTAGGCATCTGGGTGGCTCAGTTGGTTAAGTGATTGCCTTTGGCTCAGGTCATGATCCTGGAGTCCCAGGATCAGGTCCTATGTCAGGTACACTGCTCAGCAGGAAGTCTGCCCCTCCTTTGACCCTCCCTCCTCTCATGCTCTCTCTCTCTCTCTCTCAAATAAATAAAACCTTAAAAAAAAAAAAAAGAATTCCTCATTCTCTCTTTTGTGTCTCTGGACTTCTCCCAGTCAGGGTTTGGTGAAATATCTCCTCTTTGCTTCAAGACCATTGCTGCTTACCCTTAGGTTTTTTTTCTTTTTTTCTTTAAGCACTTGTTCAAAAAATGGACTGTAAATGTTATGTCTTTTCTTATTCTTTCCTCTTCCTATAATGCCTTACTACCATCCTCTGTCAGAACCACCTATCTACCACTACCCTTAAACCAATATTAACAACCTGGGGTATATTCTTATGTAACTTTCTATACATATAAGCCCACACATGGGAGATTTTATGCGTTTTTATGCAAGTGAGACTGTGCTACATAGGCTTGTCTGCATTATCCTGGAAATCCCTTTAAGTACACTGATATGATACATTCACCTCATTAGTTTCTAATTTACTTTATAATGTTGTAAGGGGTGAATATGGCATAATTTATTCATCCATTCCTACAGTGTTTCCTGCCTCCATACATTTAATAATGTTGCCAATCCACCCTGTTTTTACTTCTGCTTCAGATTCTACACATTTTCCAAGTTTGGTTTCTCTTACTGCTATTTTCCTAATTAAACCCACCTCTTCTAGCACTTGCTTCTAGTCTGTCTTCCATTGCCCTCTAGTGATTTCTTGTATTTAGGACTTAGTTCTATAAATGAATTGTAAGCTCCTTAAGGACATACATGGATTTTGTCTAATATAACCACAGTAAAAAAAAAAAAAAGTGTGTTCACAGAGCAATAATGTCAGTTTGATAATTTGGCAATGATGGAGTAGAAGTGTTAGGGCTGTAAGTCTAGACCAGGGAAGGATGGAAGAATATCAGAGCCTTTAAATTTTCCTTGTACTGTTATTTCTGCCAGACATTAAATTCTTTTCTAAAACTGCCTTGAAGTATATCTCTCCTATGAAGCTGCTTAGTTCTGTGAATTTTTTGTCTCCATGAAGTTATGACTTTCTCCTACACATTTGATTTTTTTTCATCACTTTTCTGACTCTTTAGGCAGTGTGATTGAATTATTGACAGAATAGAAAGGGCCTCAGGCATTTTAGATCTATGGGTCTTTCTAAATCTCAGGTAACTGTGGAATTGCTGAAGAGGTATCTCTGAGTTACCAAGAGGTATCTCTGAGCCCCAGATCAACTGTTATATAATCTACATATTGAGGAGTTCTAGGATTAGAGTTCTTTTTATGCAACCCAACATCACAAGCCTATTGAGAACCACGTAATTATTTTGGTCTATTTTCCCTTACCATCCACTGAGGCAAGTTCACTGAAGCTTGAGTAGCTCCTCTGTTTAAAACCCTTCAATGGTACTCCAATATGTGCAGATTAAAATACAAGTTAATTTGTATCAAAACAAGCTCCCAAATGGTCTTTCACCAACCTATTGAGCCTATCTTTTCACTGATCCTAATGATGATGGTGATAGTCGTGTTGGTAATGATAATCCTGATAATAGTAATTAATTTTTATTGAGTGCATAGCATATGCTAGACACATTTATTCCCTAGTTGAATCTTCATGAAACTGTATAATGTGAGAATTTTTGTTAACCTTATTTTACAGATGGCTAAACTGAATCTCAAATTGCCTAAGTAACATGATATCACAGGGCTATTAAGTGAGAGAACTAAGAATGGTCCTCTAAAAATATTATATTTCTAACCATTATTCCAGTGCTTCTCAAATATTACTATGCATAATAATCACCAGGACTGCTTTAAAAAACAACAACAACGATTTTTAGACCTCACACTAGCGACTCAGTTTCAAAAGGTCTGGAGCCTCTCGGGTTAAGGAATCCACATGTTTGCTTTAGCACCCCCAGGTGATTCTGAAGTATAATAGCCCAGTGTTTGGGAAGTACTGACCTACAACCGTGCTTCTCAAACTTTAATATGCATAGGAATCACCTGGGAATTTTGTTAAACTGTAGGTGCTGATTCAGAAGGTCTGGGGTGGGGTCTGATTTTCTGCATTTCTAACAAGCTCCCAGGGGAAACAAATATTGCTGGTCCACAAACCACATTTGAGGTAGGAAAGTCTCAAACAACGGTGTGCTTTAATCCATGGACCAAGAGAAAATGTGAGTTTAGCATAAATTTGGGATTAATTGTAGTTGAATAGTATGTTATACAATAGATATATTCCCGAAAACTCATGTGTAAATCTAATTTCTTTCACTTAAATTTCATTTTCACAATGACTTTTATGATGATGACAGAGTTACTGCCATTATTTTTTTTTTTTGATAGAACTCTAATAACTGACCACTTCAATTTTATTAGTCAAGTACTTGGTAAGGAGTGACCTCTTACACAAAAACTCAAGTACCATAGAAACAAGAGCTAACTAGATATAGAAACCCTGCGGTGACTCCTTTAGTAAAGTGAATGATTTTTTGTTATGTAAATAAATTTAAAAAGAGAAGAAAATCTGAGATTTTTTGATTTGAAAATGATGAGACAAATTATTATTATTTTTTATTTATTTATTTATTTATTTATTTGACAGGCAGAGATCACAAGTAGGCAGAGAGGCAGGCAGAGAGAGGAAGGGAAGCAGGCTCCCCGCTGTGCAGAGAGCCCGACGCGGGGCTCGATCCCAGGACCCTGGGATCATGACCTGAGCCGAAGGCAGCGGCTTAACCCACTGAGCCACCCAGGCACCCCGACAAATTATTTTATTCAAATTTTTAGTTTTTTTTTTTTAAGATTATTTATTTATTTATTTATTTGACAGAGATAGGCAGAGAGGGGCAGGCAGAGAGAGGAAGGGAAGCAGGCTCCCTGCTGAGCAGAGCACCTGATGCAGGGCTCAATCCCAGGACCCTGGGATCATGACCTGAGCAGAAGGCAGAGGTTTTAACCCACTGAGCCACCCAGGCACCCATCAAACTTTTAGTTTTAAAGATAGGAAAAGAAAGGTGAGAAAGGGAAGTTAGCATGACTAGATTCATAGAATTAGTGACAGAGCTAGAACTTAAACCCTATTCTGGTTGGAGTTTTTATTTATCCTTATTGGCTGGTTGTTTTCATTGTCAAAAAGTATCCTCATTTATAGCTTGGCTGAACTGTTTGAGAAATGTATTTTTACTGTGTTGTATAAAAGGAAAGAGCTCAACACTTATCACTGTTTTCCCCCTTATTAAATATGACTCTAGACAAGGTTTAGAAATCTTATTCTGTAAAGGACCAGGTAATATTTTAGGCTTTGTGGGCCATATAGTCTCTATCACAACTATTTAACTGCTATTTTAGCATGGAAACTGCCATATATAATATATAATATACATGTAAAAAATATATATGTATATATATGCTGTTACATGTGTATTACATATGTGTATCCAAATTCTTTCATTCATTCATTCATTCATTTATTATTATTTATTTATGTATTTATGTTTCAGGAGTAGAAAAAGGAAAGCTAACAGAAAGAAACACATGGTAGCTTGTGAGTGGACAGCTCCACTTTGTTAAATTATGTCTAATTGGCTGGAGGGTGGTTGGAAGGGGGTAATAAAGGAAAGCTTGAGAAGATAGGCATGCTAAAAAGTAATTTGCTTCACCATAGTCATAGCAAACTTTGTTACTAAAACAACACTGCATTTCTTTTAAAGCAGTCTATGGTCTGTGTTACTCACAGGTTAAGATATGAGGAATTTGCTGAAGTTTTAATGCAGTCTGCATTCATGGCAAAGCATCAGGAAAATGACAACAGTTTGAAAGCAAAAGATGTACAGGTGGCACTTGGTCAAATACCAAAGGTTTCAAGGAAAGTCCTCTTGGTTTATTGTCAGATCACACCAAAGTACCAAGAAGAAAAAGGAAAATGTCATATTAGCGTAGTTGTTTTGCAAATGTCAGTTTTAACAATGCTCAGGTGACAAAGTTGGTGCTCCACCACTTACTTTCTTATTTTAATCAAAGGAAAATCACAGCTGGAAATCCAAACAAAATACTGTCAAATGTCATTAGCCTTTTACACTTTACTCAAAATCGTGAGTAGGTTGATTCTTCTCAAGAAGGTTCAATTAAGATAATTTCCAGCATTTATTAGTCGGTAAGGGTCCTCATAATAATAATAATCAACGTAGAATTCAGGGTTCTTTTAAAAAATCGGCTTCCAGGGAGAAAAACACAAGCATAAATTTAACCATTCCAGCATGATATTTTTACAGACTGCCCAGCCTTCGAATAACCAGCTGCAGTAGGAAGATGGCCAAGAAAAGAGAACAATGTGCCTGGCTGGCTTCCCACCCTACTTCCTTTCCCAAACCAATGACTTTCCTCATAAAAAGTTATCCCATAAGGAAATCTAGAAAAGGATTCTTGCTAGGGATATAAATGAAAGAAAGAATTAAACTCTCCCAATATGTACTAAGAAGAGGTCATGCTGTTCCTTGTAGTCCCTATATTGTGATTAAAACAGAACACATTTTGGGCAAACTCGCTAGGGGGAGAAGAGCACAATTTGTGGTTTCTTGGGTTCTCAGAGGTGAAACTTAATTGAAATCAATATGGGAAAAAGCAGAGTAAAAAGTGCTGCTCTGAACAGAGGAAACTTGAATCAGCTAAAACCGTGATATGTGTAGTTCCTTGTGGGGTTGAAGTTTACTCAATAACAATGTTTCTATGAAGTTATATTGCTCTCCCTATTTCACTGGCAATAGCTGAGCCTCAGAATCACCACCATTGTTTCTTTTCTTTTAAATATCCACATGTGCATAAATCTAAATGTATCTGTAATTACCTAAAGATCAATCAAAATATCAAAGTAGAGCTAGACTTCATTTTGTCCAGTAAACACATTACTAGAAATGTTATGTGTAAATAGAATCTTTGAATCAAATTCTATTTTCCCACTGATTTTCATGATTTTGGAGGGACATTTAATGTTATTTTTTTATGATCTTCAACAGCCCATGGTTGCTAACACTTTAGCATTGTTTCTTTTCCCTCCTATTCTTAACTTTTGTCAAATAGCAAGATATAAACAAAGATTTAAATGTATTTGTAACTTCAGACAATTTGACTTTAATATTTTCTGTATAGTGAAAACAAGATTTATACTGAAAACAGGATTTATACAAATAGCCATTTCAATGTATCTTCTTTTAATTTTAGGATTTTAAATAATGAATTCTACCTGTTTGTATATATGAGTGTGTGTATGTTCCCATGTGCACATATGCACACATGCACCCCAAGTGTCTTTCATATAAATATTCTCTCAGGACCAACCATCAAATAATTCCAAATCATATTATATATTTATACTACACCATCAGAGACCTGTAGATGTATTCTTATCAGAAATGACACATTCTACTGCTTTTCTATTTCTGTGAGATATATTAGAGCTCAGTGTTTGTAAAATTGTCTTGCTAATCTCAGACTTAATTTAATTCCATTTTCTCATTGACTTCTTCAGCTTGGGTGATTTCTGATGCCACAGACTGCTTTTATTAACTGTAAACATTTATCTGTGATGCCAGAATAATCCAAAGTGGATTCAGTCATATAAATTACCTAATCAATCCAGTGAGCAAATTCAATTCAACCTCTTTTCTGATACAATTGGCCAACAGCTTGAATGAAATTTCTGGTCAATTAAATCAAAATTTTAGAAAAAGTAGTTTCATGTAGATACAATTGTACTATGGGATTTCATCCCCTACTCCATGTCATTGAAATAGTGTAATGTGCTGCACACTCATTCACTCAGCAAATATTTATTAACTGCCTGTCATGTGATGACCCTGGGCTATGTTCTAGAGATATAATGAGAAGTAAGATGGTTGTCTCTCTCTCCAGTGTGCTTACAGACAGAATTATTCAAGAAGAGTTGCTTTACTTAGTTTTTCCCACCTGTGGTATCAGGTTTCACTAGATCAGGTATTTAATACTACGTACAGGGGCTTTTTATCTGAGGGCCAAGGGATACTTAATGACCAATGAAAGAAAGAGTTGATAATTATAAGGACCCACAGAGTGTAATGAGAATCTATATCATGTTATAAAGTTATACAGTTCTAGAAATTATTGTGAAATCGTATACCCCTGCATTTCCAACTGGAGTTTGTTATCCCTTCAGTCTGTCTACCAGAGTTGTTCTTCTGTTTGGGATCAGGATGGGGTAGGAGAAGGAGGGGTGTTACTTTGGAAAAGTCACATCTTACTTGGATTCAGATTTACAAAAGTGAACCCCCACTTGGTACTATTGGTGCTATTTGTCCATGTCATCTTTTGGGTAACACAATTAAACATCTCCAGGTAATGGTAGTTACTATTTAATATATTTAATAATTGTGACAACACATCCTGTGGGATGCACTGCAAAATACTCCCCCTGGTGCCTTTATTTCAGTAGTTCTCAATTTAACAGCTATAGTTGGTGACTGGTGGTTTAGTAGTTAGAGCAGCTATTAAATGATTTGGTGTGTTTGTAGAATTCTCCTGTAAACACATCTTACATTTAGTGAGTTTCTTTTTTTTTTTTTCAAAGGCTGGCAAAACACCAAATTAGCTGGTTGTTTATCTACATTAAAATAAAAAAAGAACTTCAAAAGCAAATCTTTATACCATCCAAGCATTTCATTATCCATTTGCAGACTGCATGATATGGAAAGCCTCATTTTGAAATAGTACAGATAATTGCTAAATAAATATTTTTGGCATTACTAATACATGATAATAGAACCTGAGTGGAGAATTAAATTGTAAGATCCTTGAGGATATAAGCTGTATCTTAAGTCATAACTTTAATCCTTAGTAACTACACGTGATGGGCACATAAATGCTCAAAAATTATGTGATGATTCTATAATATCAATATGATTAAGTTGATAATTTGTTAAGGATCTAGCTTAAGGATTTCAGAGGAAGCACAGGATATATTTACCTTTCATAGTCTTCCATAACAAAATATGTTACACGGATGGCCAGATTCTTCTAAAGACTACTTTCTCTGCACACTGTGTCAGAAGGGTTTCAGGGTTTTTAATTACTGGTTGTTGTTCTGCTCTGCTGAAACTTTAAGCAGAGGTTTTAAAAATTTTAGCTGTGGATTTGGAACTAACTCCACACTTTAGCACGCTCTTGGGATTGCCACCACAGTGAAACCTGGGAGAGAAGAGTTCCACAGAGGGCCTAAAGGTGGTATCATCAGCTTTAATGGAATCAGCTCCATATATGTCAAATAAAGCATTGAATTAAGACTAACCATGAGCATTAGGGAGGATAGTGTTTTGTGACTTCATGCATTGTCGAATGTATTCAGGTGTTAACAAGATGATTATTCATTGCACCTAAATATGCATGCAGGTTAATGCTTTCTTACTGAAAGGACATTTCATTAGGATAGTGTTTATTCACACTGATCCAGCGGACTTCAGAAGGTGGTATAGATTTTTCTATAGTCAACAACTGTTAGAAGACCCAGGCTTATATTAGATTTTCCCTACTACTCATTTAGCTTACTTTGACCCTTACTGTCTGTTTCTTCTAAACCCTCCTTTCTGGGCAATTGCAAATGGGTGCAGTAAATATCCTCCATATAGGCATGTGCAAATGTGACTTGTATTTTCTGTCCCCTTCTGTTACATGCAGCATACAGATGCTTTGGAATAAATGAGCACTTGGATGACTGTAGTGAGTCACACGGTTAAGGAGGCTGTGCTTAAATATGGTGTTTATTTACATGCACTAATTGACTCTAAAAAGTGTTATCACAATTTGCTCATGGTGTATGTATTCAAGTTCTTGGAAGAACTGAAGCCATCATCAGAAAATTACAGTATTATCTCAATATTTTATTTGAAAGTAGTTTGTAAAAACAAACTCCCGTTTTCTTCTAGACCTCCACTTTGCATTACTGACTTTGTGCATTGCATATTAAAATAGAGTAACAAGAGATTAGTGGAGTAAGGATAGAGAATGGGCAGGATAAATGTGGGGACATTTTCTACAAGAGTCAACATCTAAGGTAGCTTTGTAAGATGGGGAGGGATACGTAAGAGAGCAGTTAGAGCCAAATTAGAATATCCTGTTAGGTTTTCTTATGTTCTGGCTTGGAGAGATCTTGGGCAGAGATAAAGTTGTATAAATACATGTTGGATTGAGTTGTCCCCCCACTGTGAGCCTTCTGTCCTGCCAAGTAAACTAAATTAAGAATATGATAACTGAGTCATTGTGTGTTTTCTAGTGAAAGAATGAAGACTTAAAATAGTAGAACTTGATGAATGGAGAAGGAATATCAGGTGGCCTGAGACAGGTAGGAAGAGCAGATAGCACTCTTAGAAAGTCCTGTCTTTCCATACACTCTAGATTATGCTGTCCAGTATAATAGCTACTAACCACATGATTCTATTTAAATGTACATGAATTAAAATTCAATTAAAAATTTAGTTCCTTAGTCACACTAGCTACATTACAAGTGTTCAGTAGCCACGTATGGCTAACGACTACTCTTTTAGATAGCAGATATACAGAACATCTCCATCACCACAGAAACGTCTATAGGGCTGCACTGTTCTAAAGCAATGGACAGGAATACCTATTTGACATATCAGTTGGTAGGAGACCTCTAGAGAGCTATGAGTGACAGAGTGCCAACAAAACTTGTGTGTGTGTGTGTGTGTGTGTGATAGAGCGCGCGCAAGTGAAAACACTAGTGATACTAAGTGACAAAGCAAGAAACAAAAGCACAGATATGTGTATATATAATGCTCCTGGAAATTTTAAATGTACCTCTGTGATGGTTTTAATTAGAAGACAAACTTGGCCATATATTTAAATCAAGGTGATTAAAAGTTTGTTCTTTTACTTTTAGTTTGTGTTGATTGGTCTGATATTTTTAACTAAAGGTATCTGGTGGATTAATAGGTAATCTTACCTATTTTGGTTGTGTTTAGGCCCAATTTCTACTTTGTATGGGTCCACTGTTTTGATGTCAAGGTATTACCAAACTGGTCGAGTACAATTCCAGTATAAAAACAGAGCAGAAAGGGATGCTACTTTCTGTGAAAGGATAATTATTTGTCTTTTCTTTACTGTACATTTCAAGATGATAGGGTTTGAGAAGGTTTTTTGATAGGCATTAAATACTAATCAAATATAAAACTCTATAGTTATACTGCCCATAATATTTTAAGGGTTCTACACATTTTGATATTGAAAAGATGTTTGCTTGCACTGTTTTCTGTGATTTTTTTTTTATTTGAAACCTGTGTTTGTACCTCTCTCAAAATACAATCTCCTCATGGGCAAATATAATTGATGCAGTTGTTCTCAGTAAATGTTTGTGGAATTAAAGGGTGACTGCCTGTGCAGATGACAGCTACTAGTATTAAGTCTTCCCTTACACCCTTTCCAAATGTCTCCACTGACCAGCAAGAAAATTCATTTAGATGGTTCAAATGTTATTTTTGCCTATTAAGGCGTTAGCTTATTTTTTCATTCTTTCACTAAACAATGGAGCACCTACCATATTTGAGGCATTTGAGGGTTAGCAGGCTTTGTGAAGTTTGCAAGGTTAAATTAGACAATTCCCTACCCTTGAGGTGTTTATAATCCTGTAATAGATTACTACCTAAAAAAAAAAAAAAAGAGGAAATGAATATAGCCAAAAGAGAAGTATAGGCAAGGTGCTATGAAATGTGAGAGAAAGAAATAGGAAGGGGAGCTCTTGTCATTTATTGAGTACCTACTATATACCAGGTTTTTAACCTATGTAACCCTATTGTTATACACCACCATGTCTGAAAGGCACATGCTGTTATAGAAAGAATACATTTTCAGTAACAGCTAAATATGAATACTCTTAGAGTATACAGGATAGTATACAGCATATCTTGACTTTGAAACCCACAGAAAGTCAGCCTCAAATTAGTATGTGAAAGCTCCCTCATCCCTTTCCAGAATTCCACCCTCTCCCTAGAGTCCTGGCTCCATCATGCTAGTGGCCCATGTGGTAGAAGCCTGTAAGTCTGTCCTTCATGGATCTATGCTGGTTCTTTCAGACCTCTAGAGAGATAAAGTTAAATGTTAGTTAGATTCTTGATGTTGGAGCAGTATAAAGACAAATCTTTTTTGCTATATGAATAATTTTCTGTGTATAACCTTGCTTATAGTGCTAAAAAGAACCTTTACTATACACAAGGGGTGAGGTTGGAAAGAAAATATGGGGGCATAATGCTTCATCTTGTCCTCTCTCTTAATGTTCACATACTCATTTCATATCACTCATCAGAAAAGATTTTATGGAAGACATTGAAGAATTTGGTTATTGAATATGGTAAGAGCACCCTATGGGTGACAGGACAAATTCAAGTGCTAGGGTTTATTCTGGTTGTCATTGCTTATTTGTTTCATTGTTATTCAGTTGAGCATATTACACAAAATAATTCATATATATATTGAATTCATAACAGTGAGTTCTGTTTGAGAAAGGAAATGAAATCTGTAAGGGAGAAGTGGGATATAAACCTGGAGATGTTGGTGGGGAGAGATTAGGTTGGGAGGGTTTCAAATGCCAAGTAAGTGGTTGAAATTTATTTGGTAGAAAAAAAGGAGCCATATCACCATCTAATGTGAATCCAGCTGTTTAAAAGTGATACATATTGCTTTGCATTTTTAGGAACTAAGCTCATATTCACACAGACAAATGTCATCTAGCTAAGTGTAGGAAAAAACACGTGGTATAGCTGCCTACTTGGTTCATTCAATTACCATCAGACACGGAATGGTACAAGTATGCTAAGGGGAGGAGGGAGGCACAAAAGAAATTAAATTAATGACCTCTGACCTCAGAGAATTTATAATTTAATTAGGGTATAGATTATGGTCACATTTAATGGGACTGAAAAACATTATAACAGAAAATGCTACTAAAACCTCAAGTTATTATCCTTTTTACCTTTCTTCAGCACCCCAGTTTTGTTGTTGGCAGCAACCTACCTTTTCAAATTCACTTGCAGCTTTGGTAGTTGTGTGATAAAATTCTGCTGAATGACACATATGCTGCAATTAGATACTACCTCTTCCTACTTTTTCTCCCTTTTTAACTATAATGCAGACATTATTAGGCAGGAGGTGGAACAGCCATCCTGGGGCCATGAAGTGACAAGCCACAAGGGTAAAAATCAAATGTCAGGGATAAAATATAAGGATACAATGAACTTGGAATGTTGATGATGTTGCAAAGGAGCTGTACCAGCCCTGGGCTGCTTTATCTCTGGCCTTTTCATTATGTGAGAGGGGAAATAACCCACCTATTTCGTTTCAGCCACTGAGGTTGAGTCTTATATTACTACTCAAAGTCAAATTCAAATCCAGTTGATACAATACTCATAGAGTAGCCTCTCCCAAAGTACAAATGAATATGTACCCCATAACACCCTAAGAAGGCTTTATAGAAGAGTTTTTAAGCTGAGGTGTAAACTTTGGAGGATTAAAGAAGTAATTTCAGATGTTCAATAGCAAATGCTAATATGGAGTTGTAATGTAAAATTATGTTCATTAGAGGAAAGAATTTTTAAAAAGCCAATTGTAGAATAAATTCATGTTAGGGGTGTGTGACATACTTGTGAGTATGTGGAGAAAAAAAAGTTGCAAGTGGTGTGGAGGAGCATCAGAAATCATGGAGCTCAAACTGTTAATAAAAAATCCTGCAATCTAATTGGCCCAAAAAATTGTTGCAAGGAAGTGACCCAGCCAGAATGCAAAACCCCTTCCCCAGGATCCATTCATGTCTTCATTTACTCTTCTAAATGAATCTATGATGTGTCTCTGGCTAAACCAAAATGAATGCCATTCTTTTTCACTAGTAAGTTGTTTAAAAATCAATAATGTTTTCTTTAAGGGAAAGCTTTAGGTGTTATTAATTTATATCTCATTGACTTTCCCCTTTATTTTCCAGGGTTCAATCTGAGCTACATCTTTCATTTAGATTTTAAGATACAGAATATATGTAATTCTATTGAAATATATTGAAATTCTATAGATAGACAGGAATGGGTATTTGAAACCCATAGGTTAATATTACTTTAGAAGGCTTGGATTGTTGCAAGGCTTTGTATGAGGTTTATCTTTATAGGTCACTTAAAGGGTGTCAAGTAGGGGTAAATAGTGGTGTCATAGGTTATGGGGGGAATGTATCCTTTTCCCATGTTAAATTTGAAACTCAAGGCAAATTAGGTTGCAATTTTTTATATGTAGTACCTAAGGCAGATTACCATGTCCAAGAGAAAGGAGACTTAAGATCTCACCATTTTGGATGTCATATTTCAGGATATATGGTTTTAAATAGGACCCAAAAATGATATAATAAAAAGTTATGTAGCCTAACTTGGGCTGTCACAAAGTCTAAAAATTCAGTACAGTTTTCCCCCAAAAGTAGTTGGCTGAAAGTATAACCTCAGTACCCTATTATTTTCCTTACATAAAATTAACACATCACAACCAATGGTTATTTTCAATTCTGTAGCATCAGATGAGTCTTAAAAGAGATTAGAACAAGATTTGTGGTAGTTTTGGAGAATTCTTGAAATTGACAGTTTGACACAGCATGGTTTCAGATTATGTCAAAACCTACAAAAGCATGTGTAGCCTGTTTGGGAGGAAGGAGTCTTTTCAATTCCATCTTGTTGGAAATATTTGCCATGAAGTAATAATAATGCCTTTAATATGCAAATTATTATAATTGCATTTATTAGACTGTCAAATGCAAGCTCAAATACCGGTTCTTTGTTTTACAACCCTATACATCACAAAAAATAAGAGAAATGACTGCTTTCATTATTGAGTTTATAAGAGGAAGAACAAATTATATTTTCCCTGAAGTTGCCTTTTTTTCTCTTAGATGTGTTCTTTCCCCAACCTTGAAAAAAAATAAGAGTTTAGCTGATCACTGAAAAATTTTGACATACAGATTTTCTCATATATATATATATAATATATATTTCTTTATATATATATAAATATATATATAATATATATTTCTTATATATATATATTTCATATATATATATATAATATATATATATATTTCTTTCCCTGGTGTCTCATCATTTCCTTATCACTTAAACAGGAGTAATGTTTTGTCCCATTCATTTTTCCAGCAACCTCCACTTCATTCACCTGGGCTCATTTCATCTTCCACTCCTGGCTGGAGAAGCACTTCCTAGATGCTGTGTTTTCCCCATAATTAGGCACATGTGTGAGGAGAAGGGGAAGAAATAGTCATTCTGCAGCTTCAGTCAGGGTTGTTTAAATCTGGCTTTCAGAAGACATTCCCCAGTACATGGAACTTCTCTGTTTTCTCACATGGAGATCCTTTTATTCAGAACAGTAAATGCTTCGTTCTCTTGGTATACCTACGAGACTCAAAAGATTATGGCCACAGTCTCCTTTCCACAAATTGATGTGGAGGGTGTGTGAGTCTATTGTCTTCCCTCTATTTCTTCGCTTCCCTTATTTGCTCCTGCCAACCTTTCCTGTGCCCATGGTTGCTGCTGTTGCTGCTTCTTCTTCTTCTTCTAGATTCTATTTTTGTGTGAGAGAGAGTGAGAACACACAAGCACAAGCAGGAGGAGTAGCAGGCAGAGGGAGAAGCAGGTTCCCTGCTGAGCAAGGACCCAGGGATCATGACTTGAGCCAAAGGCAGACGCTTAAACCACTGAGCTACTCAGGCGTCCCTGCCCATGGCTTCTTTTCCTTCTCCCTTTATGGAAGCAACCACTTACACCAATGCTTTATTGGTAGCAGCACTATTCCTTTGGGTTATTTTTTTACTTGTCTATGTTCTTCTTTCCAACTACCTTTAATAGGTAAATGAGCAGATTTACCATCAATATTGGAAGATTCTGAGCTAGGACAGATTTACGATCAATATTGGGAGATTTTGTTGTTTCTTTTCCCTCTGAATCATAGACAGTTCAAACTCTTATTTCAAATGCAAATCTTAGGAAGGCTGTGCTTTAAATCAGTATCAGCTATTAACTTCTATATACTAATTAGGTTGTTAGAGGTTAGCCTCACTATTAGTCAGCCTCTAAGGGGTGGGGTATGAAATAGATAAGTTGGGGTGCTAAGGAGGAAGGAAAGAACCAGTGCATGAGGTCTTTCCATCAAGGGTATAGTTTATCTCCCCATGCTACTGTGCTTTTTTTTAGTTTATTATTTTTTGTTATGTTATGTTAGTGACCATGCTGAACATCATTAGTTATTGATGTAGTTTTCCAAGGTTCACTGCTTGTGTATAGCACCCAATACTCCATGCAATCCATGATCTCCTAATACCCATCGCCTAGCTCACCCATTCCCTCCACCCCCACTCCTCTAAAATTCTCAGTTTGTTTCTGAGTCCATAGTCTCTCATGGTTCATCTCCCCCTCTGATACCACCTCTTCAATTTTCCTTTCTTTCTCCTAAAGTCCTCTATGCTATTCCTTATGTTCCACAAGTAAGTGAAACCATATGATAATTGACTTTGTCTGTTTGACTTATTTCACTCGGCATAATCTATTCCAGTCCCATTCATGTTGATGCAAAAGCTGGGTATTCATCCTTTCTGATGGCTGAGTAATATTCCATTGTGTATATGGACCATATCTTCTTTATCCATTCATCTAGTTGGAGGGCAGTTCTGCTCTTTCTACAGTTTGGCTATTGTAGAGATTGCTGCTATGAACACTGAGGTACATATGGCCCTTCTTTTCACTACATCTGTGTCTCTGGAGTTATTATCCAGTAGTACAGTTGCTGGGTCATAAGGTAGCTCTATTTTTAAATTTTTGAAGAACCTCCACACTGCTTTCCAAAGTAGCTGTACAAGCTTGCATTCCCACCAACAGTGTAAGAGGGTTCCCCTTTCTCCACATCCTCTCCAAGGCTTATTTTTTCCTGTCCTGTCAATTTTGGCCATTTTAACTGATATAAGGTAGTATCTCAATGTGGTTTTGATTTGAATTTCCCTGATGGCTAATGATGATGAACGTTTTTTCATGTGTCTGTTAGCCATCTGTATGTCTTCTTTGGAGAAGTGTCTGTGCATGTCTTCTGCCTATTTTTTGATGTGATTATTTGTTTTTTGGGCATTGAGTTTGAGAATTTTCTTATAGATCTTGTATATCAGCCCTTTGTCTGAAGTGTCATTTGCAAATATCTTCTTCCATTCTGTGGGTTACCTCTGTGTGTGTTTGTTTTTTCTTTATTATTTCCTTCTCTGTGTAGAAGTTTTTTTTTTATCTTGATGAAGTCCCAAAAGTTCATTTTGGCTTTTGTTTCCCTTGCCTTTGGAGATGTGTCTTAAAAGAAGTTGCTGTGGTTGATGTCAAAAAGGTTACTACCTATGTTCTCCACTAGAATTTTGATGGATTCCTCTCTCACATTGAAGCCATTCATCCATTTAGTGTTTATCTTTGTGTATGGTGTAAATGGATGATCCAGTTTCACTCTTCTGTATATAGGTGTCCAATTTTCGCAGCACCATTTATTGAAGAGACTGTCTTTTTTCTGTTGGATATTTTTTCTCGCTTTATCAAAGATTATTTGACCATAGAGTTGAGGGTCCATATCTGGGCTCTCTATGCTGTTCCATTGGTCTATTTGTCTGTTTTTGTGTTAGTACCATGCTGTCTTGGTGATTAGAGCTTTGTAATAAAGCTTGAAATCAGGCAGCATGTTGCCCCTAGATTTGTTTTTCTTTTTCAACATGTCCTTGGTGATTTGGGGTCTTTTCTGGTTCCATACAAATTTTAGGATTGTTTGTTCTAGTACTTTGAAAAGTGCTGATGGTATTTTGATTGGGATGGTGTTGAAAGTATAGATTGTTCTGGGCACGGTATAAACATTTTAACAATGTTTATTCTTCTGATCCATGAGTATGGAATGTTTTTCCATCTTTTTAATAAAATTATGAATGAAAGGGGAGAGATCACAATTAACATCAAGGAAATAATCAGAAATTATTATCAGCTATATGACAATAAGTGAAGCAACCTGGAATAAATGGATGAATTCCTGGAAACCTATAAACTATATAAACCTATAAAAGACTGAAACAGGAAGAAATAGACAACCTGAATAGACCAATAACCATAACAAAATTGAAGCAATGATCAAAAACCTCCCAAAAATCAAGAGTCCAGGACCTGATGGATTCCCTGGAGGAATTCTATCAAACATTCAAAGAAGAAATACTGCTTATTCTCCTGAAGCTGTTTCAAAAATAGAAACAGAAGGAAAATGTCCAGACTCTTTCTATGAGGCCAGCATTACCTTGATCCCAAAACCAGGCAAAGACACCATCAAAATGGAGAATTAGAGACCAATATCCCTGATGAATATGGATGCCAAGATTTTCCACAAGACCCTAGCTAATGGGACCCAACAATACATTAAAAGGTTTATTTATCATGACCAGGTGGGATTTATCCCTGAGATCCAAGGGTGGTTCAACATTTGTAGATCAATCAATAGGATAGAATACATAAGAGAAGAGATAAGAACCACATGGTCCTCTCAATTAATGTAGGAAAAGCATTTGGCAAAATACAGCATCCTTTCCTGATTAAAACTCTTCAGAGTATAAGGAACATAAGGAACATTCCTCAATTTCATAAAATCCATCTATGAAAAATCCACAGTGAATATCATTCTCAATGTGGAAAAGCTGAGAGCCTTTCCCATAAGATCAGGAACATGACAAGGATGCTCACTCTCACCACTATGGTTCATCATAGTACTAGAAGTCCTAGCAACAGCAATCAGACAACAAAAAGAAATAAAATGTATTCAAATTGGCAAAAAAAAAGATGTCAAACCCTCTCTCTTTGCAGATGACATGATACTTTATGTGGATAACCCAGAAGACTCCACCCCAAATGTATTAGAACTCATACAACAATTCAGTAATGTGGCAGAATACAAAATCAATGCATAGAAATCAGTTGCTTTTTTACACATTAACAATGAAACTGTAGAAGAAGAAATTAGAGAATTAATTCCATTTACATAGCACCAAAACCCATAAGATACCTTGGAATAAACCTAACCAAAGAGGGAAAGAATCTATACTCTAGGAACTACAGACCACTCATGAAAGAAATTGAAGAAGACACAAAAAGATGGAAAATCATGCCACTGTCCTTATGCAATTCCTTTTTTCAGCCAGGGTTGTCTCTTTATTTTTTCAAAGATTTTATTTATTTGAGAGAGAAAGCACAAGCACAAGCACGGGGAACGGCAGAAGAAAAGGGAGAGAGAAGCAGACTCCCCAGTGAGCACAGAGCCAGACATGGGGCTCCATCCCAGGACCCTGAGATCATGACCTGAGCCAAAGGCAGATGCTTAACTGACTAGGCCACCCAGGCACCCCAGGGTGGTCTTTTAAAAACTCACATGTCCTATTTAAACCTGTACTGGCTCCCACTATTTACAGTAGAATATTTTGGTTCTTTAGTATAGTTAAGATCCTTTAAGACTTGGCCCTAGCACCTATTTTCTATCTCTCACTGTCATGAACCATCTTCTCAGTTTGCTTTCTAGTCCTACAGAGTTGTTTCTACTTTTCCCATGCATCCCATGTGGTTTGATGAACTCCATGTCTTTGTTCACAATGTTTCCTGTACCAGGAACATTCATTTCTCATCCTTTGGCTACCCATCACCAGTACCTACCACACACACAGCACCCCCCCATATCATAAGACTTACCTTCCCTAAATGCAAGGGCCATGTTTTATTCTGTTCTTTGTCCTCAACACCTCATAAAAGACCTGGCTGAGTAGTGATATTCAGTAAATGTTTTTTTTTTTTTTTACAGTAAATGTTTTTTGAACCCAGTTCTTATTTTGGAGAATAAACATTAGCAAAGATTTGGTCAAGTGAAACCTAATTTCTGCTCTTCTAATACCAGTCTAGGCCCCTGAAGACGGAATATCTCTTAAATCCATTCAATAGTGGTCAGTATTTTGGATATCAAACTGAGACAGTGCACATAGAGTTGCTTTATAAACCCTAAAGTACTGTACTGTTGAGATGCATTATTATCTATTTTGTACATATCAGATGAATGAAATTATTCAGACATCATTCAGTCAAAAGCAGGGCTTTGCACTTTTCTATTTCAGCCTTCCTCTGTTCTCTTCGGTCCCTATAACTCCTTGAATTTTCCTGCAGTAGTTCAGTATACAGAAGGCATGTTGGTGAGGAACTCTCAGAGTGGGGATTATTTACAAAGAAGGATAACATTAGTTAGGGTCTTTATTTCTTAGATTCAGAATCACCCAGCAGCTGAGATAGTCTTGCAGACTTGAATTTCAATAATAATTCAGACTTGAATTTCAATAATAATTACAATAATACTAGACAGATTCACCAAACACTTCTGGGCATTGTTGCCTTCTTTTCATCTGCTTCCCAGTCTTTAAGAGGTATAGTAGTCCCTTTCTTTGTCCCTGTGGAAGTTTGGTCATTTCTTTCAGGGTCCCAGGCCTATTGCAGTGATCCAGCCTACACTGATGCCAGAGCTATTTCCTTTGCTACTGAGACCATAGTAGCTTTCACTCCTAAGAAATCCATTTTGGGCTGTGTGAGTAATTAACCCTGTTCTACATCTTCCTGCAAAGTAGATATATTCTGTTCTGCCTTTAATCTGGGCTGGTCCAAAAGGGTTCTGTTCCCTTTCATATTGATCTTATGCCACATTCTTCTGGCTCTGAATTCGCACACTAGACCTTCAAAGAGCCTCTCCCTCTTGCTCTTGCTCTACTGAGAAAGTCTTAGAAAGTCTGAGAAAGTATCCCACAGCCCTGGTCTATGAGAGGGAGGAAGAAGATTCTCCGCCCCATCCATTCCTTCTATCTGAGCAGCTGAGAGTTTTCCAAATTCTCTTATCCAGCTCATATAAATCTTATATTTGTATTTTGTATTTCAGAAGCTACCATTCCTGACTTCTACTATATTTACTTAAAAATATATAACAGGTTTATTAAGATATACTTCACATAACACACAATAGTCATTTAAAGTATACAATTCAGTGGTCTTTAGTGTATTTATAGAGTTGTGCAACCATTACCACAATCAATTTTAGGACATATTCACCACTCCCCAAAAAAATCCCCAGACCCTTTAACAGCCAAACCTACCCCACCCTGGCCAACTAGCTCCTGGCAAACATTAATCTACCTTCTTTTCTTTTTTTTAAAAAAAGATTTTATTTATTTATTTGAGAGAGAGAGAGAGAGAGAACACAAGAAGGAGGGGCAGAGGGAGAGGGAAAAGCAGACTCCACTGAGCCTGATGTGGGGCTTGATCTCAGGGCTTTGGATCACAACCGGAGCCGAAGGCAGATGGTTAATTGACTGAGCCACCCAGGAGCCCCTTAATATTAGGAATTCAAACTTTTAGGGTGCCTGAATGGCTCAGTCAGTTAAATCTCTGCCTTTGACTCAGGTCATGATCTCAGGGTCCTGGGATTAAGCCCCATATCAGGCTCCCTGCTCGGGGGAACCCTCTTCTCCCTCTCTCTGTGTGCGTGCCCTCTCTCTCTCTCAAATAAATAAATAAAAACTTAAAAAAAGAAAATTAGAAATAAAAAAAGACTTCAGACTTTTATAGCAATACTAATATCTACTATGTTCTCTTATGATGGTAAAAGAGGAAGGCATTGCTACTCTTGCCCTCTAAATCATAGAGTAAAAAAACCTAATTATTAAAGGAAGTTGCCTTTTTCCTGCCTTCAAAGTAATCAAAAGAGTATATTATTGTGTTCACAAACCCTGTGTAATGAGGTAATTGTTTTATTTCTCCTGCTTATCAAAAGTTAATGATAAATTGATATTTGCATTACTAACCACCCTATTTCAAAGCAGTAAAACACCCTTCTCCCAGGAAAATATTTTTTTCTCTACATATGGCTGAAGCTAATTAGCAAACAGACCTACAGGCTATAACACAAATTCTATATTCTCAAGAATCTGTACAAATTACAATTCTGATGGCCAATGTAATGTCCTAATTTTTATTTTATACCTGAACAGCAGCAGTAGATTGACAGTATCCAAAGGAGTTTATTTGAAATTGAACTATTTGTATTTTATTAATAGCATGCTGTGAATGTGTCATCTGATGAAACTTATCTTTTCTTGTTAAATTTACTTAACATTTTATTGAAATCTAGGAAACTTGTTTTGTTACAAAGGAAGTAGAGGTACAATCTCTCAGAGGCATGTGTGAAGATGGGGAAGATAGTGATTTATAGTTTTCTTTTATAGGGAATTCTAAGTTGCCATTTTATATCCACTAATAGGCTCAAGTTTGTTCCTGAAACTAAGACATTCATAAAAGAAAATTTCCAAGTTAGCAAGGAAATACTCATCGGTCACCAGATGTGCATACTCTTTGTCTCTGTTTTTGAGTCAGAAAATTAAAAAAAAAATAGTGTATTCATGAAGGATGAGAAGATGACAGCAGCAGAAGCCAACCTCTTAGAGACTGAACTGGGACTTTTAGAGATACCAAACCATACTGCTCGTTTAGTCTGAAGCCTTTAGCTTTGATTGTTTGGTAAGGAGAATCTATGGAATCTCTTTTAAAATGCCAAACATGTGTTTTAAAGACAACAATTCAAGTTTCTCTTTTAGTCTGAAGTACTTATTTTTGTTTTGTTTTGTTTTAATTTGTGGGGAGAATTTCTGGTATCTTCTTTTTAAATGCCAAATATGTATTTAAAGTATATCTATATGTATGATCCCCATAGACTGAAATTTCACCTGAGTGACCTGAAGTCCAGGAAAAAGGAACATAATGAAAAGCCCTTAAGTGAAAGATCTGCAAAATCTGTAAAAATTAGCAAAAGTAGGGGAGAGAGAGCAGTGTACCTAACATCTGGTTGTAGTCTTATCTCTGCCACTTACTAGGTATATGACCATGAGTACATTGTTTAACTATTCTTTGCCATAGTTTCCTCATCTGTAAAATGGGGATAAAGAGTATTATTACATAATGTTGTGGTGATCAAATGAGAACATGCATATGAAAGCACTATGTGAATGGTAAATCACACTAGAAATATGGATTTAAGTAATTTTTTAAACATCAATATAAATTTTAATTAATAATGATAATATATTATTCTTAATAGAAAGGTGATCCTATGGTATCTGGATGTAGTGAAAGGGAAGACTAGATTTACATGAATTTAAATTTTCATCGGTTAACATATGTTCCTTTTAAAAGCTAGGCTTTTGTACTATTTCCCTTTAGTTCCTCACAGTAAAATATAAGAAATGAAGACACTCAGATATCGGATTAGTTTGACATCAATATAAAATTTTCAGCCAAGCAGGGAAAAACATCACAACGCAGTTAAATGAAATACTACTTAATTAACTGAGCACTAAAATATCCAAATACTGTTATCAGAAGACACACTGTACTATCAGAACTTGATTCTAGGTACTCTTTTTGGTAACTGGGTCAGAGTTCAACATTTAATTTTGTCTACCAATGTGGCAGAATGATAATAAGGTGGAGCAACCTTAAACTCCAGGGTCCTGAGTTGCAAGCCAGGTCCCAGCTGGATCTGTATCCACTAGGCCCACTGAGGGTTAAAAATCCGTTTGTTTAAATATTTCACTGGCACTAGAAATGGCTTGTTTAAAGGGCCCCAAGGTGTCTTTCTCTATATATACGGTGCATTCTTTTTGACGTTTCTTAGTTCCCGATCTTGGTACACATCCTCATTACTTTGAGGAAATGAATAGCTGCCTCCATAGAAAGGAGGTCTGCTGTCTGTCTCAGGTAAGTGGTTTTTCTTTCATGGAGCGTAATAAGTGCTTCTGTTGTTGTTTGGTTCATCTATAACTGCTCAGGCTCTGGCACTCAATCTGTCATGGATCTTAATAAGTTACCCTTTTGGTTATGCACTTAAAAGCAACACTTGTGTTATTAATATAACACCAAATGTTGAGGTAAATCACCACAGGTGACAAACAGAGCTTAAACCATTTGCCCCACTATTTCCTCGAACTGTCCTAGAAAGTGAAGAAATGGCAAAGGAATCAAGTGATAAGAATGTCCTGCATTTGTAGAGAAATGAGAAAACTACTCTATATTTGAGGGGAAAAGTATATAGTAACTCTATTTCTAAAGAGATTGTTTCAATTATGTGTCACTGTCTCAAAGTTTTCTTTTGATTTCAAATTGTTAGAAAGTCTTTCTAAATTGTGTCTACTTTCCTATGTTAAAGAAAGTTGATCAAACTGAAATAAACCTTTCTATAATGATGGGAACACTCGTAGTGTCCTTGAGCAACTTTATTGTGTAAGTATGGTCCCCAGTGTCTCTGGACCACTGCTTTGACCATCAGTGAACAATGTCCATAGTTATATATGGAGATGCAGATGGTTTAGGAGATTGAGCTGAATTGCACTGAGCTCTTCATTCATTCACTAGGAGTATTTTTTTTAAAGATTTTATTTATTGATTTGACAGAGAGAGATCACAAGTAGACAGAGAGGCAGGCAGAGAGAGAGAGAGGGAAGCAGACTCCCTGCTGAGCAGAGAGCCCAATGCGGGACTCGATCCCAGGACCCTGAGATCATGACCTGAGCCGAAGGCAGCGGCTTAACCCACTGAGCCACCCAGGGGCCCCACTAGGAGTATTTTTAATGAAATTATTGTTAATTTTTTTTTCTCCATGTGATTTGCCATTCTCTTTTCTAAGTAGAGTATTCAAAACATGAGTTGAGAGTTCTCTTAATTATTATATAATTGTGATCTGGCTCATCCAGATTTTATTCTAGTAGTGGGGAGAGAGACCAAGAGAAGGAGAGGGAGAGAGAGAGAGGCAAGGACAGAGAAAGAGATACTGAGATCACAATAATTAAAAAGATGTCCATTGTATGGGCATGTTTATGATGTAGAAGGTTTTAATGAATCTTAGAATGCTGAAAAAATAAAATAAAATGTAAAAAAGATATGCAGATTTTTCACAGTGAACAGGAGAGAATTTAATGAGAGGGAAAATTCTACTTCCTCGATTTTACTGACATTTTACTGACTATTGGGAGTGGGGGTAAGATGATAAACATAAATAGTAAATTTGGGATAATACCCAGAGCCTATATTATTTTAACATATTAGAAAATGAGCTATATGATGATATGACAAAATTTCACTCTTATAAAAATGATTTTTCAGGTCTATATTGCTGACTACAAGTGCATGCAATTCATCTTGTAAAAGAATTTTCAGCTGGTTGACTATCTTCCTATTCATAGTTTATTGAATGTGCCCTATGGTCCATAAAAATAACAAGGAATATTTTTATTATGTAGTACAGCATTATTCTAAGGAGCCACTGCATAACAACAACTACTTCATTTGTTGTTTACTAAATCCTCTAATCAAATTAAATGAGGCATTTTATGTGCCCTGTAATTCATTTAAACCATCATACATGTTGGAGACTATGTGCAAAATCCTGACTATTCATAGGTTCCTATTCAAGGGCATTTTAAAGCCTAAATAGAAAACTCTTCAGTTTCTGAACATGTAAAATATAATTTAATCAGTTAATTATTTTCTTTATTTAGCTCAGCTGAACTCTGAGACAAGCTGACATGTATATGTTAGTCCTCTTTCAGCATGCATTAACACCGGAGTTAATTTTGAATAATTCTTCCAACTTGGAGTCCTTTTGGGCAAATGAGCAGGTGTCTTTATGTCTGTAAAGGGCCAAAATATGAACGGATTATGTACTAATAATAAACACCACCATAATACAGCTAACATTTGTTGAACATATTTTATATTCCAGTCACATGACCTACCTTAACTTACTATATTA
This sequence comes from Lontra canadensis, assembly GCF_010015895.1. Taxonomy (NCBI): domain Eukaryota; kingdom Metazoa; phylum Chordata; class Mammalia; order Carnivora; family Mustelidae; genus Lontra; species Lontra canadensis. The sequence goes on along the minus strand of NW_022631166.1, from coordinate 1,114,622 downwards.
ACTTACTTAATTCTGACAATCAAGTAGGTAATATTTTCACTATCCCCACTTTGTGTATGAGGAAAGTGAATCACAAAGGGGTTATATAAATTGTCCAGTTTTCCCTCGGTTCAAAGTGGCAGACCTAGGATACAAATTCAGCTAGCTTGAACTTAATATCTACACTGTTAATCACTAAACCATTCAACTCAATGATGTCTGCATAGGATATAGTAGAGCCCCATTTCACCAAAATTATTGGTTTGTTCTTTTGTGCCCTTTAGCTTCTGTTAAATTTTTATCCTCTCTTAATCTGTGTCAAACACCTATTCTCTCCATTCCCTTACCACTCAGGGTATCCTACATCTTATGCTGATGGTTTGGGTCCCTAAATTTGGCATCTTTTTGAGATCAGAATAAAGGTTGTTGAGGTCTTTGTTTTGTTTTCTTTCTTATTGTGTTCAAGCTCTTTGTTTATTTTGCTCTTTCTACTGCTCCTGTGTCTTTTCCCCTGGATTCTCTTCTCCAGCTTCTCTTTTCTCATTCTTCCTTCATTTTTTTCTTATAAATACATTTATAATTATGGCTCCAATTACTACTGCTATGTAGCTTTCTCTCAGTCCGGTATCACCAGCTCTAAGTATTTTTATAAGCTCTTTTCTTTCTAACCCCCTACTATACCTGCCATGATGAGCTCAATTTAGCCTAAGAACAAATCCATTACCTTTTTTTACCAAACCAGTTTGACTCTCCCTTTTTAATTTTAATAGTGTGATTCAGCCTCAAAACTCATTTGTTATTCATTCTTCTGATTCCCTAACTCAATCTTCAAATCCTGTTGATCCTTCTTTTGTAATGTATCTCACCATTAATTCCCTTGTATTCCCAGGGCCTGAATATTTTCCAGGCATCATTGTCTCTTGCTTGCAAGAGTACAATACCCCTCTAACTTGTCTCCTGGCTTCCATAGTGCTTACCACCTTGTGTCATTTATGATTTCGTGTCATGATCACATGTTTGCTGAGGTTAGGGAGGAAGAAAACACCCATAATAAAGTTAAAATAAGTGCCAGTAGAATAGTTTTAACTAGAGGAACAAGCTCTTATTGTTGGTTGGGGTACTCACGGAAAACCTTCTGAAGGAGATGGAATGTAGAATTTATATCAATTAAAAAAAAGACTAGGGAGGCATTTAAGATTGGGAAACTGTGGGAGTAGAAGCTCGAGATGAAGATGTAAAAAAAACAAGTTTGATTAGGGACACGTGGGTGGCTCAGTGGGTTAAGCATCTGACTCTTGGTTTCAGCCCAGGTAGTGATCTCAGGGTCATGAGATAGAGCCCTGTGTTGGCTCCCTGCACATTGGGGAGCTTGCTTGAAATTCTCTCTCCCTTTCCTTCTGCCCCTTCCCCCTCTTCCTCACTCTTTCTCTCTCTCAAATAAATAAATAAATCTTTAAAAAATACCAGCAAGTTCTTTAAAAAAAAGTTTGGTGACAGTTAGTAGGCTTGGCTGAGCCAGAATGTTATTGTAGGAAAATTGAAGTTGGAAATATAGCCTGGGCTCTGATTGTAGGGAGATTAGAAAATCAGGCAGAGAAACATAAAATGTATCCTATAGAAAATGGATAAAGACATGATAAAATTGACATTTCAGGAAGATGAATCTGGCAGCTGTGTGCAGGATAGATTAGTGGGAGGAGAGACTGGAGAGAGAAGGCCTGGAGGTTGTAATAGAGTTCAGATGTGAGTTAATGAAGGCTTTCAATAGGATGGCAGTGAGAACAGAACTGATGAGATGGATGCAGATGTGAGCAGCATTATGGCAGGGGATTTGATAAGTTTTTTGAAAGGCTGAATTTGCCCCCTTGGGGTTGGGGCAGGGGGCTGTGGGAGGGTTGGAGTCTAGATGACCAGGAGAGTATCTATCAAAATGTTCTTATCCTTCAAGTTTCAGTGCTTCCTTCTGTAGAAGGATTTGTTTTGAAAGAGCACTGGGAGAAAGGCACCTTGTCCTTAATAGATGCTCAAACAGATTAAGCAAAAGCCCATTCCAGCTGGCAGTGACTTTTTATGCTCTGAAGTCCTAGAGACCTAATAACTGCACTTTTAGTAAACACTTAGCATAAACTACATGCCTTCTAGTAAACTGACTTTTGAGGATGCTTTACCTCTATAGTGAGAGAGCTGAAGAGCTTCTTGAGGATCAAAACCATGTCTTATTCTTTTGACTTTCATCCTACCTAATCCAGTTCTAGACCCATAGTAGTGGTTAAAAACATATTCCTTGATTGTTTCCTTTCATTTTCTCAAGGGACTTGGATCAGTCATCTTACAGGCATAGGTCACCATCCATTATGCTGATGAGAACTACAGTTTAACTATATTACGATATCTGAATCTCAGGTACTTACTGAGACTTTTAATATCTCTTCCTCCATAGTCTCTTTTCTCCTTCCAATGGTGTTTACTGAATTAGATCACATATTTTATGTTTCAGTAGGTGCTTGCTAAATGTTGGTTGATTTTATTCTAACATTTCTGGCTCTGCTTCATAGCTGATGCAGCTTTAACTCCATTTGCATTCTTTAACAACACTCAAGAAAGTGAATGTATTTGCACAAATGATGGGTTTTGTTGGTTTAATTTTGTAAACTGTTTAAAATTTGGTTCATTTTTTCATTGAATATTTTTTATTCAAGGTAATTATATGGCTATTCATTTCTGAAGAGATTTGCTATTGCCTGAAAAATACAGTTAGCTTTATGATCTTAATGTTATAAAGCAACCGGGTAATGGAATATCTCTATAAACAAAATATTAATTTGACCTTGAGACTCTTTTCCCAAATACTTTTCCCTCATATACTGACACCAGTTACTACAAACATACATATAAATATTACCTTAAATTAATGATCAACACAATTTATATTGATAGGATTTAATGTAATTGACAGTACTTCCCATTAGAGGAAATTGTTACAGGAATTTCTCTGTTATGGCTAAAATTTTAGAGCCCTGCATTCTAACGCCAGTTCTGCCCCCTTACGTGTTGTGAGAACTTAGGCAAGGCACTTAACTTTTCTGGGTCTCTTTTTCTTCCATCTATAAAATCAGAGTGTTAAACCATACCACCTTCTGTCTTAGCATTATTTTTAGTTTCAAGTTAGCTCTAGGGGAAAAAAAGCCCTTTTAAAGCATAGAAGATGAAAATTTCAGGGGCATGTAAGACTCTAAGAACATGTTCTGCCCCAGCACACCGCACCTCATGGAAATTGGAATAGGGACAAGAAAGCCATCAGAATTGGAGGTTACTTTCTCTCAGGATCTTCCTAATTACAAAGCTAGTTCATCTCTCCTCTCCTTCTTTCTTTCTGTACTTTTCTTTACTTATATACAGTATTCTCAGTCACTGGTCTCCTTATAACTTTGACTTATACTAAGCCTCTAGACCTAAGTCTTCCACGACCTCCTAAATCAGCCCCCATAATTATTAGGCTCATCCTCTTAATTTCCAACTATAAAAATTGGGAGGTAAATGACGAAGCCAGCTCATCTTTTCAAGCCAGACCTCAGAAGTCTTACACTACTGGCCAGCCTATGAAATGAATGTGTTTGCGTCAAAGATTCACAGTGATCTAATTAGTTGTGGTTTTGAGGGTGGGAGGTTGGTGCATATGGAATGAAAATGAGAGTTAAGGACAGCAAAAGGTATATTTCAGGCAAGTGTGTGGGCAGGCACACAGGTATTCTAACTGTACCAAATACATCTTTCATCACTGAAATTCTATGAATCAAAAAGCATTATTTCTTACTGAACAATAAACAAATGCTCTAAAGAGTAACATTTTATGAATTAACCCAGCAAGTGGGAGAGATATTTGTTGTTAAAATATTAATGTTTCTGTAATTGTAAGATGTATTTCAAGCTGTTGTTACTTATCTTTAGGGTGGGTGAGTTTTAGCTTTTTTCCTTCTTAAAAAATAGGTTTGTTTGACTCAGGCACAAAACCTAAGGGTTATTCTTGGCTCTTCTATTTCTACCATATCCCACATTCAATCCATCACTCAGTTCTTCAAAATATATTCCAAATTCCATTATCTCTCCCATTGCTACCTTAATAGTCGAAGATTATCATCATCTCTTACTGGGACAACTGCAAGAGCCTATACAATTGTCTGCTTTTGTTTATATAATGAAATACAGGTAAAGTAGATTTTCAGGAGGTGGCTTGAATAGGAGAAATAACTCTAGAATGAGAGTAAGATAATACGGGCTCTAGTTCCATCTTTTCTATTAACTGTGCAAACTAGGGCAAGTCACTTCACCTTTCTATAATACAAGGGGCTTACCTTCTTAGCCTTGTGTTTCCCCACCTTACTCACCTTCATCGCCTTGATTTTGAATTCTCTGGGGTGCCATCTACTGGCTTTCTGGAGGAACTCTCCCTTCATAGCACCCAAATGTTCTAGGCTGGTGGTTGTGGGAGAGGGAAGTCTAGTTTTAAAGCACTTATTATGTACCAGGAACTATACTAGGCACTTTACATATATTATCTTGTCTAAACCTATTCACAACTCCATGAAATGGGTATTATTTATTTCTAATTTTGGCGATAAACTAAGCTCTAAAGACGTTAAACAAGTTAAGCTGTAAAGCTAATAAGAATTAGCCAGACATTTCCAGGCTTTCTGTAAGAGGGAATATCTTTCAATTCTTCAGAAATTGAAGATTAGTAGGATGTTTTAACTATAAAGGTCCAGAGTTGAGGTGGGTAAAATGTTAAGTGCTGCCATTATTCCCTTTCAGATTGAGAAGAGAGAAACATGGAAAGATAAAATGAAGTGACAGAAAATGAAAGAATAAGATAGGGCAATAGTTAGGCTTGTCCTGTACCAAATCCCTTCCAGAATCATCTTTTTTTTTTTTTTTTTAGGAATAAAAACATCTGCACTAACTTGGTGATAAGAGCCTGCAAGTTTCTCTATCTCATAAATTTCCAAATGGGCCTTCTGGAAACACATTGCTTTTACACAAAAACATTACAATAATAAGGAAGGGAATTTTTTTAGAGGTATGTAATCATTTTTTATTAACATATAATGTATTATTTGCCCTAGGGGTACAGGTCTGTGAATCATCACGCTTGCTGATTTCACAGCACTCACCATAACACATACCCTCCACAATGTCCATAACCCAGCCATCCTATCTCTACACCCCCAACCCCCAGCAACCCTCAGTTTGTTTTGTGAGATTGAATCTCTTATGGTTTGTCTCCCTCCCGATACCATCTTGTTTCATTTTTTCCCTCCCTACTCCCCACAATCCCCCGCCTGCCTCTCAAATTCCTTTTATCAGAGAGATCATAAAATTATCTTTCTCTGATTGGCTTATTTCCCTTAGCAAAATATCCTCTACTTCCATCCACATCATTGCAAATGGCAAGATTTCATTTCTTTTGATGGTTGCATAGTATTCCATTGTATATATATACCACTTCTTTATCCATTGATCTGTTGATGGACATCTAGGTTCTTTCCATAGTTTGGCTATTGTGGACATTGCTGCTATAAGCATTTGGATGCATGTGCCCCTTTGGATTACTGCATTTGTATCTTTAGGGTAAATACCCAGTAGTGCCATTGCTGGGTTGTAGGGTGGCTCTATTTTCAACTTTTTGAGGAACCTCCAATGCTGTTTTCCAGAGTGGCAGCACCAGCTTGCATTCCCACCAACAGTGTAGGAGGGTTCCCCTTTCTCTGCATCCTCAGCAACACTTGTCGTTTCCTCACTTGTTAATGTTAGACATTCTGATTGGTGTCAGGTGCTATCTCACTGTGGTTTTGAGTTGCATTTCCTTGATGATTAGTGATTTTGAGCACTTTTTCATGTGTCTGTTAGCCATTTGGAACTCATCTTAGCCAAAATGTATGTTCATGTCTTCTGCCCATTTCTTGATTGGATTATTTGTTCTTTGGGTATTGAGTTTGATAAGTTCTTTATAGATTTTGGATACTAGCCCTTTATCTAATATATCATTTGAGAATGTCTTCTCCCATTCTGTAGGTTTTCTTTTGGTTTTGTTGTCTTCTTCCTTTGCTGTGCAAAAGCTTTTGACCTTGATGAAGTCCCAATAGTTCATTTTTGCCCTTGCTTTCCTTGCCTGTGACGTTTCTAGGAAGAAGTTGATGCAGCTGAGATCGAAAAGGTTGCAGCCTGTGTTCTTCTCAAGGATTTTGATAGATTCCTGTCTCACACTGAGGTCTTTCATCCATTTTGAGTCTATTTTTGTGTGTGGTGTAAGGAAATGGTCCAGTTTTATTCTCCTGCATGCGGCTGTCCAACTTTCCCAGCACCATTTGTTGAAGAAACTCTTTTTTCCATTGGACATTCTTTCCTGCTTTGTCAAAGATTAGTTGACCACAGAGTTGAGGGTCCATTTCTGGACTCTCTGTTCTGTTGCATTGATCTCTGTGTCTGTTTTTGTGCCAGGACCATACTGTCTTGATGATGATAGCTTTGTAATAGAGCTTGAAGTCTGGAATTGTGAAGCCACCAAATTTGGTTTTCTTTTTTAACATTCATCTGGCTATTCAGAGTCTTTTCTGCTTCCATATAAATTTTAGGATAATTTTCTCCCTTTCTTTGAAAAAAAATTGATGGAATTTTGATAGGGATAGCATTAAATGTGTAGATTGCTTTAGGTAGCATAGACAGTTTCACAATATTTGTTCTTCCAATCTGTGGGCATGGAACATTTTTCCACTTCTTTGTGTCTTCCTCAATTTCTTTCACGAGTACTTTATGGTTTTCTGAGTACAGATGCTTTGCCTCTTTGGTTAGGTTTATTCCTAGGTATCTTATGGTTTTGGGTGCAGTTGTAAATGGGATCGACTCCCTAATTTCTCTTTCTTCTGTTTTGCTGTTGGTGTATACAAATGCAACTGATTTCTGTGCACTGATTTTATATCCTGACATTTTACTGAATCCCCGTATGAGTTCTAACAGTTTTGGAGTGGAGTCTTTTGGTTTTCCACATTAAGTATCATATCATCTGAAAAGAGTGAGAGTTTGACTTCTTTGTCGATTCAGATGCCTTTTATTTCTTTCTGTTGTCTGATTGCTGAGGCTAGGACTTCTAGTACTATGTTGAATAGCAGTGGTGATAATGAACATGCCTGTCGTATTCCTGACCTTAGCAGAAAAGCTCTCGGTTTTTCTCCATTGAGAATGGTATTTGTGGTGGGTTTTTCATAGATGGCTTTGATGATATTGAGGTATGTACCCAATATGACTACACTGTGAAGAGGTTTTTTTTTTTTTAATTTATTTATTTGACAGACAGAGATCACAGAGAGAGAGGAGGAAGCAGTCTCCCTGATGAGCAGGGAGCCTGATGCAGGGCTCGATCCCAGGACCCTGGGATCATGACCTGAGCCAAAGGCAGAGGCTTAACCCACTGAGCCACCCAGGCGCCCCATACACTGTGAAGAATTTTGATCAAGAAAGGTTGTTGTACTTTGTCAAATACTTTTTCAGCATCTATAGAGAGTATCATATGATTCTTCTTTCTTTTATTAATGTATTCTGTCACATTGATTGATTTGTGGATATTTAATCAATCTTGCAGCCCAGGGATAAATCCCACTTGGTTGTGGTGAATAATCCTTTTAATGTACTGTTCAATCCTATTGGCTAGTATTTTGGTGAGAATTTTTGCATCTGTTTTCATCAAGGATATTGGTCTGTAAGTCTCTCTCTTTTTTTTTTTTTTTTTGTAATTCTCTTTTTGATGGGGTCTTTGGTTTTGGGATCAAGATAATGCTGGTCTCATAAAATGAGTTTGGAATTTATCCATCCATTTCTATTTTTTGGAACAGTTTCAGGAGAATAGGAATTAATTCTTCTTTAAATGTTTGTTAGAATTCCCCTGGGAAGCCATCTGGCCCTGGGCTCTTGTTTGTTGGGAGATTTTTGATGACTTTTTCAATCTCCTTACTGGTTATGGGTCTGTTCAGGTTTTCTATTTCTTCCTGGTTCAGTTTTGGTAGTTTATGTCTATAGGAATGCATCCATTTCTTCCAGATTGTCATATTTCCTGGTGTATAGTTGCTCATAATATGTTCTTATAATTGTTTTTATTTCTTCAGTGTTGGTTGTGATCTCTCCTCTTTCATTAATAATTTTATTTATTTGTGTCCTTTCTCTTTTCTTTTTGATAAGTCTGACCAGGGGCTTATCAATCTTATTCTTTCAAAGAACCCGCTGCTACTTTTGTTAGTTTGTCCTACTGTTCTTTTAGTATCTATTTCATTGATTTCTGCTCTGATCTTTATTATTTCTCTTCTCTTGCTGGGTTTAGGCTTTCTTTGTTGTTCTTTCTCCAGCTTTTTTAGGTGTAAGGTTAGGTTGTGTTCTTGAGACCTTTCTTGTTTCTTGAGAAGGGCTTGTATTATATACTTTCCTCTCAGGATCACCTTTTCTGTGTCCCAAAGATTCTGAACCATTGTGTTTTCATTTTCATTTGTTTCCATGAACTTTTTAAATTCTTTTTTAATTTCCTAGTTGGCCCATTCATTCTTTAGTGGGATGCTCTTTAGCCTCTATGTATTTGAGTTTTTCCAAACTTTCTATTCTTGTGACTGAGTTCTAGTTTCAGGGTATTGTGGTCTGAAAATATTCAGGGGATGATCCCAGTGTTTTGATATTGGTTGCACCTGATTTGTGACCCAGGATGTGATCTATTCTGGAGAATGTTCCATGTGCACTAGAGAAGAATGTGTATTCTGTTGTTTTGGGATAAAATGTTGTAAATATATCTGTGATGTCCATCTGGTCCAGTGTCTCATTTAAAGCCTTTATTTCCTTGTTGATCTTTTGTCTAGATGATCTGTCCATTTCAGTAAGCAGGGTGGTAAAGTCCCCTACTATTATTGTTGATGCATTTCTTTAATTTGTTGTTAATTGGTTTACATAATTGGCTGCTCCCATGTTAGGGACATCGATACTTAAAATTGTTAGATCTTCTTGTTGGACAGACACTTTAAGTATGGTATAGTGTCCTTCCTCATTTCTTATTATGGTCTTTGGCTTAAAATCCAATTTATCTGATATATGTACTGTCACCCCAGCTTTCTTTTGCTGTCCATTAACATGGTAAATTGTTTTCTACCCCCTCACTTTAAATCTGGAGGTGTCTTTTGATCTAAAATGAGTTTCTTGTAGACAACATATTGATGGGTCTTGCTTTTTTTTTTAATCCATTCTGATACCCTGTGTCTTTTGATTGGGGCATTTGGCCCATTTATATCCAGGGTAACTATTGAAATATATTATTTTAGTGCCTTTGTATTGCCTGTAAGGTGACTGTCACTGTATATTGTCTCTGTTCCTTTCTGGTCTGTTATTTTAAGGCTCTCTCTTTGTTTAGAGGACCCCTTTCAATATTTCCTCTAGGCATGGTTTGGTGTTTGCAAATTCTTTTAACTTTTGTTTGTCCTGGAAGCTTTTTTATCTCTCCTTCTATTTTCAGTGATAGCCTAGCTGGATATCGTATTCTTGGCTGCATATTTTTCTCATTTAGTGTTCTGAATATATCATGCCAGTCCTTTCTTGTATGCCAGGTCTCTGTGGATAGGTCTGTTGCCAGTCTAATATTTCTACCATTGTATGTTACACACCTCTTATCCTGAGCTGCTTTCAGGATTTTCTCCTTATCACTGAGACTTGTAAGTTTTACTATTAGATGATGGGGTGTGGACCTATTTTTATTGATTTTGAGGGGGTTCTCTGTGCCTCCTGGATTTTAATGCTTGTTCCCTTCACAAAATTAGGAAAAATCTCTGGTATAATTTGCTCTGATATACCTTCTGCCCCCCTCTCTCTTTCTTCTTCTTCTGGAATCCCAATTATTCTAATATTCTTTCATCTTATGGTATTACTTACCTCTTGAATTCTCCCCTCGTGGTCCAGTAGTTGTTTGTCTCTCTTTTACTCACCTTCATTATTCTCTATCATTTGGGCCTCTATATCACTAATTCTCTCTTCTGCCTCATATACCCTAGCAGTAAGAGCCTCCATTTTTTATTACACCTCACTAACAGCTTTTTTTATTTCAACTTGGTTAGATTTTAGATCTTTTATTTCTCCAGAAAGGGATTTTATTTCTCCAGAAAGGGATTCTCTAATATCGTCCATGCTTTTTTTGAGCCCAGCTAGCACCTTGATAATCATCATTCTGAACTCTAGTTCTGACATATTACTGATGTCCATATTGATACGGCCCCTAGCCATATCTTGTTGTTTTTTCTGTAGTGAGTTTTCCACCTTGTCATTTTATCCAGGTTAAGAATAGATGAATGAGAGAAAAATACTAAAAGGGTAACAATGACCCCAGAAAAATATACACTAACCAAATCAGAAGAGATCTGAAACTAGGGGGAGAAGGAAAGAGGAAATAAGAAAAATATATACATATATATTAGAATGGTGAATAGAACAGAGCCACACACTTGATTTTGGGTGTATTTTGGTGTGTTAGAAGAAACTACCTCCTAAAATTTTAAAGAAAGAAAAACTTATATATATACCAAAATTAGGGTAAACACAATGAAGGGATTGAATATGACCATAAAGATGAAAATTTAAAAAGATTCTAAAAAAAGCATTGATAAGAAGTTGGTTGAAAAAAGAAAAAGAAAAAGGAAAGAATCTGATCAGGCTGGATACTAGAACAAAGCTATGTGTTAGATTTAGGGTATATTTTGATCTATTAGAAGAAATCGTATCCCAAAATTTTAAAGAAAAAAAACCCCTACATATATAAAAGAAATAAGGTTAAATACAATGAAGGGATAAAATATGACTATAACAATGAAAATTTAAAAAGATTTTTAAAAAGGTATTGATAAGATAAAATAGCTTAAAAAACATTAAAGTAGTCTCCAAACCTAGAAGATTCCTGCAGCATGCTCCTGCACTGCTCCTGCTGGAGAAGGAAAGAGGGGGTCTCCCCAGATCTGCTGCTTTTGGGGTCTGTGCTTGAAGAGCAATGGCCTGACTATGCCTCAGATCATGGTTTAAGGTAACCCTGAGCTGAAAGCCCACTGCTCAGCTCCGTCTTTGCACCAGCTTCCCTTCTCTGATACCTGGGAACTCTGCCACAGTCAGACATCCCTGGTCTTTTTGTGTTTCTGCGGGTCCAGAGACCACAGTTTCCGCCAGGACTCCACCTCCCATTAGCTTCTGGAGTGAGGTCCCTTAGTGGAGCAGACTTCTAAAAGTTCCAATTTTGTGCTCCTCTGCTCTCTCACTTGTCAGGAGCTGGCCCCTCCCCCTGCAGTATATCTTCCCATCACTTTGGATTCACTTCTCCGCATGTCCTACCTTCCGAAAAAGGGTCAATTTTCTGTTCCTAGAATTGCTGCTCTTCTTCTCTTCCATCTCCTGTTGAGTTTGTAGGTGTTCAGCATGGTTTGATATCTATCTAGCTGAACTCCTGGGACCTGATTGAGAGCTTGGTCTCCTACTTCTCCGCCATCTTGCTCCTTTCCCAAGGAGAGGAATTTTAAGTTCCAAAGTTGGGCAGTAGAAGAGCCATTTGGGGACAGACATGTGAAGTACTTTGGGCAAATTGCTGCTTTTTACTCCATGTCTACATGGAGACATGTTTTCTGCAAGCCTTGCTATGATCTCTGGTACTTGGCTTAACCCAATACCAGAGGAAGGGTGATTGTTTTGCCTTCATTCATAAAATCATAGACTTTGAATTATAAGAGACTTTAAAATTCATGTGGCCCCTCGTTTTTCATGAAAGGAAACAGATTGCTTGTATTAAGTGACGTTCTTAAAGATTATTTAGTTAATGATTACATAGACCTGGTTTAAAGAGCTAACATACTTGTCATTATTGTTTGTAATGAAAATGTTTACTTTCCCAGAAAATGTTTACTTTATCAGAACATTATCTATTGGGGCCTCACCTAGTAAGTCAACCTGAGGCCCATGCTGCTTTGAACATTTGCCATTATCTAAAGTCCAAAGAAATCCTTTATAAACTTCTGTCTCCTGTGTTCCTCCTCTCCCACAGAATTGACAGTGAGGATCCACAGACCTGTTAAACATTCTTTGCAGTCCCTTTTCAAATGTGTGATTCAATTCTAGGTTTCTCATGATGATTCTGACTGAGCTTATTCTTTTAATGTCTCATTGGTCCCTGTATTCACTCCATAGCTCAATACAAGCAGATATGAAAATTGTCCTGGCATCCTAGATGCATTCTGTTACATTTATTTCATTATACAACATGAAAAAATTTTATAAATGTTTTTATACCACAACTAGGGATGACTCACAATTTAGGGACAGTACTACCACTAAGACAAAAGTGTGAGAATGGAGTTAGAATAATATATATTTTAATTGCTGCTTGCATCTTTAGGGTATTTCCATATTTCAATTTTGCTAGTGTTCTGAAAAGTTTCTCTGAATATATCTACCTAAATATTCCAATATTATATATGTATATATGAGAGACAGAGATATATATACATATATATGACATATTTTATATATATATATATATATATATATATATATATATATATATTTTCAAACTAGTTTATCCATCTGCCCGAAATTTAAAACAAGTAAACCATAAATGTATGAGAGAAGAAGGGAGGGGTGGAGAGACAGAGAGGAGGGGTGTGCTGAGTGAGACAGATTGATTAATTTCAATTTATCTGAGATAAACAAAAAGGCATCTGTGTTTCCCAAGTGCTTTGCTTTCAAACTAGAGAAGTCTACACAGTTAATTAATCCAAATATAAGAAAGGGAATTCAACAGAATATCTGATAAAGAATTTGTCCTCCTGGCCTACACATGGAACTATTAGAAATGGTCCATCTTGCTTGTAAACTCTAGATGTCACCTGATAGGTAGATCATGTTCCCTTTGAACTGGGCATGGTTAAAATAAGTTGCTACTTAAGTCATTAGCCTGTTTTAGAAAGTACAACAACAAATTATTGTGTTTTTTTTCATTTGTTTGAATTTAAAATTGGATTTTGGATAATAAGATATGAGACAACTGGTTGTAACAACTACACAGTATAAATTACTCCAGGTGATGATACCATAGCAAAATTATTATAGGCAGGTTCAAGATGCAAATATTGTTTGACAGCAAGCAGAAAGACAAATTACTCAGAGACTGTGTACATGTGCTTCTATAATTGCTCATAAGTTATTATGGTTCATGCTAAAATTCACCCAATTTGTGTATTCCACGTGGTTTTATTTTAAATAAGAAAAATGCAAATTGTTAGGAATTAGAAAATATAAACTTCATGAGAAAATGAATTACTAACATTGGAACACAGCAGTTTGTTTGCAACTTTTTCATTTCTTATCACCTTTTTATTTCATGACAGCTTTTAAGACCATGTTGCTTGAAAAACCACAACAGAAAAATCTGACATCAGAATCTAACTAAAATATTATTTGTCATAAATTAGAGTTCATTATAAGGTGGGTATGTCTTAGACCCTCTCCAAGGAGATTTAGTTTCTGGATGACATAAGGTACTTTCCCTTATCATGTGGCTTTCTTGGCTTTGATCCTAAAAATTGTATTACAGGAGGCTTTAGCAGGCTTATCTCTGAATAGCTGTTTTAAGAAAAATATTATTTTAGAGAGAGAGTGCATGCATGTGCACTGTGGGGGAGAGGCAGCAGGAGAGGGAGATAAGCAGACTGCCTGCTGGGAGGAGGGGATGGCCAATGCAGGGCTCCATCCCAGGACCCTGAGATCATGACCTGAGCCAAAATCAAGAGTCAGACACTTAACAGACTGAGTCACACAGGCGTCCCACGCATAGCTTCTTCAGCTGAGTTTTATGATTGGGATAAACATCATTAGTTTAGGAATAAATGCCTCATTATGCAATTCAGTCTATGTCCATTCCCCACTGTTAGATGATACTATAAATCAAGAGTTATATAATAGTATAAAGTATGTGATTATCTTATTTATGCTACAGTGGCAGGAGCACTAGCTGTGGAGTCAAGAATAGGGTTGTAACTTTTGTGTCATATGAGTAAGTTGCATAGCTTCTCCAGGCCTCAGTTTCCTATGTAACTTGCAATAACCATGTACCCTGTCTACCACCCATGACTTGTGAGGAAAAAAGGCAAATTCTTGGGAAAATACTTTATAAATGTAGAATGGAAGGTATTTCTTTTGCTACTGAAATGATGATTAATTGCTTCACAATATTATTCAGAATGTGTATGTGGCCAGGAACAACTTTGGAATTTTAGGAAGCATTCAAATCAGGCAAAAGAGTATTCTAGGGCCTGTTATATATATAATGGCCACAAGGGTCTGAAGAGAAAATAAACACAAGCCTCCTTAAACAACTATTTCTGTGCTTCAAATGATGTTAGGACAAATATGTTTCATCCATTATTTAATGTAACTGAATTATGTTTTAAAAAACACTTAATGCAGGGAACTTTAAAAGGGCTCTTTACATACATGCAAACCTACATTTATAAAAATGTGGACACTATGCATAATGCTGTCTGTATATGGCAGTAGAGTTAGGTGATTGTCTTGGAGTTCCTCTAACCGTTAGATCACATGTAGGCAAACTATGACCAAGGGGCCAAACCTGGCTCACTGTCTGTTTTTATAAAGTTCTATTGGAACATAGTGATGCTTAACTGTTTGTATATCATCTATGGCTGCTTTCTCTTTAAGATGGCAGAGTTGAGTGTTTCTGATAGTCACAAGGACCTACAAAGCTGAAAATAATTATTATCATTATCAGGCTCTTTACAGAAAGCGTTGGCTGGCTTCTGCTCTGTACTGCGCAGAAAAGACTACTCAAAAAGTCCCTCCCTCTTGTCACATGAAATACACCATTTTTCCATGCTGTGCACCAGCTTTTCTCAGACTTGTTTTTGCCTAATGAAGGAAGCTACAAGGATCACATGACATGGCTCTTGCTTCTGCTTTTGGTTCCTTCAAGTTTTCTTTCGAACTTTCCCTGTAGAGGCAATAAAAATACAGCTAATCTTCACTAACCTGAGTCTGCTAACAAGTTTAGAGGATTTTGTTTTTCATACAAGTATCAAAGGGAGGTAAACCATGTTTTCTAGAAACTTTGATATACCTCTGTTAATACATCATGCATATTTCACATTGAACTAACAGAACCTGCAAGAGTGATACACAATAAATAGCCTCTATGATTTTGACTCTGGTCTCTGGGAGCTCCTGTCATTTCTGGATCCTTAGGTCTTGCAGGTTTCTCCACGAATCACACCCCATCCAAAAGAAGGTGGTCATTTCAGGCTCAAGAATGACAGGAAAGTCTCATAGTCAGGCTTGGCCCAAGGTAAGGAGAGAACAGT
This sequence comes from Lontra canadensis, assembly GCF_010015895.1. Lineage (NCBI taxonomy): Eukaryota > Metazoa > Chordata > Mammalia > Carnivora > Mustelidae > Lontra > Lontra canadensis. Next base: position 1,099,224 of record NW_022631166.1, on the reverse strand, counting down.
CCAAGGTCTTTTCCTATGTGCACTTGTCCATCACATCACTGAGCTCTATTTAAGGGCCTGTCATTTCATTAAGACTCCCTACACCCCACCATTGTTCTAAAGATGAGAGTGAAGAGAACTCTTCCAAAGGTATCACACTCTATACACAAGTTATCTGGGAAGCTGATGAATTAGACGTTTGTTGTAATGAGTTAAGGACATTCACATGCTCCTGTCAACAGCTGAAGGTGGTGAAGAATAACCTAAAGGTTTCACATGCGTTTTAAAAAAAAAACCAAAACAGAAATCTTGTATTATGTTGGAATTCACTAATCATGAGCTGACAGCAGATTGCCTAGTAATCTGGCCATGCCTCAGAAGTAATGGCTGATGGAGTTCACATATCCTTCTTTGGATATGAGATGTTAAGGTTCAAACTCACCTGACCTGATTCCTAATCTTCCCTTTCTTGATTATGGTTAAATGTGTCAGGATGACCAGTTTTTCCTGTTTTCCCCAGGACTGCTCTGGTTTTAAAACTGAAAGTCTCATATTCTGAGAAGCCCTTCAGTCTCAAACAAACTGGGACAAGTTGGTCATCCCAGATTTGACTATTGGATAAAATAATAGTCTCAACCCTGGATACTCTGCAAAGAAATGTGGAAAAAATAGGTGATCAAATGCCAGCTAATGGCAGAAGTGAGATCTGCTAAGAAGCAGAATGAACAGGGCATGAATGAGAGCCCTGCTGGGTTATTGCAATGGGAATATTACAGGGACTCCCTGCCTTAACCACATTCTCTCTTAAGTACTTTGAATTCATGTGCTGTCTCTGCTATGGATTGGCAGGTACCAAAGCATAATGTTTAAAACCTCAGTCTTGGGACTAGAACAGTGTGGGTTTAAGTCTTGGCTCTACCCTTTATAAGCTGTGTGAATGGGTTACTAACCTCTCTGACCATTAATTTCACTGTCTATATATAAGGGTACTAATAACAATAGCTAACTTGTAGGATTTAGGGAAATACTGAACAAGTCATTACAAAGCACTTAAAACAGTGTTGAACTGAGTATATACTCAGTGTTAGCTACTATTATGATATCATCCCTATCCTGGTTTCTTCTTTGCACATATCACTTCATGTGGGTGTCTCATAGCACCTCTAACTTAATGTATTTAAACCCTAACTCCTCATCCTTGTCCCCAGTTGCACATCCTCCTGTGGTGGCTGTCTCATGAAGGAAGAGAGTTACATGAGCTAGAAACCTTGGACCGTTCATGACTCATTTTTTCCTTCACTCTCTACATCCAGGCAATGATACCTTATGCTCTCTAAATATCTAACACTGGCTATACATTGATTTATATATCCTTCATTTATTATAGAACATTTGTTGGTTACCACCTATTGTGCTCTAGAATTTGGGAGCTCGGTAGTACTGTCAACCAAGCAGAAACTGGGGATCTGCTAACTCCTCCCTTCCCCTCATTCTCCAAGGCCAATCTTCCTACCTGTTTCACATTGCTTATATTCATCCCTTCCATTCTCTTTTTTATTAGTCTGGTTCATCTTCATAAATTTTTTTATGTGAACTATGGTAATAATTTCATAAATGATCTCTATACTTCCAGTTTTGACCCCCCTGCCTCCAGTCTGCTCAATACTACTACCAGAATGGTTGTTGTACAAAACTGTTCTAAAGGTCCTTCAATGGCTATATATAACTTTCAGGATAATTTTCAAACTTCTTAGCTTACTCTACAAAGCATCTTTATGATCTCTTTTTGCCCTGCTAGAATCATCTCCTGACATTCACCCATATGTTACTGCCATATGGAACTACTTGTAATTTCCTGAACATGTCACAGTGTTTCAGGCCTTTATGACCTCATATATATGGTTTCTTCTGTTTGAAATGCCCTTTCCTCTGTATTCATCTAGCTATTGGCTCCTCATCCTTTAAAATTTAGTTCAATAGTCACTATCTCTGCAAAGGCCTCCTCAAGCTCCCAATCTGGCTTAGCAGTTTCCATGACACCTCTTTTCTCTATGGTACCATATTGAAGAGACAGGATGCTTAATGGTTAAAAGCCTCGCCTTAGGATCAGTCTCCCTGGATTTGAATGTTGGCTCTTATACTTACCAGCAATGTGGCTTTGGGCAGGTTACTTAGCCCTCAGTATCCTTGTCTATTAATTGGGAAAATAATAATAATAATAGAACCTACCTCAAGGGGTTCTGGTGAGGATTAAATGAACTAATACATATGGAATGCTTAGAATTGTGTCTGGTACATGGTAAATACTTTGTGTTGCTTATTAATATCATTATCACTATGCTGGTTTATTAAATAATCCCGCTAGGCCATAAGCTTCCTGAGAGCAAGGACCTTGCATGACTTGACACTGTAGTCCTAGGGCTTACTCTGTTGCCTGAAACACAACTGCTCAATAAATGCTTGTGAATGAATAAGTAAATAATAGAAATAAGTGAAATAAAGAAATAAGAAATGGAGAACTGAAATGCCTCCCCTCACCAGAAAGAATTAACCTCTAAACCCACCAATTTCCATTTAGTTTCATATACCTGGAAGAGGCAGGGGCTAATGGCTTTCAGCTGGCACCTTCTTTTTGTATACACAGTATCTATTATGCTATTGGGGGAAATTATGCAGACCTACCTCTGTTTGTAAATACCAGGAATTTTTGTCTTTATCATTTCTAAGCCTTGAGAAAATAATCAAAGAATGATACTATCCCCATTCCAAAAGTGAAGTCCTAACAAATCACAAAGGGAAAAACTAAGTGGGAAGTCTTCTTAATCATAAAGCTAGCTGTGCTCCATTCTGCTCATTCTAGACACTTAGAGAGATGATTTTGAGAATTTGCCAGATTCCAGATTAATCAGAAAGTGCATGAACTGGGATGACTGACAACACAGTAAGAACATCTCTGCTTCACAGAAATGGAGACAGGCTGACCTAGATTTGAGACTGTGCAGTTAGCCAAGAAGAGCCTTCTTGATGACACTTTTAATGGGGAGTGAGGAGGAATCTTCTATTTGATTGGCAACTCTTCTACAGTTAAGACTTAGTCCAAACTCAGAGCAAGACCATTTTTTAAATGCCATCAAATGTTATAAGCTTTATTGTGAATTATCTTATTTCTATACATTTCTGTTTGTCATCATTACTACTCTGTTGGATTTGATCTTGCCTTTCTTCAACCAGATAACTAGGCAAGCTGGGCTTAATGCTACTTCTCCCACCTCTTGTCTGAACATACAATCAAGGCGTCCCAGATCAGTGACTGGAGCAGTGAGACAGTTGTTCAAACTCTGATATTCAGAGATAACGAGGTGGTGGGAAGCACTGGCCCAGCACTCTATATTGAAGAGGTGGGAGTATTTATGATTTTATGACCAGTATTTACCAATTTATGACCAATTTTGCTGGACCACCACAAAGGACCTCTTTCTAAAGAATGATTTCCCAGCTTTGTGAGTGAGCTATATAGGCAGAAACAAAATTTTCAGAAGATAAGCATTACTTTTATTTGGTCAGAGTTATTTTTCTTTTTTTAGACCTGCTTCTCATTAACTTGCTCCAACTGCAACACCACTCTATTGGGTTGTTGTGAATGGCGACAAAAAACTACCTAGTTGATTTGGTTGGTTCAGTCTACTGTCCAGTCAGTTTAACAGGAGATGGCAAACACAATTCTTTGAAAACTGCGTTGGAAGGGTTGCAGATAGAACTGCTAGAGAATGGCACCACTCCAGCCCATCCTCTTGAACCACATACAAACACCATCATAGCAGCTTCCAGAAGAGCCTTGCCTGAAGTAGAAGTAGGGTAACTTCATAACAAAACTGTAAAGCTGGGGAAGCATGTCTTCAGGAAAAGCAGTGAAAGAACATGTACTTTGGAGTCAAGACACTGTTTGCCACTTTATTGTTATTGTTATCAGTAGTGGTATTAGAATGCATAGAGTGTTTACTAGGTACCCACATCTATGTTGAGTCCTTTATATAGTTTACATTTCACTTTTTCATGACCCAGGAGAAAGGTACTATTACAATCCCTATATTATAGATGGGGAAACTGAGCCACAGACAGGTTATCCTAATTACCCAGAATCATACAGCCACAATCAATAGCAGATCTTGCATTCAAACTTTGGTATGTCTAATTCTAATTTCTAAATGAACAGTTTTCCTCTTCTGCTTCCCTAACAAACATGTGACTGTGGCCAAGTTATCTAACTCCAAGTTTCCCAGCCAGTGTGCCACAGATAGGCTACAAATGTACCAACACATTAAATCCTCAGCTCTTGAGTGGCCAGTAAGGCCTGGGGTGACTAGTTACTTCGAGCTACTAGAAATGTTGTCATTTTTAGCCCAATAAGCAAATATATTTTATTATATTCTATGTGTACAATGACATGAAAAAGTTTAGGCAGTGCTAATTAACTAAATTAATCTCCAGTCTGTCCCTATATGTATATGTATATATATGTGTGTGTGTGTGTGTGTGTGTGTGTGTGTGTGTGTGCGCGCATAAAGAGATTTATTACAAGGAATTGGCTCATGCAATTACAGAGCCTGACAAGTCCTAAGATCAGCAGTTAGCAAGCTGGAGAGAACTGATGGTATAAGTTTCAGTCCAGTTGCTGGCAGGCTTGACCCAGGAGGAGCTGATGTTTCAGTTTGAGTACAAGGCATGAAACAAAACAAAATGAAACAAAAAACAATGTCCCGGCTCAAAGTAGTCAGACAGGAGGAAATTCTCTTTCACTCAGGGGAAAGTCTTGTTTTATTTGGGCCTTCAACCGATGAGATGAATTCCACCCACATGAAAGAAGACAAATTGTTTTTTGTTCAGTATACTGATTCAATTGGTAATCTCATTCAGAAATACTTTTGGAGACCTACACAGAATAAATGTTTGACCATATTAAAATATGTTTGACCAAATGTCTGGGTACTCCATGGCCTTGTCAAGTTGACACATAAAATTAACCACCATAATAACCTGGCATGATATCTGACATGTGGCAAGGACGTAATAAGAGATCCCTCCCTTCAGGGAGTAATGGGTTGATCAGAAAAGGGAATATATGCTCACATATAATAATATCTCTGCTAGGAGGTTTGCACTCATCCAAGGGAACAAGACCTTCTAATTCAAGAAAACTGCATGATTCCCAGAGTCTCTAAAAGATGACACAAAGGAGGTAAACCCAGGTAAACCCCTTTGGTTGGGAAGACTTTCAGTGCCTCTCAAACTGAACAAGACCTGGTGGATGGCAATTGTGAGGGGAGGGGGTCTGCTTATTCCTCCTATCAATTGAGCTGGTCCTTGGGCATAGTCAGGAAGAAAAATTGGCTTTATATTTTCTAGCTTTGAAAGTCAGCAGACATTAATGAGGTGTCCATGTCAGGTCCCCTCTCCCAGCTATCTCATAATATTGAAGTCAGTGTCATAAAGGACAAAAAAATATGTAGCCACCTATAGCTTCTGCCCTGTTACAGAAAGTTTCCATGCATCTTGCTAATAATGACCCCCACCAAAGAAATATATAACAAATGGGGAGTTTTTTTGGAATCTTTTGTATTTGTCATCTGCAAAGCGGTATGCAAATATGATAATAACAAAAAATTAGAAATAATATATTAAAGTATTTATAACATTTTAAGGGGAGATTATCAGGATAATGAGTTAAATTATGGTTGCCAGTGTGAGCTGAATTAATACTACAATTATTAAACATTATTTCTAGTAATATAAGTCATCATTCCTAATATTAAACATTATTTTCAATACCATAAATTATATTACAGATAAGAATTATCACGGCTAGAGTCATACATAAAATTGTATTTACTACCTCTATTATAAACAATAACTAATACTTAGTGCTTATTAGGTGTTAGATACTTGTGTTCTAAATGCCTGACATATATTTATCATCAAATTCCCACAATAACCGTATGCAGTAGCCCCAGATATTACCTCTGTTTTGCTGATATGGAAACCAAAGCACAGAGACGTTGAAATGACTCTGCCAAGGAAACATAGGAAGGGAGTTTCAGGACTGGTAAAAGGATTTAGTTCCAAGACCCAAATCTTTAATCCCACACTATACCGCCTATAAGGATTTTTTTTCTAGACTTTTCTAGTATCTCATTCTGTTTGAGAATTTGTTGGAATTAGGCAAAGAATAGTGCCAAAGAATAGGTCTGAGAAGACCTGGCATTTGTGAGGGTTTGGATGAAGGCCAGGTCCTTTGATTTTTTATTTTTGTTTGTTTGTTTTTTTGGAATGGGGTTTGGAGAAGTTCAGACACTGGCCAGAGGTCACACATTAAGCATGTGCCTGTGGCCTGGGCCTGCATCCCCTGTTTAGTAAGGAACTGCAGGGGTGATGTTAAGCTCATATTCTGGGGGGGATTATTGAGCCAGCAGGACTGAGATAAAAGAGACAGTAGGATTTAATGAACTATTGGGACTTCATCAGGATAAATAACTGTTGCACAACAAAGGGAACAATCCGCAAAACTAAAGGCAACCTGTAGAATGGGAGAAGATATTTGCAAATGGCATATCTGATAAAGGGCTGGTATCCAAAATCTATAAAGAGCTTATCAAGCTCAACACCCAAAAATCAAGAAGTCCAGTAGAGCAATAGGCAGAAGACATGAAGAGACATTTCCCCAAAGAAGGCATACAAATGGCTAACAAACACATGAAAAAATGTTCAACATCACACAGCATCAGGGAAATCCAAATCAAAACCATGAGATACCACCTCACACCTTTCAGAATGGCTAAAATAAACAAGTCAGGAAACAACGGATGTTGGTAAGGATGTGGAGAAAGAGGATCCCTCTTACACTGTTGGTGGGAATGCAAACTGGTGCAGTCACTCTGGAAAACAGTATGGAGGTTCCTCAAAAAGTTTAAAACAGAACTAGCCTATGACCTGGCAATTGCTCTACTAGGTATTTATCCAAAGGATACAAAAATAGTGGTTTGAAGCAGCACATGCACCCCAATGTTTATAGCAGCAATGTCTACAATAACTAAAATATGGAAAGAGCCCAGATGTCCACTGAGAGATGAATGGATAAAGAAGAGAGAGAGTGTGTGTATATGTGTGTGTGTGTAGATATACAATCGAATATTAGTTAGCCATTCAAAAGGATAAAATCTTGTCATTTGCAAGGACATGGGTGGAACTAGATGGTATCATGCTAAGTGAAGTAAGTCAGTCAGAGAAAGACAAATGCCATATGATTTCATTCATATATGGAATTTAAGAAAATGGATAAACCCAGGGAAGGGAAGGAAAAATAAAATAAGATAAAAATAGGGAGGCAAACCATAAAAGACACTGAACCCTAGGAAACAAACTGAGGGTTGCTGGAGGGGAGGCAGGTGGGGAGGATGGGGTAAATAGGTGATGGGCACTTGATGTAATGAGCACTGGGTATATATCAACTGATAAATCACTAAATTCTAACCCTGAAATGAATAATACACTATATGTTAACTAACATGAATTTAAATAAAAAATTTGAATAGACAGGAGGATTTAAAAGAAGAAAGCTCAGGTTTCAGAGGGGTCTAAGACTTTCTCTCAGGTTCCACCTCTACTGAGAGAATGTTTAAATCTCCTGGGAATTCACCCTCTTGACCTCAGAGTTCAGAGAGAATGGCCCCATCTGACCATGGGAGATGTGGTGTCTCTAGAGACAGACCATACTCACAGCAGGTATCCCCAGACTCTCCCTACAGCTGTGACAGGAACCTCTGGGGTCCATGGTGGGAAAGGTTTCCTATGCGGAGGCCCTCTGGAATCACCCACATCTGATATGCAGTATGAGATCTGTGAAGATGAATGCAGCAGACACATGTCACTACAAGTGGTTGTATACAGGGAGAGAAGGAACAGGAATGTGAAAGGAAGAAGGTGAGGCTCATGCTAGGGCTCCCACAGGCTATCTTGCTCCTCCATCCTCCTTTTGTCCTCAGCCCCTATAACCCTGCAACACAGAGGATAAAGCCAGGTTTGTATTGTGAAGGGTAGTCTTTTTTCACTGCCTTAGGTTTTGAGAGGTCTGTCAAAGAAGGTGATGGAAGGTGATCTAGCCTCCATTATATGTTAGGGAACATAGCCGACATTGATCCTGATACCCCATTTGTTCCTGTTTAGGCTGAATGCCTCCTGTGTTCAGTGCTAACTAAAATAGTCAAAACCTCTGTGTGTACGGATGTATGAATGTGAACAGACCATACCCTGTTGACCACATTCCCTCTGATCTCTACCCCAACTCACCTGCTTATGTCTCCCTTGAACATACAGACTACAAAGGGTGGAGGTTGACACTATGGGGAACAGGGAAGACCTCTCTAAGGCCACCACCACTGCAGGTGAGTCATGCTTCAGGAAATTTTTCTAGAGGATTGACGATGTGACAACGTTCCAGATCTCTCTGGATACAGCTCCTTCTCTAGTTTAGATTTCATGCTCTGGATGAGGTGAAAACAGTGCAGTTTGGAAAAGTAATAGCACCAAAAGTGTGGGTAAGTGGATGAAAGCGAGAAGGAAGGAGGAGGAGTTGAGAGCAGGAGGAGGAAGATTTGTCATTGGTGGGAGGTGTTGTCAGACGGGATATTTTTGGTAAATTTTATTGAGAATAACTGTTTGGGGGGAGAATCTGTACTCCTATGTACCTTACTGGTTATGCCAAGAATGCAAGGCCCTATCTGTTCTTTACTTAGGCCATTTCTCAGGGTTGTGTTTGCAGCATGCAGCCTTTGAGGGATGAGGTAATGTCTCTCTCAGGACAAGGACTGGCCTTGTTTAGTGCTTGCTACAAATTGGTACCTTTTCCTAAGCTCAGTGTTTGGTCAAACCTGGACTTCTCTGTGTTGTTCCTGTCAGATTGGAGAGAAAAGGAAAATCTATGCAAAAAGTGTTCATGCTGCTTGCTGTCCTGAAAATAATACTATCCCTTGTTTCCAATCCAGAGGTCTTATTCTTCTATCAGCATCCATGAGACAGGATAAATTATTAGCTTGTAAGTAGGGTAAAATAAAAATCTCAGCTGTAGCAATAACATGTATAGAAAAGTGTGCATATTTCAGGGGCGCCTGGGTGGTTCAGTGGGTTAAGCCTCTGCCTTCAGCCTAGGTCATGATCTCAGGGTCTTGGGATCGAGCCCCTCATTGGGCTCTTTGCTCAGCAGGGAGCCTGCTTCCCTCTCTCACTCTCTGCTTGCCTCTCTGCCTACTTGTGATCTCTCTGTCAAATAAATAAATAAATAAATAAATAAAAATCGAAAAAAAAAAGTGCGTATATTTCAAATGTACCTCTTAAGGTACTGTCGAAAGTGAACACATCTGTGATTAGGCAACCTGATTAGTAAACAGAATCTCAACAGTACTTCAGAACACCCAGGAATTGATGGTCTTGGGAAGGTTGAGGATCTTAGCGAAGATGATCGTCTATAGAAAAGGAGCAAGTCATGGGGAGTCGGTAGTCAGGTGTGAAGCTGACAGCTGGGATCTATTAAAATCTTGTCACATTTCCCAGACCTCATGGGTAGGCAGCTGAAGCATGTGGCATTGTTTAGGTGATGGGGTGGTTCATGGGAACATCTTCCCACAGGCACCATGTGTCACTTGCTTTGGAGCAGGAGGTCGGGCAAAAGAGTCAGGGCAGTACCAGGAGGTAGAAGGGGCACTGTACTTCCCTTCACACTTCCTGTCCTTCTCCTCTATCCTAGGAAGAGACGAGGAAAAGAAAAGGCACTAGAAAAGAGGCAGATGGACTCAGGAAGGCTGGAAGTCAAAGGGAGCAGTCCCTGAGGCTGCAGAAACACCTGGGGAGGGTACATTCATAGAACTGTCACACCTTTTCCAGGAGAACCTATCTCAGCTAAGCTTGAACAGAAGTAGGTCAGATGGCATTTTGGAGAATGGCACAGTCCCAACCCTCAAAGACACTGGAGAGGGTCAGCACAATGCACCCCATTGACAAGGACACCTTATGGTCTGCCAACCATCAGCACCAGCACCAGGATGACCTGGGACAAAGAAAGAATCAGCTGTCTTTGGCAGTCCTGGGACGACAGTTGGGGGCAACTCGGTGGACAAAATGCATGTGGAAAAGGCCTGAGGTCAAAGAGTTTGAGCAGGACAAAGGCAGGAAGGGCAAGAGATTGGGTACATTACCTTACAGATGAAACCAGTCATCCTCCTGAATGAACAAGGAGAGGAACTAATGTGCAAGGCTTCCTTAGGGTCCTGATATTCTGTGAAATGAAAAGGAAAGGGGTGGAGATTAAGATATTATACTAGTTTTCTATTAGTTATATTAAGTTGTCAAAAATTCAGCAACTTTAAACAATACCCATTTATTAGCTCACCGTTTGGTAGGTCAGAAGTCTGATTGGGTTCACCTGAGTTTTTTGCTTAAGGTCTCAGAAGGCCAAAGTCAAGTGTCAGCCTTGCTCGCCTCTTGGAAGCTCCAAAGGAAGAATCCTTCTGTGCTCATTCAGGGTGTTGGAAAGATCCAGCTTTTGTTGGCTGGAGGGTTGAAATGCCCACTGCCTTGCTGGCTGTTGGCCAGGAGCCAATCTCTGTGTCTTCAGGTTCTTGCTTTCCTTTTTAAGGGCCCCACTCCATCTTTATAAGCCAGCAGTCCTACATTGTGTGTTTCTCACACTTCAACTTTCTCTGACTTCCCTTTCTTCTGCAGCTAGAGAAAGCTCTCTGCTTTCCAGTACTCATGTACTTGGGTTAGACCCTATTGAATAATTTCCCTATTTTATGGTCAACTGTGCCATATAACAACATTATCACAGAAGTGGTATTTCATCATATTCACAAGATCTAAGGATGAGGACAGGGCATCTTTGGTGGGTCATTGTAGGATTTCTTTTTTTTTAAAGGTTTTTAAAAATATTACTTGAGAGAGAGAGAGAATAAGGGGGTGGGGCAGAGAATACCAGTGGGGAAAGGCAGAGGGAGAAGCAGGCTCCCTGTGAGCAGGGAGTCTGATGCAGGGCTTGATGTGGAGCTTGATCAGAGGACCCTGGGATCGTGACTTGAGCCGAAGGCAGACACTTAACCGACTAGCCACCCAGGCACCCCATCTCACTGTAGGATTTCTGTCTGCTACAAGAGTGTTTAGGTGGTGGGGGGACTTACTATTTCACCAGGAATGTCAGGCCCCAGAGAGCTACCCCATGCTTTCAGGCAAAGCAAGGTCTAGGAACTTATTTCAGTTCAGGAGATGGATGTAGGGAGAAGATGACAGGCATACCTGGGCAATTATTATCTCTTAACAATTTATGATCTAGTGAAGTTGATGGGTCCCAGAAACTGAGCTACCATGACTGGAGGTGAGCATGGAAGGAGGGAGAAATGTGTCAGGAGGACTCTTAGAATTCTGGGACTTAAGATTCCCCTATCCCTAAGTCTCCTAAAAAGAATGTGGAAAGATACCTCCCCCATCCCAGCCTCCTTAAATGGAGGCATTACTTACCCCTCTGGAATTGCATGGTGAGACCTATATGGCAGGGACATATTGCTGTCCAGGCCCACCCATGTCTGAGTCACACTGAATTACTTAGAGGTATGGTGGGTACACAACTGCAGGCTTGCTCAGGAGTGGTTTGGGACAGAGCCAGGAGCAAAGCAAAGAGCAGCAGGAAAATGGGGTGTGTGGCATTTAACTTTGTCTTGCAGGAGGGTAGAAGAAGTGTCAGGCTTCCATGGATTGGTGGGCTCCATAGTTTGATGGAGTCTGGGGATCCTTGTTCCAATGGCTCTAACTGTGGCAGTCTGGGCTGTATTATTCTCAAAGGTTTTGCAAAATGCCCAAACTCATCGGTAAATAGGTAATTATTAATAAGGAACTGTGGCCTGGCCTGTGTAGGCATGCTCAGGTAAACCATCCCCTCTCTGTTTTACCCTCTAGGGATCTTTCATCCAGCCTTCTACTCATGTGCGGACTGGTGTTGGGGTTGGTGTACTTGGGGTTCTAACAGCATTTTAAACAGACTTTCACCTGATGCTACCTTTAAGTCTTACCTTCAACCTCCCACCACTCCTAGAAGGAACCCTTGCCTCCCATTCCTTGTTATGAGGGGCTGACAAACCTGTATCCCATTAACAAATCTCCTTTGTTCCTTCTCTCAATGCCTCCCTCACCCAGACATCATCTTTCATCCCTTTACCTTCTTCACTCCATTCCCTCTAGTCTTCCAGGACGTTATCATTGAGATGGATCTTATCCAAGTGTGTATTGGACACATGCAGGCTGGAAGCCTTGCACCACTGTGTGATGCCAAATACTACCTGTGTAAACAGCTGTGAACAACAGGCTGTTGACATAAGGTATCTTTCTTTGACCAGGGAATTCAGGGAAGGTGGAGAGGGTGGTGTCACAGGTGGTGAGAGAAAAAGCACTCATTACCTCAGCACCAAGAATAGTACCTTTCTTTGCAATTTTCCTTTCTAAAATTTGCTTTTTCTTTTTGTCTGGGCTACTAGGAAGCTAACTAAGAAGCTAATGAAAGATTAACCAACCTTTCAGAAGCATTTATTGTGCACCAACACTCTACCAGATGCTTTCGATCTGAGTTACTTCAAATGTGTCTCCTGACAACATCAGGAGAGATAGCTTTCTCTCCCCTGCTCCTACTCTGGTCACCCCATCCCTGCCTAGATCCCAAACATCAGCACTTCTAATACCAGCCACTGCCTGTGCCTGGTGCCTATGGCTATTTTATGATGAAAAAGAAGGAAACCCTCATTCTTTTCTGATGTACCATAATAATAAGGTAGTAACTTGGATAAAAATATTAGTTATATGTGATAATTATTCCCATGAATACCCAAGCAGTGGTTAAGAAAATGGAACCTGGAATCAAACTGGTTGTGGAACATCAGGCAAGACATTTAACCTCTCTGAATCTCAGTTTGCTCAAATGTAAATTGGGGATATCTTTAATACCTATCTGCTCACATGGTTGTTGTGGAGATTGAGTCAATGCATGTAAAACACTTAAGCAGTACCTGATACACAGTAAGGAGTTAAGAAACTTTCCTATTATTAATATTATCATCATTAGTATGGTGTGCCAAGTTTTGACTCATTTAAATCTGATAAAAACATTGTGAGGTGTGAATTTCTCCCTAGTATACAAGAAACCGTTATTCCTAGTAGCACTAATTACAACTATAGTACTAACATAAATGCAAATAACAGTATCAGTGATGTCTCATAATTATGTCCATTTTACAGATGCATGCCAAGATTCTCAGGAGTGGTAATAATTAGATTATAATATCAATGTAATGTAAATTATCAATATTCCAAATTCATCTCCATTTCAGAGGCGGTATCAGATATCATTATTCTTGTATTGATATCCATTATTAAGGTAGATGCTAAAATAACATTAGCAATAACAATAAGAACATTAATCATGCAATATCATTATGCCATTTCCAAGAGGGGAAGATTGTTATACCAGCATTACCAGGAATGGTAGTTATAGTAGTTTTTAAAAAAATATATAATAATGCAATTAACTGCATTAATGCTTTACCTCAGTTATCCTGATTCTGCTGAGATGAAAAGGTTAACATCAGGGTTTCTTAGTAGTATAGAATTATTTTAGTATTAATTTTTTAAAATTTAGTATTAATTATTTTTATTAGTAAATTATTAAACTGTGCTATACTTACTTTAACATTTATAATAAGTAATACAATTATGGTATACATAATAGTTAATACAATTGTGGTATTCATTATGATAATGATTAATGACGTAATAACTTAATTATGACCTTAATTATAATAATGGATACTATAAAGGTGAATAAATAATATAGTAATAATAATGTAAGCACAAATAATAATGGATGGACAGTCATTATCCCCAGTGAATAAATGGTAAAGCATAGCACGGGTCTTCCTGGAGGTGCTTCCAGTGTAACTAATATTATAACATTGTAATATTAATTTAAATACAGACAATATTAATTATGCCCCTTTTATCACGGAGACAGTCAATACCCAGGCACAGTGATATGTATTTAGTTCTTTAAAGTTAACCTAACTGCACAAAGTAGTATTACGGAATGCCCTATTACCATACCCAGTTCCGAGAGAGGAGAAGGCGAGGCCAGCATCCGGGGTAGTGAAACTGTGATTATGGCGCTAACACTACGCAGATGCAGACTATACCCAGGAAGTGCTCTGAGTCGGGCCATTTCCCTGACAGGGAGGGCTGGGGCCAGTTCTGCAGTGGATGGCGCCCCCTTGAGCAACGTCTTGGGCTTTTTGGTGCTACAGGTACTTAAGCCGCGCCGCATCCCCCTCCTTCCTACCCCCTCTCCAGCCCAGTCCCTGGCTTCCTGGCTGGCCTGCGGCCCCAGAGCGCACTGCACTTCTCTCCACGCTCTCCCCAGAACACGCTACCTTCTAGCAGTCGCTGAGGAGAGGCGCTTCACTGCGCCTGTGTTGTGGACATTTCTTCCTCGAGGCCATGTGAGCCGAACCGCGCTCAGGTGCGCCAGGGCTGCGGTTGCCCCCAGTCCTGAAGAGGAGTCGGGATGGGGAGGAGACCGGGCGGAGCTGCTGCTGGGGGAGCGGAGGGGAGAAACTCCTTCCCCCTTCCTTTATCGCCCTTCCTCGACACCGATCTGAATGAGGCTGGCATTCACGGTGCGGACCCTGCACACGTTGTGAGCGGATGGGAATCAGATGCGCTTTGGGTATGGGGTAAGGAAGGGAAGTGTTCAGGTCTGGGAGATGGTTCTGGAGATGCTGTGAATGGGCGGAGGTTATCAAACAACTCATCCCTTTGTCCAGTCCAGGAACCAGTAATTGCCCCACCCCCAATTTATTTGAACCGGTAAGTGGAGGATGTTGGTAGCCAGGGAACTAAGTGTATATCTGAGGGAACGGTGTACTAGGCATAGGGCACAGCCATTGCAAAGGCCTGGAAGCTAGAAGCAGCAGCTCTGCTGGTTTTATAAATTATCAGAAGGGCCCTAGCACAGACCAATTTGTGTTGACAAATAATAAAAATATTTACCAGCTAACATGGAAGTCTCAACTCTACTCTTCCTTTTTAGGATAGTTACAACTTTGTCTGATAAATGTTTGTTTAAATATGTGATATTTTATATAAAGTATATATTAGGATGAATCATTCAGTTTTCAATATTTAAATTTTGGTTTGTAAAAACAGCAATTTCATATGATTCAAACAATTACCATCAATATACATTTAGTTATAACAATTAATTTTATTCTATAAGTTACATTATGATTACATAAATATAAGGAAAATATGTTATGTAAATATGTGTAAATTTATAAACTTCAAGTATTATATGCAGTCTGTACATAAATATGTCATTTTTAAAATATGTCATTTATAAAATATAAATATATGCAATCTTTAATAATATTGTAGCTTTACACCTATATATGTATGCACCTATTATTCTATCACATATAATTAATATGAAAATATATATCATGTCAAAATATTTCATAATGACCCTTCACAGTCCTGAAATGAAATTTATCAGTAATATGACTTATCTCTGCTCCAAATTTGAAAAAAAAATCAATGACCTAACTAAAAAAAGATACTTTTTGTTGAAATAATGTGCACTGTTATATGTAAACACTTGGGAAGTATGGTAGAAGAATTAGTAAACTAGATATATAGTTAATAGGAATACTAGCAGTAGTCAAAGTAGTAATAGAAAATACTTGCTGAGTATTGTCTGTGTGCCAGGCACTGTTCTAAGCACTTGAAGTAAGCACTTGAAGTGCACTGATGTATTTAATCCTTATAGCCCCTGACAGTAGGAGGCAGCAGAGGGTTTCCATTATTTAGTTAGCTCAGCATGAGGAGGGGTTTGTGGTAGCCCAATGATGTGCTAAGCTTGCAAATGGAGGAGGAAATAAGTTAGCTAAAGAAGATGAGTAAGTCCTAATCGGAACTTAACTTTGGAGTCTGGGTATCCTAGTTGACACAGAATTTGATTTGCAGTAGGGGCAGCCAAGCGTAGAATTGAAGATGTGGGCTCTGCTTGAAACTTTTAGGACCTCGCTATTTGATGAGCAGCAATTGTGTCTCTGCCCATGACAGAGCTCTCTCCATGACAGAGCATCTATCTTCGACAACTTTGACAGTATCAGAGGTCTCATCCTGAAATTTGTGTGGCAGTGCATGGCATGGAGACAACTAACTTTGGGCGGAAAATGCTTGTAGACTCTGAGGGTTGCCTGCACTAAGGCTCCATGTGTGAGAGGGGCAGTGTGTGCTTCTACAGGGTATGTGCACACCTCTATGCATAGTCTATGAGACCTTAGCTGACTGGAACCCACATCACAAGAGCCCTCAGTTCACTGGCTTTTATTCCCACCTATACTCCCCATTGTAAAGCAAACTTTTAGTCACCACAGTAATTTTTCTTCAGGGTACCTATTAATGTGTGCAAGAATCTAAATGTTGGAGGGAATAGTGTTTATATCCAGACAGGGGTTTGAGGTAAGGATGGGACTGTGAATGGTGGTTAAAGGGGACATTAGCTATATCTGCAATGCTTTAATTCTTTAATAAGACAAAGCTACTGAAAGCAAATTGGAAAAAAAGTTAACATTAAATTTGGATGGTAAAATCATAAGATTTGTAATATTTTTTTTTTGGTTCTCTGTAATTTTGAAATTAAGAAAAAAAAAAAGAAAAAGAAGGTTGCCAGGGGAGATTTTCCAATTTAGCACATATGCAGATTGTCTTCTTGACCAAAGTCTTCATCAACCATCATATAATCTGTTTTATTGGTGCTGGGTTAAGCTTGTCTAACTGACTTTCTCAGATGTCATGTATCTTTTTAAAGAGGCAGAGGTGGAATGAGAGCCCAGGGTTTCTGATCTCTAGCTAACTCTACTCTTTTCATGCTGTTATGGCCTTTTCTTACACTGTCTTGGCATTGGGGTCTAGGGTAATGACACGGAGGGCCTGACAAATCCTCAGTCAATCCAGAAAGATTTTAGTTTCATCATGATTCTTTACTTACTAAAGTAGAAAAGTGGATTTGGACGTTTTAGAGAAGACTTTCAACAATCTAAAGGTTAACCTCCAGCTAATGTGAAAATTAATTAACCAAAGCAGCTTATTCTATTTGCACTTAATTGTGCAAGTGTCATGGAATGAGAATATATAAAACTACATTCAGTAAGACCTACTAAGTGTCTGGTCCAGGAGATACTCAAGGAGCAATGATATGAAAATGGAAAAAAAAAACCATGAGGGGTCTCTGACTTTGGCTTATGTGTCAATCAATATTGCAGGAAAACTGGGATGCCACTTCCTCCTTGATACCTAGGTAAGCTAAGCTCAGGGCATGACTAAAATTTGATTGGGGAGGTGTGGAAGGTGGAAGAAATGGCGTGAGGGTGTAGACAGGGAAGAGCTCTGTGGGTAAGGAACCACAGCATAACTGTTTCCTGACAAGGAGGGCTAGGGTAGGACTGGGAGGAAGAAGGTCAGCCTGTCAAGAGTAAGGCATTTTGATAGGTAGGGCCTAATTTGGAAGAGCTTGGGTGGTAGAGTTGGTGATTTTAGCTGACTTGCCAGGGGATTATGGGTTCTGGAGCAGGAATGTGGCATAGTTTATTTAGTTATTCTGTTTCTAGTGATACAGGCTAATGGAAAGGTGGCAGGCATTTGTTCTTGTGAACACATTTTGTACATTGGGGTCTATCTCTTGACATTCCTATCAGAGTTTGGATACATCACTGTTTTCTGTGGTGGGAAGCACCAGGAGGAATCGCTTTTTTTTTTTTTTTTTCTAAGATTTTACTCAAAAACTAATGATATACTGTATGGTGACTAACATAATAAAAAAAGGATTTTATTTATTTTAGAGAGGGCAAGAACAGAGTGAGAGAAAGAGAGAGAGAGAGAGAGAGAGAGTGCACACACAAGCTGGGGGAAGGGGCAGAGGGAGAGGGAGAAGCAGACTCTTCACTGAGTAGGAAGCCTGATATGGGACTCAATCCCAGGACCCTGGGATCATGACCTGAGCAGAAGACAGATGCTTAACCGACAGAGCCACCCAGGTGTCCCCAGCAGGAGGAATCTTAAGGTCTTTGATAAATTCACACAACTTTCGATTATTAGTAAATTTGTTTGGGGAAAGAAAAACCCACATGATTTCATGCCATAAAGATTAATGAGTGCCTACTATGTACAATTCTTCAGACCTTTTCCCAGAAATACAAAGCAAATGAGACTCCCGTCTAACTGGGGAGATGTGTAGACAAGCATGTAGTGAGAGCACTACAGGGGAAAGAATTCACATGGGGCAATGAATAGTTTTATACAAGTGGTGTTTGATGAAGCTGGATCTTGGAGGATTAGTAGGATCTCAGTAGCTAGCACAGAGACAAAGGGTATTCTAGAGGAAGAAACCTGAAAGGCAAAGGCAGAGGAAAGTGAATGGCAGGGAAGGTGAGTACTGACTGAAGTGCAGGATATGTGCAGAACTGTGGGGAGGGGTAGAAACAACAGGCAGTCTAGAGTGAGCCAGGGGAGCTAGGCTTAGGGATGTGCATCCTGGGAGCCATTGTAGGTTTTGAGCAGTGAAATGACATGGATATATTTCAGAAAGATCACTTAATACAGTTTAAAGAACAGATTGGAATGTGAAAGTCAGAAAATCATTTAGAAGGGAATTACAATAGTCCAAACAAGATAGGAGAAGGACCTGGACTTTCACATCTGTGAGGATGGAGAGGAGGGGAAGAATTTAAGTAACTTTTCAGAAATGACAAACTTTAATGTCTTTTGGGGAGGAGCAGGGGGAGGTCAGTGGGAAGGAAAAGGCAAGATTCAGGGATGACTTTGAACGATTTTGATTTGGATGACTGCAGACATAGGAGGCAGGGCAGATTTGGCGTGGAAGATAAATTCACTGCCAAGCATCCTGGATTTGAGGGGACAGCAGAAAGCCTGCTAGTGGGGTTGGCGGACAGTGCAGATATACTGTCTCCCACAGGCTTGTTTGCTGCTGCAGCCTTCAAATTAACATCAGTGCATCTGAGAAGGGCTCCTGACTAGTGACTAATTCCCAAAGAAGCTCTCATCAGGCCTCAGGTAATCAGGAGTTGAGGAGCTGGTTGTAATGTTTCATGTGGCTTCACCTCCAGAACATACTTGAGGCTCATTTGTCTGGAAAAGATCTAAGGAATGATCTTGACAAAGCATAGCACAGATCCTGTAATGAAAGGGAAATGAAGATGGTTGCCAGCCCATTATTAAGCGTAATAACTAGGTTGAAATGAGATGAAAGACTTCATTTAGGCAGAACTTTCCCATTGACAAATGGTAGGGGGTAAACTTGAAAGGAAAGCATATAATCCAATTCATAAAAAGCGTAGAAATACTTTTTAAAACCCGAAGCGATAATCACTCATTGTATTTATAGAGCTGGGGTGGCAGATATTTTCTCTATTGATGGATACTGATGCACAGATGAAATTTTTAAAATATTTTTTTTCTACTGACAGAATTTTATTTAAAAAATAACAAAACAGCTCTGTCCATATTTCCAGGCTGGAAGTAAGGAGCCATGGGTCCAGCAGTAAGGGCACAGGCCATTAACTTCTCAGAGGGTTTGACTTCTTATGTCTGGGGTTGCCTAACTGAGGCAGATAGTGTTCACCATGATGGGTATAAATGCAAAGAAACTTGTCATTAGTTCTGTGTTTGGGGGAGAACTGAGAAAGAAACAGAAATCATTTAACTCCCATATTAAAATATTAAGAGTAAGAATAACATTGTGTTCAATAATTATAATACATAAGTACAAATGTTAATATAAACACACAATTCTATTCCTAGGTTATGATTTTAGGAATTGGGTGATCATTCCTAGATATTTAATTTTAAATATGTCAATATGGGTCAGATAAAATTGATCCAAGTCTTAGATCTGCTCTTCAGAAGTTAAATCAAGTACACAAATTATTTAGAATTCATTACTCTGTAAGTACTGTGTGTAATTCATAGATAAATAATAGGCAAACATTATTTGATAGCTATTATTGCCACAATGGTTATTATTTGGGGATAGATTATCATTCAGCTGGAAAGGTCTGCTCTACTGGACAGATGAATGTTCTTTGGAATACATACGACAATTTGGATAGCATCAAGCAAACCTTAGTATTTTAATAGCTCATGAGCTAGGATGAGGAGTATAGGAGGCAATGTATAGAACACACAACGATGAAGAACGTAAGTTCTTCACCTGTGCTGGGATCCACACTCTACTACCACAACTTGGGTAACCTTAAGCAAGTTATTTAAACTCTGAGGGTTTTTTTTTTCCCCCTCAGTAAAATGGGACTAAGAGTCCCTACCTACCAGAGTTAACAGGATAATAAAATGAGAAAAAAATATGCAAAGCATCTATCATGGCACCCAACTATTCTGTACCAAAGAAAGTCTCAATGAATGCCAGTAGCTGCTGTTACACCTTTCTGTTTTGGGTCATCCACCTGCTGTGTGTGTAACCTGATTACCCAGTTTGAGCAAGAACTCAGCCGCATGCTCAACTTTTGGCTCCTTCTGTCACACACAGTGGTGCATTCCCTAGTTGTGCTGTGATCCCTCCCCAGCAACCAGTGGTTGGCAGATAGCAATATTTTTAGTTTTAGAGGATAGGTGGGGAATCTGAGTGCTACGCAAAAAACTTGGACAGCTCCCCCTCTAGTGGTGATTTGATGAATTGCCCCTAACAATTGTCCTGTTGATCACAAATAGAGCTGGCTGTAAAAATGAAAGGGATATAGTTGACATAGTTAAAAGAAAACAGCTCGTTAACAAATGAATTTATTAATCACAAACACATAGTAAACTAATACTAGATGTATATCTGAGGCAGAGAACTTAAGTTGTAATGAATATCATCAAGATATCTGGAGCTTGCTTATTTTCCGCTGTGCTAATTAGCCATTTTACCTAAACAGGGTCCTAATTTGGGGTAGAAATCCTGAATTGGCAATTCTAAACACAGCTATATATCCTACCCCCCAATAAAAATTGTAATGTATACAGGCACTAAAGTGTAATTTTACTGTACACAATATTTTTTTCTAAAATAATATTATAATTATTATTGATGATAAACTCTTATCCTCTTTTTATGGATTTATGAACTTTTCTCAGAGCTTTGTTTTCACAGCAGGTAGGTGTAGCAGGTTTTCCTCTCCTGGTTGTTTTGAGGAGAAAGCAAAGGCTTATCTATAAAGAGGCTAAATAGATTTTCTTTTGTCACCCAGGGCACGTCCCATGGGATTGTATTTTAGTTTACCCCTAGGAATCTCCTCTTGGCAAAATAAATTGCATGGATACTGGTATGTCCCCTTATGTGCTCATACAGTTCTTTTGTTGTTGTTGTTGTTGTTTCTATTTGAATCTTCATGTCAGACTCCCTAAGAACATACCTGTTTGGCAGATTGGAATGAAAATAATTAAAACGGAGATTTTTTAAAGATTTATTTTTATTTGAGAGAGAGAGAGAGAGCACACATACATGCACGATCGTGGGGCAGAGAGGCAGAGAAGCAGACTCCTCACTGAGCTGGGAGGCGGACATGGGGTTCCATTCCAGGATATTGAGATCATGACCTGAGCAGAAGCCAAGAGCCAGAAGCTTAACCCACTAAGCCACCCAGGTGCCCAGAGACCTGGGTTTTAAAGAAGGGGCTTTTTTGCTCCGTTATAATTATTTTGGATAGCTCAGATATTAAAGCATTTCTGCCAACAAGGCTAAACTGACAGTAATAACTTCGTGAGCTTTACAGAAATGTAAATCAAGGGAGTAGAGATGAGAATCTAAAAAAATACAGTTTTTTTAATACTTGAATTGCCATTCATAAGACTTAGGAGTGAACACAGAATGGATAATTTAGAAATAGGAGGTATTTTCTAATGGAATGACAGGTATATTTATAACCATATTGAGTTTTTGTGAAGCAGAGAACAGGCAGCATTCACTTACAATTTGATGAGATTGTGCTGTAGCAAGCTTCAATCCAATAGAATTTCACTGTTTTGGGGGGAAAAGTGGTTTTCTTCTTGTAGTGCCTCTATTTACACTTATGGCTGGTCAGTGAAATCCCGTTCTCAAATCACCTGCGGGAGAAGCTGGTCTGTCCAGAAACCACTTTTCTTAGGAGCTCTTTGGGGGCCAAATTAAACAGATGTGACTGGAGTTGTAAACAGAATGGGGCTGGATCACTCTGGATTACAGGCCTGTGCTGATGAGATCAAGCTTCGCAGGCTGGCTTCCTCTGTAGGTTATTCAATTACACTATGTCACCAACCTGGCCATAGTCTGTACTTTTGTCAGTTGCACCACAGATCTCTATTTGCCAATTATTTATAGAGTGTCAGCATGTGAGGGGCCCTGAAAGTGTGGCATATTATTGCCAACTCCTTTTCATGATAGAAATGTGACTTGCACTGGTGACTTCTGGTGGTACCACCTTTGATTCCTACAATGATCTTGGCTAATTGAATTGTATGTGACCTTTCTCCTCTTCCTTTTTGTGGCTCTCTCATACCTTTCAGTGCTTCTCTCTTAACCTCACTATTTCAGTCCCTTCATGCTGCCTAGCTACCTGACTTTCCAGGTCTCTTACAGCAGTATATCCTTCTTAGTTTCTTCACTACTCTCAAATCTAAAAGAAATGAATTTACTATATCATGGTATATCCCCTCTTGCCCCACTCTTGGTTTGTTTACCTAGGAATAGAAACCCAAGAGAAACAAGTCATATCATCATGTTGTAATATAGTAGTGGTTCAATACTACAATGCCTCAACTCATGGGAATGGATTTCTACTGATGGAAGTTCGGTGTGGGAAAATATTTGGTGGCAGATGGGCTTTCACAGACCCTTGGTATCATATCCTTTGTTTACTTTTGGGGAAGATTCCCTCAGGTTTCTTGAAATACCTTATATTGTAACCTTGTGAATACTAAAGGAAAAGAATAAAGAGGATACCATTTGGAAATTGTTTTCTCCATTACTGCAGATCTATTTTCTGCCTGGTGACTACCTTGTAACTAAATACTTCCACTCTGCTAGCTAAACAAGAGAGCAGAGGAAAAGGAACCATGAATCTATTAAATCAAATATATTTTGCTCAAATAGTACTTAAAAGAAAATGAATTCTTGGTATATTCTCAAGGTCTGTATAATAAAGCTAATTGTAAAGGCAATTAAATGTCTTCAGCTGTCATTGAGTATGATCGTTGTGTCTCAGGAGCAGATATTTTATTATCTTCAATACCAACCATGTCCTGTCACTAATGGGCCAAACCAGCCCATTAACATTGTAAAAGCGAGATTATACAACAGATTGTTTGAAGGAGGCAACTAAAGGGATTTAGGAAACAAGTGGAAAAAACATTCCCAAAACTTTTTTTTTTCCTATTAAGTAGGTAATTATAGAGGTTGAAGCTACATTGCTAAGCCAAATTTGCTAATTCAGAAACACTTGCTGTGCATTTTAGGGTTTGGGGAAAAAACGGACTATTAAGGAGTCTTTTTAAATTATCCCCAGGTTTTTGTTGTTGATGTATGGGAACAGTGTCACAGACTATCCATAAAAGGGAATAATACAAAATTCATTTAAAGATGATAAAATAAGAAATATTAAAATTCCATTTGATCCAGAGATGGATTGCCCTAATTTTACTATGACCCAGAAAGTTTAACTAAAGCAGATCTCCCCCCTCTATTACTGACAGTTAGGAGAGTAACACACGACAGATAAATGACTGATTCCAGGGAGTGACTGCAAAAGCCCCCCAAGAGATAACTAGTCATAAGTACAGGTTTGGTCTAATCCAATCGTTCCTTCTTGGTTTCAGCAGTGCACATTGGTCATCAAAATCCATAGTGGTGAATCTGGTGCCTTATGAATCCTCAGAGAGAGTTCAAATACCCTTCACTATAAATTTAAAATGAGTTATTTATTTGATTATTAATTTATTTCCAATCAATATTTCACATACAAAAGAGGACTTGAGGCGGCTTATTTAAAAGCCCATATGTAGCAGGGCAATAAAAAATGAAGTCAGAAAGAGAGATCAGAAACCACGGAGTTCAAAAACTTTCTTGGGCTATAGACCCCTTTGAAGATCTGTTAAAGAGCTGTGGAACATCTCCCCAAAAAAGTATAACTATGCAAATAGTCATAACAACCTTGAAGTCTACACAGTCACCCTCACCCTGGGTATTCTTGTACCCCAGGTCAAGGACCCTTGTATAGAGAAAGCAAAATCTTGAGGTAAGATAGTTATGGCATTTGGCGTTGCCTGGGTGTCAGTCAATTAAACGTCCCACTCTTGGTTCTGGCTGAGGTCGTGATCTCAGGGTCATGAGATCAGCCTGGAGTCTGGCTCTGCACTCATCATGCAATCTGCTTAAGAGTCTCTTCCTCTCCCTTCCTCTTTGTCTGCCCCTCCCCCTACCTGCACATACGCTCTCTCTGTCTCTAAAATAAATATTTACCAAAAGAAAAGGTAGTTATTGCACTTGGGTATTACATTTAGCCCTGAGCTTCCTATGAACTGAGGTTAAAAGATAAACACACTGGGGTACAGAGTTCTCAACATCTAAAAAAGGAAGCAGATGAGTTTACAAAATTATAAGTGAAACATATAATTTTAAAATGGCAGTGTTTATACAGCTTATGAAAGGATTATTTTATAAAGAGTAATCAAGTAATATAAAGGGTTGCTGCATAATTTGATGAAATTCTTTGAAATTAAGTAATTGGAGGTAGACAATCTTTGCTAATTGTGCTGATTAGCGTATTAAATTAGCCAGTGTCTCATTTCCAACCATTCTGGAAAAGAGGGAATTTACTGTATATGTTTTTTTAAATGGTAGATTTACCCACCTAATATTATTTGATTAAAGCTGATGTTAATATAATATATTCTCATGAGTAAACACAGTTGAATGGCAAGGGAGTCCTTGGGGTATAGAAAGAAATCGAACTGTGATTAAATATCTGCTATTAATAGGTTATACCATGGAAAACTGACATGTAGATAATGGCAAATAATCTTTAGGTGCCTACTTTAGGTGCCTACTGCTTCCAACTTTTCTCAAAGACAAATAACACAGTTGTCCCTGTCACAATTATAGGCAGGGGCAGTATAGGGTAGGGGTTAAGAACACAGTCTGTAGATTCAGAGAGTGGTTTTCTACCACTTATTAGCAGTGTGACCCTGGGCAAAGTCTCTGAACTTCTCTGAGTCTCAGTTTTCTTGTCTATAGTATAAGAATCATAAGTGAGGGGCACCTGGGTGGCTCAGTGGGTTAAGCCTCTGCCTTCAGCTCAGGTCCTGATCTCAGGGTCCTGGGATCGAGCCCCACATAGGGCTCGCTGCTCGGCGGGGAGCCTTCTTTCCCCTCTCTGCCTGCCTCTCTGCCTACTTGTGATCTCTCTCTTTCTGTGTCGAATAAATTAATAATAAAAAAAGAATCATACCTGAATCTCAGGGCTGCTCCTAGACTATACAAGGGTCCCCTGGAAGTATTTCTTTTGTGGGGTTCCTGTCGAAATAATCTGAGTCATCTAAAATCTACATGTCAGTGTCATCCTCACAGTCCAATCTCACACACTCCTGTGAAGCAAATGTCGTATGATTGGCAGGAGTAATACTTTTGCCAGGCTGCTCTGCTGGAATTGGAACCTAGTGGTAGGGCCCCGGGACAAGCACATAAGCACCAGTGCTGGAGCTCCTTGGAGGATCCTGTCAATTCCACGCAGAAGGTTATTGTAGAGAACTGGAAATTCCCTGGAGGCACACAGCTAGAATAAGGATCCTGCCTGAGAGGTCTAAAGAGAATGCTGGTCCATCTCAAAGAGTCACTGGGAAGATTAAAAGAGATAGAGGTAATCTATGTAATGTACTTGCCATGCAAATTCTGTGAATCCTGGCTCACAGTAGGTCCTCAGTACATGTTGGCAATGATTGCTGCTCTTATCATTAACAATGCTCACTGCATTTCATCCCAATCTGGTTTTCTTTCAGTGGATGGTTGCATTGACTGGTCAGTGGATCTCAAGACATACATGGCTTTGGCAGGAGAACCAGTACGAGTGAAATGCGCCCTTTTCTACAGTTATATTCGTACCAACTATAGCATGGCCCAGAGCACTGGGCTCAGGCTTATGTGGTACAAAAACAAAGGTGATTTGGAAGAGCCCATCATCTTTTCGGAGGTGAGGATGAGCAAAGAAGAAGATTCAATATGGTTTCACTCAGCTGAGGCACAAGACAGTGGATTCTACACTTGTGTTTTAAGGTGAGTGCCAAATTAAAGTGAATGCCGGATGAAAATATTGCTGAATACCATAGCAGGTAGTCTTTCGATTGGGCCTGGAGTATGTGGAAGTGTTGCTCCTGTTATACAGTGAATATATTCTTGAAAGGTTGCAGTGCGTGTAGAGCTTCAGTAAGTTCAGTTCTAATTATTTATTGGAACTGGACAGCAAATTCTTAACAAAGTTTTATAAAATGGGACTTTCATTTACTATGTATGCTCACATAATTTAGAAAAGTTTATAATTCATTTCTTCCTCAACTCCATCCCTATCTTAGGGTCTTATATTAATGATTTTTTTTCATAAAGCCAGTTGGCTCAATGGTCTTAATATCTGCCCATGAAAATGGCCTAAAGTATCACTTAGGCCAAGGTCTCTTTTTGTTGATAGAAATAGCTTCAGATGCTACTGGGAGATCTCTTAGCAAACGAACTACCATTAAAATTTTTCACATAATTTGCAGTGTGAGCTTGAGTCTACTGTATCTAAATATTCAGCATGCAACCCTGTAAACGCATGGTCATCCTCAGTTCCTAGGTGCTTTACAGGGAAGATATCACAGATACAATTCATTCTTGAAAGAAATTTACTGTGAAAAGCAATCAGTTTTATACTTAGGGATTCCATAATATGTCCTTCCTTCCCCTTCTGCCCTGGTGCTACGATCTAGGATCCAGAATCTCAGATAGAGACTGCATTATGTATTGAAGTAGATAGCTGAGATGACCTTTAAACCACTTTTCAATTCTGCCATTTTGGGAGTCTCTGATCTTGCTCACCAGGGACCTACACTCTATTATTTGATTTTAAATTCTTGGAAATGCAGACCCTTCCTATTTTTGTCTTGTGTGGACTTTGATGCCAAAGCTATGTCACCTTTTCATCAAAAGCACTTTGAAACCCCTGGTGAGGCCTCATTGTTCAAAAGGCCAGGAGAACAAGGTGGTGTATAAATAATCTTCTTGATGCTCTAGGCATCACTTTTGTATTTGTATGTTTTGAGTGGGAAGTGTTGGGGAAGCAAGTGGTGAGTTTAGTTTCTGTTTGTGGTGCGCAAAAACTCCACGATATTGGCCTAAATTCTCATCACATCCTTAGTGATAATCAGTATTTTCACCTAGTTGGGTATCTCCTGGCAAATTGATAAAAGGATGGTAATTCAGCTTCAGTGACTGACATTATGTTCTTTAGGGTGCAGTTACTCTTTTCCTACTTACCTCCTCTCTACTCCCACCCTCATTAAATCCTCAGTCTAAAATAGATCTCTTCTTCTCCTTATGATTCATTTTTTTTCATTTTCACAGATTTAAAATTTTATTTGCAAGACATCAGTTCACTATATAGATGTTCTATACTGATAATGAATTATCAAATTAATTATT
The DNA here is from genome assembly GCF_010015895.1 of Lontra canadensis. Lineage (NCBI taxonomy): Eukaryota > Metazoa > Chordata > Mammalia > Carnivora > Mustelidae > Lontra > Lontra canadensis. The sequence continues at coordinate 1,071,395 of NW_022631166.1, read as the reverse complement.
GCTTATTTTCCCTGCCCTGCTTATATCTCCAGACTTGCTACTCCTCTCCTCTTTTCTCTCCTCTAACCCCATTCTCCTACTCTGAGCAATTTGTAATCCAGCATGTATCCTTGAATACCTTCTCTCTATTCTTTTTTTTCCTCATTATTTTATAAAATAAAAGAAGAGTTACACGTTTCTCTACATTTTCTTTTCTTAGTAAAAATACACAGTAGAAATTTTTCAAAGTTAACTGATAGAGAGTTAACTCATTCTTTTAAGTATATAATATTCTGTGTTGCTTTATAGTCGATGATACCACAATTTAGACAATAATTTTCCTATTTATTTGCATGTATTTTGTTTCTAGTTTTTTGTCCCTATAAAATGTGTTTTAATAAAAGACCCCTCCATTTACCTTTATTTTTTTAAATTAATTTAATTTAATTTAATTTTTTTCAGTGTTCCAAAATTCACTGTTTATGTACCACACTGAGTGCTCCTTGCCTTTAAATAAACTTACAAATTTTAGAACAGGTTTAGATTTACAGAATTATTGCAAAGATAGTACAGTAGGTTCCTGTATGCCTTGCACCCATTTCCCTATTATCAACATCTTACATGATTATGGATCATTTGTTACAATTAATGAACCAATAGCGGTACATTATTATTAACGGAAGTCCATACTTATTCAGAGTTCCTCAGATTTTCCTTAATGTCTTTTTGCTATTCTAGGATCCCATTTGGGATAATGTATTACATTTAGTTGTTAGGTCTCCTTAAGTTCCTTTTGGCTATTGGAGTTTTTCAGACTTTCCTTATTTCTTATGACCTTGACAGTTTGAATAGTACTGTTCAGATATTTCACAGAATGTCCCTCAGTTGCAATTTATCTGATATGTATTCAATAGTTAGACAGGGGTTATGTGTTTTTTTGGGAGGAAGACCACAGATGTAAAATATTCTCCTTAATATCATATCAAGGATAGAGAGTTTCAGTTTGCCTTATCACTTTTGATACTGACATTGATCACCTGGATTGAGGTTGTATTTGTCTTTCTCAACAGTGAAGTTACTTTTTTCCTCTTTTTTTTTTTTTCATACTCTCCTCTTTGGGAGGAAGTATTTATTCACAGCCCATAATTAAGGAGTGTGGAGTTATGATCCACCTCATCAAGAGCAGAGTACCACATAAAATTGTTTATAATTCTTCTGCATAGGATATTTGTCTCTTTACTCCTATTTATTTAATCAGTATGAACTCATGGATATTTATATTATACATTAGGTAATCACCCAATGCTACTTTATTTTCTAGCTCAAATTCTTCTACCTCTGTCCATCAGAGTTCTTTCAGTTGGCATATCTGTCCCTTTGACATAACTTTATCTTTGTGTGTGTGTGTATTTTGAGCATTTCTTTATATTTCAGCACTGTAAGATGCTCCAGGCTTATCTTATATATTTCCTGCCCCAGTCCTATTCCTGCCCCAGCCATTTCTCCAAGGAGCCCTCATTCCTTTTAATGGAGAATGGCATTAGAAACCAAGATTTCCATGCTAAATATACTCATTGCTACTGGGGTGTGATTGCTTCTAAGCCTTCTCAGTCGACAGCCTATTTGCTTTTAAACAAAGCCTTGTAGTATTTCATGCACAAGTGGGATTTCCCAGTGCCCTGAAATCCTTTCCTGTAAGGTGGCCCTCTCTTTCAGGTACAAATCAGACTAAATTTATATCTATTGTAGGTATCATCTAAGTCTGTGGTTCTCAACTCATATGTAGATCAGTGGAAGAGAAAAGGATGATATCACACTGAACAGAGGCTTAGATTCATGCAGTTGATCTTTTATTCATGCAACAGATCTTAGGGAGTGATTGGGACTGACGGGATGGGTGAAACTTTTGAATATCATACCTCATATGTGCCTTGGTAAGGAAAAAAAGAAGTTTGGAAACCACTGTTCTAAAGGAAGAAACAGTTTTTTTGTCAACTCAGAGATAGAGAAATCTATTTCAGAATGATACAAGTGATGTAACTGGCATTTGGCTGTGTATAATAAATATGTTTTTCAGATCTAGTACTAGCCACTGACTCCAAATATGTGCCAAGTGAGAAATTCAGTCCATATAGGAAATTTTATGCCATTGTCAAGAGAGTGACATTTATAGTGATAAAAGGCTCTGAATTTGACATTGTCTGTATCCACATAAAATCCCCAATTTGATATCACTTTAAGGTAATTATGGGTGATGTTTTCTATGCATTATTGACCTCATTAAAAATTAGTCTGTTGAGGGGCACCTGGGTGGCTCAGTCATTGGGTGTCTGCCTTTAGCTTAGGTCATGGTCCCAGCGTCCTGGGATTCGGTCCTGGGATTGAGCCCTTCATCGGGCTCCCTGCTCAGTGGGAAGCCTCCTTCTCCCTCTCCCACTTGCCCTGTTTGTGTTCCCTCTCTTGCTGCCTCTCTCTGTCAAATAAATAAATAAAAATAAAATCTTAAAAAAATAGTCTGTTGATTACAGTGTGTTTAAAAATGCAGATATGAAATATTTAGTAATATTATTCATCCATTTGAACCATAACAAGAAAAATTTACTGTTTGTGATCTTTCTGTAGCCAATCACTCATTTTTGTGTTATTTCTTTGGCCACTCTCAAAAGTGATTAGTTGAATTTCTCAGCATGTCAGTTAAGGGTTATGGTAATAGAGAAATGATGGAGAAGTGAGTCGTATTTTGAGAGGTAGTGTCAGTCCAAGAATTACTGTCTCCCCTGCTTCCCACCTGAATCTTTTCAGTGGAGGCACTCAGTAGGATAAAAATGATGAGAGTAATCTTATTTAACAAAATCCCACATATCACTTTGCCAACAATTTGTAATGAGGGGTGACTTAAGCTGTGTATGAAGACAGATACATTTATATAATCCTGAATTTAATTCATAGATAATGAAAAGAATGATTAAGTATTATCAAACATCTATAGAAACCTGAGTGTTTGGGTATCACAATGGCCAAGTGAAGCGAACCAGTTATAGGTTCAAAAACCATTATGACCATTTACCTCTTCAACAAAGCAAACAGAACAAGGAACTCCCTTCTTAAAAGGGAACATAGTCCAACTATTTTTGGTCTTTAGTGATCACTGAAATAAATGAAGTTCTCAAAATCTGAATGTCTCACAGACTCTTTCTAAAAGTGTTCCTTAGTGCATTTATCCAACCCGGAGGCTGGATACATTTGCAAGACATTTGCCTTGCTAGTCATCATATTTTAGTGATTATTACTCCAACAAAACAACATCCTCAGAAACGTTGAGGTCATAGAGGTATTTCAAACAAGAAATGTAGCAGGTTGCTAATTATTGAATCTGTATAATGAGTATATAATGGTTCATTATATTGTTATTTTTATTCTTGAGTATATTTGAAATGTTCCACAATGGAAAAGAAAATAAATAAATATAAGCGCACAGTAATTTTACCTGATTTTAATGGCCTTTAAGTTATCCTGACATATAAGTGCCTGTGTAGTGTATAATAAACAAGTTTTATATGCTAGTTAACAAATATTCATTGAGCAGGTACAGTAGGATTTGCTTTATGCCATATTGCAAGGAAACCTGTGTCTTTAGAAAAGAAATGTCTACCTAAGACAAATTTTCAGGAGAGAAGATAATTTCTAATAGAAAAATGAGAATCTGCATCTTATAGAATTAATTGAACTCAGAAAAGATCAAGATTGTATAGTAGGGTCTTGAGAAAGCGGCGCTGTCTTCTCTGGTCTGCATAGACTAAAGTATGATGCAATTAGTCATGTTTTCCACCTGGTTTTGGATATAAGTGGGAGTCCTGGTTTAACTTATTTTTTATAGCAAGTATGCATAAAGTAACACATATATAATATGAAAAGACTAATATTTCACCTCCAAAACTTGATTATCTGCTTATTCATAAAATTACAGGTAATGTAAATAGCAAAGTAGTAGTGATTATAATTTACTTTCATTTCATTAAAAGTTAATTAGATATTTTGTAATATTTAGAAATAGAACCATACTGTTTTATGTTAGCTATGTAATAGTTAGAAATATAAGCCATTTTATTGTACAATACCTGTGTAATTTGAACTCTATTTAGTTTGTTTATTGGAGAGGACCAGATATTTATAGTATATTCAGCAGATTATGTGCTTTGTAAGAACTAATGGGTTATACTTGGTATTTATAAAATAAGAATTGATTTCAAATAATCATTGATGAGCTGGTGAAAACTGGTATTTATATATATATATATAAATAAAATCCCTTGTATCATTATACAAATTTCAGTGACTTTCTGTTTTATGATTATTTTACTCATATCAAGGTTTTAATCTGTTGCAGTAGTTGCAAATTCAAAATCTCTTCAGGGGCCAAAAAGTAGGTAATGTAATGATTGTGGCAGGCCATTTGAAACATTTTAGGGCATTGAAGGGCTACATCAGTCTCCTCAGTAATCTCATTTCCATGTTTCTCATTTTGCCACTACAGCTAGCTTACAGTTTCTATACCCCAATTCCAATAATCTATTGACTCCCAAAGTTGCAGCTCAGTGATCCTACAATTTTTTCACTGTCCTTTGATCTCTTCCCATATAGCATAGTTTTTTTTTAAGACTTTATTTGAGACAGAGAGAGAAAGAGAGAAAGACACAACCTGAGGGAGCTATAGGCAGGAGGAGAAGCAGCTTCCCCGCTGAGCAAGGAGTCTGATGCAGGACTTGATCCCAGGACCCTGGGATCATGACCTGAACCCAAGGCAAATACTTAACTGACTGAACCACCCAGGTGTCCCTCACCTAGCATAGTTTAAGTTTCATGATCAGTCTTTATAATCACTCCCATATATATCCTCTTGATTTCCTTGACCCTTTCTCCATCTTACTTGTGAAAACCATGGTACTGTTTAAACCAACTCTCCATCTGTGCTTGCACTTGCATCCCTGAGGCTTAACTTGACTGAAAGGAAATATATAATAACTTTGACTACTCTCACTTTGAATTCTTTATCATAAACCTCAAACAGACCCTTAATTTTGCCAAATAGCTTTACTATGTATTCTTATTCTTTTCAGTCTCTCATCCTCCTAGATGACTATTTTACATTGCTTTCCTCAAACATCAAACATCTCCTCCCTTTGATTCCTATTTTACTGAAAGAATTTAAGAAATTAAGAGAGAACTTCCACTATATTCACCTACCAACTGGCATCTGTACCTGCATACTCTGCCTTCAAGTCTGCTATCATTGCTGCTGTGCACTTCGCTTGTACACTAGATTCTGTCCTCATTTGCCTACTCAAGGAAATTACCTGAACATTTCTCCCATCTCTCTCCTATGTCATGGAATTTTCTATTTCTACTGGATGATTTCCATCAGCATACAGATAGGTCAATATTTATGCTACCTAAAGAAGTCTCCTGGGTGGCTCAGTCAGTTAAGCATCTGCCTTCAGCTCAGGTCATGATCCCAGTGTACTGCGATCTAGCCCCATGTCAGGCTATCTGCTTAGTGGGGAGTCTGCTTCTCCCTCTCCCACTGTGCTCTTTCCCTCTGTGTTCTTTCTCTGACTTTCTCTCAAATAAATAAAATCTTTAAACAAGAAAGTCTTCTCAGCTCCACTTTCTCTGCCAGACACTGCCCATTTCCTTGCTTCCATTTATAGCAAAACTACTTAAAAACAAAACTGCTGTCTTCATACTCTTGAGCTCCTCTCCATTAATTCTCTATTAAACCCAACCCAATTGGAATTTCACTTACGCTATGGCACCAAAATTGCTCATATCAAAGTTTCCAAAGTGTCAATGTTGCTAAATCCAATGGTCAGGTCAATTGTCACTCCTTCTTTTATGTTACCAGTGCACTTGGCACAGCTACTTACTCCCTTCTTTTTGTTATATGTTCTTTACATGACTTCCAGAGAATTACGCTATCCTGGTTTTCCTTCTACTCTACCAGCTACCCTTTCTTAAATTCCTTTGCAGGAGGGGGACCTGAGGCTTGGTCCTTAGTTTAGTTTTGTTTTTTTCCCCCCATCTTTACCCATACTCCCTCCAAGATTTGTTTATATGGTCTTACAGTTTTACATACTATCTGTACACTGATAACTCCATCGTGTATCCCTTCCAGCGCAGATCTCTCTCCTAAAATACAGAATCTTTTATTCAATAGGCTTTTCAGCATCTCTTCTTGGTGTTGAAACAAATATGTTCCAAATTGATCTTCCTCCTATCTTACCACTGGCTCCTAGGGGGAAAAAATAAGGCAAAAGCTAGTGTGTATTAGGGAATATAATCCCAAGGACACAAGAGTGAAGGAAAAGGTAAGTGAGGCAGGGGAAGAGTAGGTTTCAAGATTGTTGACTTACGAGGAGAAATAGAGAATTTCTCTCTGAGCCCCCTTGTCTCATTGGTCAAGAGGTTATCTCACAGGGTCGGTCTTTCTTTCTTTCTTTCTTTCTTTCTTTCTTAGAGTTCATTTATTTATTAGAGACAGAGAGGAGGAGGAGGAGGAGAGGCAGAGGGAGGAGCAGAGGCAGAGGGAGAAGTAGACTCCCCACTGAACAGGGGCCTGATGTGGGACTTGATCCCAGGACTCTGGGATCATGACCTGAGCTGAAGGCAGGTGTTTAACTGACTCAGCCACCCAGGTGCCCAGTATCCCACAGGGTCTTAACTCCCTCAAACTTTGCGGATTACACAAGCCGTACCTTCCATATCACTGCTATCACTCTGGTCCAAGCCACCATCTCTTACCTCTTTTGTTGCAATGACTTCTAATTGGTTTCTCTACTCTTCTACATATCTTCTTTCAATCTCTTCTTAATACCAGTAGTCACATAATGTTTGTGTTCTACTCAGAATGTTCTGATGGAGTCCCATTTCATTTGGAATTAAAGCCAAGACCTTACAGGGGCTTACAAGGCCCTCTGATCTTACTGTTTCTCAAACAGGTATACCTTTAGACAGGTATAATCCAGCTTTAGGGTTTTTGTACAGATGGTTACCTCTGTCTAAAATGCTTTATTCTCCTATAGCTACATGATTAACTCCATTTCCTACAATTGTACAGTTTCCTCTATTTTAATGTTATTGATGCATCTTCCTTGACTATTTTATTTATATATAATCTTAAGATTCTCTTCTACTCAGTGCCCATACCCTGTACTCCTGATACTTCTTATCTCACTCTTATTTTTCCATAGCAATTATCAACTTTTATGATATATATATAATTTACCTGTCATATTCATTGTCTATTTTCTATCTCTTTCTGCTAGGATGTAAGTTCCTTAAGGATAGAGATCTTATGTCTTTTCTGCTCCCTGATATAGCTCAAGGGCCTACAAAGTATAAGGCGCATAGTAAATGCTCAACAAATGATTTTTGAATGAGTGAATGAACTATGTCTCTGTTAAAGTTGGGCAGTCACCTGGCATCCAAATTATTGTTACCATGTAGGAATATAGGCCAAATACCACCAGATCTTCTGATTTTTTGAAGAAAAACCTGAGATCTGAATATTTATATGAAATTTCCCCAATTTTTAAATTTTCTGGGCTCCTCTCCTAAGAGTCCCTACTAAGATTCAACCAGTAGACTCACAGTTTACAAACTCTGTACTACTAGGTTTTGACTCCAATATTAACCAAGGGAATAATGGTATATTTTAGTTGTGTGACCTGTGCCTTGATTTCCTTACCTGGAAAGTGAAAATTTGTTTATTCAAATTAAGCTATTTTGAACACTTACAGTAGGTGTTTAGCATATAGCGTTGAATAAACAGATTAAAGTTCCTACTCTCCTAAGACTCACCTTCTAGAGTGGGGGAAACATATAGATACATTCACAAGATTATGCCGGGTAGTACCGATGGTGAGAATAAAAAAAGGTCATGTTACAAGAGCGACTGGAAGGTCATTTTGGTTGAGTGGTCAAGAAAGGCCTCCCAGAGAAAGGGGCTTATAAACTGTGACCTGCATGGCAGGAGGATACCAGTCTTGTGAAAATCTATGGGAACAGTGTGCCAGTCAGAATGAACAGCAAGTGCAAAGGTCATGAAACAGGAACAGGTTTTATTCAAGGAAATTAAAAAAAGCCAGTCTGGGTGGATGGAGTACAGTAAATTGAGAGGGAAAATGGTATTGGATAGGTCTGGAGAGGCAAGCATAGGTCAGATCCTGCTGCATATTGTGGGCCAAAATAAGAAGTTGATTTTTATTAGCAAACAGAGGCAAATGGGGAGAGTTACAGTTTGTCTGTTTATTTTAAGCCAAGGAATAACATGATCAGATTTCCATTTTTTAAAGATCACTCTGGCTGCCCCAGTGAGAATGGATTGTACGGAGACAAGCAAAGAGACCACATTGATAAGCAGTTACATCAGTTGAAGGGAGATACATGATGGTCAACTTAGATTGGGGTGGTAGCTAAGGAGATGGGGAGAAGTGAATGGAGCCAAGATATATATTGAAAGATGACCTGACAGGACATACTGATGCACTGAATGTGCAAAATGAAATAGTTGAATAAAGGATGACTTGTGTGTTTTTGACTTAAGCAAATGAGTAAATCATTGTGTTCTTAACTGAGAAAGAGAACACTTGAAGAGTGTATGTTACTGCAAATTAGATATACTTAATTCTTTCCTGTATGAAGTTCTGTGATTCTGCTTTCAGTTTCTGGAGTGTAAAATATCATCTGGGGATGAAGATGAGATTCTATTGGTTAAAGGTGGACAACAGAGGACAGTGGAATAGAGATTCTTAGTTTATGGTAAGTGAGGATCAGGTTAAAGCAGAAATTTCCAGAGATAAAACCAGATAAAACTTGTCTTACAGAGTTTGGAACTCTTCGTGATCATTTATCAGTTTCCAAACATTATGTAGACATGCTTAAAAGTTGTTCTCTACCAAATAATAAGAGATGGAGAAAGCTTGCTGGATGTATATACTTAGCTGACTTTCCTTCTTCTGTTTACTCTGATTCCCAAATTTCCAAGATAGAAGATTCATGATGAATCCATTAGAGAAGCATATACATTAGTATATGATGAAGTGCTAGAATGAATATAATGAGGTATTATAAAAGCAGGGTTATGTTTTTCAAGAACATATTGCATGAAACCACTTTCTTCCATTCATCTTGAAGGTAAAATATTTCATGCTGGTAGAAAAGTGAGAACACATTCTTTCCTAACCATAGTTTTATTTTGTTTTTTAACATAAAGGATGATTTTTAGCTGATATCATTTCAGGTCTTAGGTATCTATTAGTCACTTAACAAATATTTATTGAGCATCTCCTCTGTGAAAGATATCAAAAAAGTCAAAAGTGGATGACAGGCCCCTGCCTTCTAACAGATTAAAACAGGAATTAGGACTTGTATACAAATTACAATTGAGCAAGTAAAAATCAAATAAAAGTCCATGTGGTTCAGCGTATAATTGTATCCTAAGAAACAGTATAGCAACTAAACAATTTTAAAAGTTTGAATATTTAAGGATTTACTATAGTCCTTTGAAAAACATCAAGAGGAAGCCAATTTTGTAATGCCCAGCAACATTTAAGATCAGCTTTTCATATTACTTTCATGTTCAATTATCTCTTTTTTTAAAATTTCTTTTCAGTGTAACAGTGTTCATTGTTTTTTTTTTTTTTTTTTTTTTTTTTTTTTTTTTTTTTTTTTTTTTTTAGATTTTTTTTTTATTTATTTATTTGACAGAGAGATCACAAGCAGACAGAGAGGCAGGCAGAGAGAGAGGAGGAAGCAGGCTCCCTGCTGAGCAGAGAGCCCGATGCGGGGCTCGATCCCAGGATTCTGAGATCATGACCTGAGCCGAAGGCAGCGGCTTAACCCACTGAGCCACCCAGGCGCCCCAACAGTGTTCATTGTTTTTGCACCACACCCAGTGCTCCATGAAATCCGTGCCCTCTCTAATACCCACCACCTGGTTCCCCCAACCTCCCACCTCCCGCCCCTTCAAAACCCTCAGATTGTTTTTCAGAGTCCATAGTCGCTCATGGTTCACCTCCCCTCATGTTCAATATCTCTTACATACTACAACTACCCAGAAAACACTCTAATCTCTCCTCATTCTCAACTATAAAATTCAGTCTGAAATGTATCCCCTGCAAGTTTTTCCTCTTTTTTTCCTTTTCCATACTATATCACTTGTTTGCTTCTTTGTAAGAAGCTCTTGCTTCCATTTCCAATGTTACTTAATCGCACTACCATTGTTCCTTGCAATTTTTCAGCTCTTTCTGCTAATTACAACTGTTCTGCACAGTAAAAGCCCAGGAACTGATCTGGCATACCAAGAATCTCCATAGAAGTAACTGGATTTTACTGGATAAGTAGAGACCCATGCATCCAAAAAGATGATCATATTTAGAGGGCAAGGAGAATGGGAAACCTGCCAACACTAACTTAGTGTCCTTTTTTCCATCACACATGAGAGAAAGTGAAGGGCTATAAGGATAGAGATAAAATAGCAGAGAGTAAGGAAAATAGATTTTGACTTATAAAATCAGGGGTGTTTGAGATGGTTCTTCTTTTAAAAAAAGGTTTTTATTTATTTATTTGGCAGAGAGAGAGAGAGAGAGAGGGAGAGAGAGAGCCTGCGCACACACACAAGCAGGGTGAGTGGCCGGCAGAAGGAGAGGGAGAAACAGGCTCTTTGCAGAGCAGGGAGCAGGATGTGGTGCTCAGTCCAGGACCCTGGGATCCCACCGAACCATCCAGGCACCTCTGAGATGGTTCTTGAGGATCTGAACAGGTGGCAATAGTGGAAACCTTCCCAGGCAGATGGAACAGTGTTCAAGGGCAAGGAGGCAGTAAAACATGGCCTATGCACAGGGAAAAACTGGGAGGTAATTTTGGCTGGAATCTGAGTTTATCAAGACCTTTTTACTCAATGTGAAACTAACAATAACTAGATATATTTTGGGAACATGAGACTTTAAGAGACTAAGGCACTGATCAATTCTTGTGGAGCATAACAAATAGCATGGAGGACAAGGGGAGTTAGAGAGGAGAAGGGAGTTGGGGAAAATTGGAAGGGGAGGTGAACCATGAGAGACTATGGACTCTGAAAAACAATCTGAGGGGTTTGAAGCGGCTGGGGTGGGAGGTTGGGGGAACCAGGTGGTAGGTATAAGAGAGGGCACGGATTGCATGGAGCACTGGGTGTGGTGCAAATACAAGGAATACTGTTATGCTGAAAATAAAAAAAAAATGAAAATAAATACATTAATTAATTAAAAAAAAAGAAAACAAGTTAAACAACACAACTGATGAGGACCTTAACTTATAGTCCCATCACAATGCAAGTTTTTAGCAGATGCTGTTTCCATGGAGAAAGTACACATTTAAATGGGGTAAATTCCCTTCTCTGATTCCTCTTATTAACAAAAGAAGATGCTGCTGACCTCAGCATTGTCACTCATCACATGCACTCCAACCTGTTTTCTCAGGGATGGGGATGAATTCAAGTGGAACCATCCTCATTCTTTCACCACTGTGAAGAGTGATCCACTTTGGCAAGAGAACCGGTTAAAGTTTAGTAGGTAGAGTCTGGATCTATGGCTGTGAAACACAAAAGCTAAATGGGAGGGTGAGGTAGAATTCCACATCACTTTGATCTCATTAACACAAGACCCAGGTTAACACTAATCTACATCTTCTTATTTTGAAACCAGAACATACTATTAAGGCAATATACATTTATATGGGTGGAGAGATGTCATACACATTTTGTTATTTTTCAGCCCCATTATTCTGTCCTTTACCAGTACCTTCCTTCAGCTCCTCATAAAGGAGAGTGATTTGGCCATGTTTCATATTTACATTCATCTCTTTTACTCTCAGGTGAAATATCTCTCTCTCTGTACTGCTCCCTCCTTATAGCCCTCCTTCTGCTTTTTTAACTGGTCTAAAGACCCATAAACCCATAGACTACCCTCTCCCGTGCTTCACATACACATAGAGCAGAGAAGGCTTTCCACACATGTTGGTTGCTGATTCACTGGCTGTAACTCTCTGATTACTACGGTCTGAAGGTTTATAATTTGGTTACATGAACCCTTTGTTCCCCTGATGTGTTGTTTGCCAATAGAAACAGAAATAGGTAAGCAGGAAGGCAGTTACTATGACAGTACAAAGAATGATGCTGGAAACACCACCATTTACAATAAGCTGCAAAGTCATAGAAAATTCTGATTTTTAAGGCATTTAGGAAAGTTTCCTATTAGGTAATGTCTTTGTATAAACATTCTGGCAAACTTTTGACTTTGATCCTGCATGATATAAAGCAAAGATTAAAAAAGCATTGTTTCTAAATTTAATTATGGTTTGAGTTACTTTTACTTTCCATTGTTTTAGAGAAATGTGTAGCCATGTTTGACTTCCCAGAGTGTGGATAGGTCATTAGAAAGAGTAGAAAGAGGGAAGTCAGAGGTAACTTCCCTGGTCATTCCCTTTCACTACTTTGCCTGCCATTACCTCAAATGCAAGCCCAGAGAGCATCATTATCATTTCTACAGAGGTGAAAATCACTGTTTTTGACCAAGACATTGGACCCTGTGAAATTTTCATCCCCTTCCCTTGTCCATTAGAGTTGAGTCTTTCTTCCAGCACCATCATTTTTAAAGCTTATTCTTTAGCTACCCATGTCACTAAGCATGCTAGCCTGAAGGCTCAAAGTCTGAGTCAGATCACCTCTGTTAGGTTTGTTGAGGATATTTAGTGATAAAAATAGAATTAATTATAATTTATCAAATTCTTTCCTCTGGACATATAGAGAAAAAACTTTAAAATGGCTATAATGAATGAAATTATGAAAATATCAGCCTTTTTCCTAAATCTTACTAAACATAAATACTAAATCCAAATAAACTGAATCTCTCCTTGAGAAAAATAAATTACGAAAACAAGTTACAACACCAGAGATTTATGTCTGGTACTCCTCCTAGAACTACTTACCCTTTCCAGTGACCTTGCTAGGCTCCCCAATTGCCCTCCCTTTTGGTTTTCTTTCAGTTGGGTCCTATCCTAATTGGATACTCTGTGCAGCTTGATGATCCTTTCCTCCCTCCAACTCCCCACCTCCCCCAAAATATGCCATATTCCTAAATATGCCATTGCCCAGAAGCCCCCACCCCCACCCAGACCTTCTGTCCTCATTCTTAGGTGTCTTGTCTAAAGGACACATGAGGGAACCCTCTTCATTTCCCATCTTTTTGCCATATAGATCTGTGTCCGCTTTCCTCTTCTCCTTTCCCAAAGGAAGAGGTGACTTCCAAACCCATTCAAGTCAACAAATTCACATCCTTTAATTTTTTTTTTATATCTGTGAACATTTATTTTCACAACACAGAAATACATAAAGTAGAAGCCCTCCATCCTAATGCCCCATATTACTCCATTTTTTGAAAAGAAAAAAAAAAAGTTTTTCCAGACTTTCCTATGCTTTTTCAAACACCAATTTATAACATAATGCACACATAAATCTATAATATACATATACGTATGTACACTTGGAGAACTTTGCGGGTTTTGTTTCCTACAAACATATTTTTTTATTGAACAGTACATTGGACATGCCTCCAAAACAGTATACGGGGTCTATTTTCTTCTTTTACAAATTTCCTGTACTTTCAAGTTTTCCTCAGCTTTCTCCTCCATGGTTCAAGTTCTCCCATATTCAAAAGAACGTTTTTATCTCAGTCATGTATCCTACCCAACTTCTTCCCTTCACTACCAGGAGTCCTTAAAGAGCCTCTCTCAGGACTGCACTTTGCTTCCCACTTAGTCCCTGGTCCTTGCAGTTTGGTTTCTGCCCCTCCCCTACCCATATCTGCTCAAAAATCACTTTTTCTCCTCCTTAGGTCCTCCCCTGCAGTCCTGGGCACTGCTGAGCATGCGCTCCTTACAACTCTCTTCCCGCTGTTCTGACTACCCCTAAGGATTTTGTTCCCAACCAGGGGTGATTTTGCCCTCCAGTGGACATGTTATAGTATCTGGAGACATGTTCAGTTGTCACAATGGAAGTGTAGGTGCTACTGCCATCTAATGTGTAGAGGCTAGAGATTTGGCCAAACATCCTAAATGCACAGGACAGTCCCAAAACACGTAAGTATCTAGCCCAAAGCATCAAGAGTACTGAGGTTGTGAAACCCTGCCGTAGAAGAATTTAAACAAGTCCAAGAATATTTCTGACAAGTACAGACCCTTTGATAACTACCTAGGGGTCTGGCCCCAAATCTTGAAAATGATTATCTGTATCTGTTCCCAAATGAGATGCCTTAAAGTCATGTCCAGATGCTGCAGAGATGTCCTGAGCCCATGACAGCTTCAGTTTCTAGGTCCACAGTCCCCAAGTAATGTCCAAGGCTCCTCCAGTTTTCTCGGTCTGGTCCAGGTGTGACACCTCACCATCCTTCCACCTGTGAGCTAAACCATACATTTATCCATACTCAATAACACTTAGCCATACTCAATACAGCTTATAGTCATAAGAGGGGGGAGACAGACAATCCTCCCCATCACCCTTTCTGGCTATACTCCCCCTCTGGAAATTGATTTCCACTGGGATATGTTCTGCTTTACATTTCTAAATTCACTAAGGCTTTTGTAGCCAGATTGCCCCTCCTGCTATTATTCTGGTGGTGGGTTGGGACAGACAATCCCTCAGGATGGCACCACACTTTGGTCCGTGGTCTAAACCAGTAAACCCTCTGGGCACTAGCTGTTGCTGACTCACCTCTTTGGCAGTGGCAGGAGTTTCCAGTTCTGCCACTGAGATTGGGGAGTGTTCTATTGTGGATCTAGACAGTCATAGCAGTCCTTGTCTGCAGCTGGTACTGGTGTCCCGTTTGCAGACCTAAAGGATTTTCTTAGGGGTGGCAAATCTCTGCTGTGTTGTAAGCCCAGGGTTAACTACAGGCCTGTTTGGATCGTGTCTCACACTATAACTTGATCAGAACTGAGCAAGCTTCCTGTCCAGTTCATTCCTGGAGACTCTTGGGATGCAGGAATCCTCACTACCCATAACCCTATGATACTCCTTCCCAGCCACTTCCAACATTTTGACTATTTGTGGTTTGCAACTATTCTTCTAGTGCCAATTTCTGACTTGGAAATAACCTAGTTGCCCAGAACAGGAACCTGCTCAAGTTAGCTTAAAGAAAAGGGGATTTGTGTAGAGTGTATTTTCATCTGTGGTCATGCCACAGATCTTCCATCTCTGAGGTTGCAGGATCAACTCCTATCCTGCTTCTCTGTGCTTGTGTGCTGCCTGCGACCACATTCTGGCATCCTCTAAAAGATACTTGGCTTCTATAAAGCACACAGTTTTGCTCCCTGACAACCAGGACCAGGCCTTGGCTGTGGCCTTGGCCCCAACTCCAAATAACCCACTGTTTCCTTACCCAACACCACCCTGACTATGGAATCTGCCTCTCGGTTCAGATTCTCTAATGTGAGAACCTGTTTGGCTCAGGGTGGGTCAGGTGTCCCCTCCTGCTCCAATCATATATAGCCTAGGTGGGGATAGGGTGTGTTGCCATATACATGGCTACTCAGGCCCACCAGATACTAGGGTTGGAGAGGGAGACATATACTAAGAAGCTATGGTGCTTCTGGGGTGTGGAATGCTAATGCTCTGGAACACAAAAGAGTTAATTAAAATAAGACTTTTTCTATGTTTTATCCCAACAGCTACCCCATCTTCACCCTCCCCAGCCACCACCCCATACCCCACCTCCCAGCCCACTTTACCACCTCCCTCGCAACCACCTTGCCCCATTTGCCCACCCTCCCTACCCCCCACTCTTCCCAAACCCTCCCCAACTTCTCCCCTTCCCTCTGAAAATTGATTTCCCATTGGGATTTTCTGTTCTACTTCACATTTCTGAATTTACTGAGGGCTTTGCAGCCAGATTCCCCTTCCACAGTGGAAGCAAATTTCCCTCTTTGAAAAATTCACAGCTTTACACCAAGGACAGTCCCAATCCCCAGGCCTGCGAAATATGGGAGGTCTTCTCTGCTGATGGGGTTTGGAGTCTCTCCTGTATCTTTGGGATTCTTGAGGGTCTGTTCCCTGGGACCCCACATCAGAACACAAGCTAACATCAGAGGGCTTCCAGTGGGGAGATGTTGGAGATGGAGCTCCTGCTGTGCATGTTGCTTCTGGTGGGGATGGTGTGGGCGCAGGTGGAAAGGGGGATGAAGGGCATGAGTAGGAGTATGTGAATGAAGCAGGGAGCTGGACAGGAAGGGGTGATGGTGAGACTCTGGATGCAGGCTTGAGGGTTCCAGAGAAATAAAACATGGTTGTTTCCACTGACCTGAGATCTCCCTCCCTCTGCCCACCAGAGGCGTAATTTTTCTGCTCCTCAGCTCTAGGAGGGTGCACAAAGCCTCTGCCCAGCTTCTTGGTGGCCTCTGCCCCTTCCGCATCCTTTTGTCTTCTTCTTCCTCTTCCTGTGGTGCCAGGAGCTGTAGCAGAAGTAGCAGCAGCTCCTGCCTCCTCTTCCTCCTTGCATGCTCCTTCTGTTCCAGCCCTACTGGCAGTGGCCAGATCTGATTCCTCTGCGACCTGGACCCACTCCCGCTTCCGTGGAGACTCCAGCTCCTGGAGAAAAGTAGGCAGGATTAAGACCTATTCTGGGGGCAGCGAGGGGGTGGGGCAGGGAAATGGGGCCAGGAAATGAGGCAGGGACCAATCGAGGTAATCTTACAGCCCGGAGGAGCTTCCACCTCAGAAGGTCCCTTTCCTTTTGCATCTCTGCCAGGTTTGCTTGTGTCTGCCGCAGCCTGAAGGCTGCCTCCCTGCGCTCCATCTCCTGCTGCGCTGTGTGCTCCTTTAGGTCTGAGGCCAAAGCCTGTGCAGCAGACTTATGCAGTTTGGTGAAGTTCTGCAGCCAGTGCACCCTGCGCCCATGTAACTGGCTCTGCCTGCAGGCAAAGCGCATAACCAGGGCCAGGCTGCTCCAGGCACAGGCATCTTTGGCCTCACTGGGCACCGCGCTGTCGTCTAGGATGTCCCTGAGCTTGTTCTCCACCTCCTCCCAGGACAGGGCTATATTCTCGAGGTAGAACTCAGGGCCTTTTGTGTGCCCGGCCATCTTCTCATTGATGAAGTCCACAACATTGTTGTGCTGGAACCCACTGCTGGCATCATCAGGTTTCAAGGCCATAATGGCCGAGGGCATTAGAGGGTTGGCTGGTTCTGTGGGATGAATCAACTAGTTGCTCTTTCCCGTCCAGTTTCGCCCCTCCCCACCTCAGTCTCTTCCCATCTTATCTCCCTGCCCTGCCCCCACCCCGCCTCACCCTCCTCGGAACCTCATAAAGACACACCACCTTCCCCCGACTGGCATTCCCGCCATAGTACACTTCTCACCAGGCCTCACTTCTCTAGCTGGGGTTAGTGGAGGTGTGGACCTATGACGCTTGACTAACTTACCAAAAAAGAAAGCGCACCTCTCTTCTTCCAGGGGCTCGGAGGAAAGGAAGTCTTGGGGCCAACCCTCAAGGCTTTTACCCTGGGACTGTTCAAACTTCCAGAGACAGTGGGGGTGGGAAGGAAAGCATGAGGAAAGTCCCTCTCAAACTCCAGGACATAAGAGAACCTGCCACATTGTTGAAAGTCATCGAAGTCGGGAAACAACAGTAGTGGTCAGAAATATATAATCAAGTACAAAATATAATCAAGTACAAAAAGTTTAATCCCCCACTCTCCACCCCACCATAATGGTTTATTCCACTTCAGGGGCCCCGCCCCTCCCAGAGGTGGAATGTTCAAGAATAGGAAAAAGCAACGCCCCCCCCCCCCAAGATTCTACATCTCCTAATCCAGACGCTCCTGAACTAGAATATGAAGGTCAGCAAATTTTTTTATGTAAAGGGCCAGGTAGTAATTATTTGGGACTTTGTAGGCAAAAGATCTCTGTCCTAACTACTTGTAGCATAAAAGCAGTTATAAAAAGTACTTGAAGAAACAAGTGTGGATATATTCCAGTAAAACTTTATAAAAATAGGCAGCTGGCAGGATTTGGCCTGTAGTTTGCCAACTTCTGGTCTAGATTTATATTTCCTGCATATCCCAAAGATACCGAAAATCCAAATATTCACCCTTTCCAACTAGAGATGATTCTACTCCTATATTCCTGTGTTCAGTATAGAAACCTCAAAACTGTCAACACCGCTTGCCCTTAATAACATTAGCAGATTGGCATCCAAATCTTGTTGCTACTACCTTAGAAACATCTTTTGACATCCATTTCCATTTAGAGAATGTCTGCATTGGCTTCTAATTAATCTCCCTAATTTTAATATCTTTCTAACTCCTAATCTTTCCTATGATTATGCTACTTTCAAGCTTAAAAATATTTGATGGCTTCCTGTGACTCACTCCTTGGTCCAATACTAGAATCTTACTTTAGCCTACCTTTCTAATTTAACTCTCTTTATTCTCTTTTCTGTGCCATCATTTATACACTGAAGAGACTGGCCATGTAGAGATACACTCATTTTGGGTTTTAATTTATTTTTCTATTTGAAAAATCAGAAAATCATTATTTATTGTATGGAAATTATGTTTTGTTCTATGAACTACATTGAAATAGATAGCATTTCTTCTTGAAGGGTCTTGTGTCACATAGAAAAAAAAAAGTATCAGGCATCAAAATATTACTTAAGAAGGTGGTTAAATCCCAGAGGTTTAACTCCCACTCTTTTAGGTCTCGTTTTATTTATTTATTTATTTATTTATTTATTTATTTTAAAGATTTTATTTATTTATTGGTCAGAGAGAGAGAGAGAGTGCAGGGGCAGACAGAGTGGCAGGCAGAGGCAGAGGGAAAAGCAGGCTCCCTGCCGAGCTGAGAGCCTGATGTGGGACTCCATCCCAGGACGCTGGGATCATGACCTGAACGGAAGGCAGCCGCTTAACCAACCGAGCCACCCAGGCATCCCTTAGGTCTCGTTTTAAACTGTTATCTTTTTTTTTTTTTCATTTCAGTTTGTGTATTTTAAATTATTAGTCTTAAATGGAAAGGGGTTTTTGTTTTGGCTTGTTCAGCAATGACTTCTATAGAAAGATCATTCAGGAGATGATGTAGAAATTGGAATGGCAAGGAAAGAGGGGGAGATAGTGGAGTCAAGGAGACCCATTAGTGGGATGTCACAGTAATTCAATATGTAAACCAAGGCAGTGGATGTTAGAATGGAGAGAAGAATGTAGAGAACTCTTGGTTGATAGAATTCATAGGAATGTCAGGGAGAGGGATGAGAAAATGAGTAGGGTAATTCCCAGATTTCTGGTACATGGAACTAAACAGCGATGCTGTAGACTTAGATGGAGAATGAAAGAGAAGTTGTTTGGGAGGGAGTTCACCTGTACACAAACTGATATTGAGATACCTGGGGGGCATCCTAGTAGAGATACCCCACAGGCAGTTAGATATATGAGTCTAGTACTTAGGAAAGACATCAGGGCTGGAGATATAGTATTGAAAAGTGGATGCCGGGTTCCAAGTAGTGGTTGAAATAATCCAGGGAGAAGATATAGAGCAAGAAGGACAGGGTGCTGAGGACAGTTCTCTTCTTACCACTCTCCACTCTCACTGATGGTTTTATAGCAGCTGACCTGCTTACTCCTTGGCCTTCTATGCTTCTGTCCTCAGAATATTTTTTACCCTTTTCTATTCCTTCCATAACACTGTACACATGGACTTCAGCTTGTGGTCACTTTTAACTATATGCTACCATTCTTCCACTTCTGCTTATAAATATGTTTAGAAGATTAAAGTCATTCTTTTAAGTTTTAATTTAAATTCTGGTTAGTGAGCATACAGTGTAATATTAGTTTCAGGTATACAATATAGGGATTCAGCACTCCCGTACATCACCCAGTGCCCATCACAAGTATACTTCTTAATCTCCATCATCTATTTCATCTGTTCCCCAGCTACCTCCGCTCTGGTAACCATCAGTTTGTTCTCTATAGGTAAGAGTCCATTTCTTGGTTTGTCTCTCTCTCCTTTTTCTACTATGATCGTTTGTTTTGTTTCTTAAATTCCACATATGAGAGAAATTACATAGTATTTGTCTTTCTCTGAATGACTTACTTTGCTTAGCATAATACTTTCTAGCTCTATCCATGTTGTTACAGCCAATGGCAAGATTTCATTCTTTTATATGGCTAAGTAATATTTCATTGTATGTGTGTTTATATGTGTGTGTGTGTAAATATATATATATATATTTATATATGGGTATGTATGTATCACATTATTCTTTTATCAGTCTGTGGACATTTGGGCTATTTCCATAATTTGGCTGTTGTAGACAATACTGCTATAAGCATTGGGGTGCCTGTATCACTTTGAATTAGTATTTTTGAATTCTTTGGGTAAATACCTAGTAGTACAATTGCTGGATCATAGGGTGGTTCTATTTTTAAATTTAAGTAGTTCTATTTTAAATTTAAATGGAGGAAAAACCTCCATACTACTTTCCAGAGTGGCTGCACTGGTTTGCATTACAATCAGTAGTGCTGAAGTGTTCCTCTTTCTCCACTTCCTCCCCAGCACCTGTTGTTTCATGTGTTGTTGATTTCAGCTATTCTGATAGGTGTGAGATGGTATCTCATTGTAGTTTTTTTTTTAAAGATATTTATTTATTTATTTATTTATTTATTTGACAGACAGAGATCACAAGTAGGTAGAGAGGCAGGCAGAGAGAGAGGAGGAAGCAGGCCTCTATGCTCGGCTTGATGCGGGGCTCAATCCCAGGACACTGGGATCACGACCTGAGCCAAAGGCAGAGGCCTTAACCCACTGAGCCACCCAGGCGCCCCCTCATTGTAGTTTTGATTTGCATTTCCCTGATGATCAGTGATGTCAGCTGCTCATTTTAAAAATTGGATTATTCATTTTTTTGATTTTGAGTTTGTTAAGTTTTTTTTCTTACAGATTTTGCATACTAACTCTTTCTCAGATACATCATTTGCAAACATCTTCTCCCATTCCAGACATTGTCTTTTAGTTTTGCTGATTGTTTCCTTTGATGTGTGAAAGTTTTTTATTTTGATGCAGCCTCAATAATTCGATTTTTGCTTTTTGTTTCCCTTGTCTCTGGAAACATGTGTAGAAAGAAATTGCTATGGTCAATACCAAAGTGGTTACTGCTTGTGTTCTACTCTGGGATTTTAATGGTTTCCTGTTTCACATTTAGTTTTTAATCCTTTTTTAATTTATTTTTGTGTGTAAGAAAGTGGTCCAGTTTCATTCTTTTGCATGTTCCTCTCCGGTTTTCCTAACATCTGTGGAGGAGACTGTCTTTTTCTAATTGAATCTTCTATACTGCTTTGTTGAAGATTAATTGACCATAGAATTGTGGGTTCATTTCTGGGTTTTCTATTCTGTTCTATTGATCTATGTGTCTATTTTGTGCCAGTTCCAAACTGTTTCCACCAATCAGCTTTGTAACATAACTTGTAATCTGGGATTGCAATGCCTCTAGCTTTGCTACTCTTTTTCAAGGTCACTTTGGTAGTTCAGGGTCTTCTGTGGTTCCATACACATTTAAGGATTGTTCTAGCTCTGTGAAAAATGTTGATGGTATTTTGATAAGGATTGGTAGGGATTGTTCATTGCTTTGAGTAGTATAGACTTTTTAACAATGTTTGTTCTCCAATCCATGAACATGCAATGTCTTTCAGTTTCTTTGTGTCGTCTTTAATTTCTATCATCAGCATTTCATAGTTTTTCGAGTAGCAGTCTTTCACCTCTTTAAGTTTATTCTTAGGTATCTTGTGGTTTTTGGTGTAATTGTAAATGGGATTGATTCCTTAATTTCTCTTTCTGCTGCTTCATTATTGGTCTATAGAGGTGCAACAGATTTCTGTATGTTGATTTTGTATCCTGCAACTTTACTGAATTGCATCAGTTTTAACAATTTTTTGGTGGAGTCTTTCAGGTTTTCATATAGAGTATCACGTCATATGCAAATGGTGAAAGTTTGACTTCTTCCTTGCTGATTTGGATGCATTTTATTTTATTTTATTTTTGTTGTTGTTTTTGTTGTCTGACTACTGTGACTAGGACTTGCAGAACTATGTTAAATAACAGTGGTGAGAGTGGGCATCCCTGTCTTGAGCCTTACTTTAGGTGAAAACTCTCAGATTTTTCCCCCACTGAGGATATTAACTGTGGCTTTTTCATGTATAGCCTTTATTTTGTTGAGGGTTGTTTCCTGTAAACCTACTTCATTGAGAGTTTTTAATCAAGAATGATGTTGTAGTTTGTCAAATGCTTTTTCTGCATCCATTGAGAGGATCATATGGTTCTTATCCTTTCTTTTATTCATGTGGTATTATCAGATTGATTTGCAAATACTGAAGCACCCTTGCTGCCCAAGAACAAATCCTACTTGGTTGTGGTGAATGCTTCTTTTAATGTACTTTGGATTTGTTTTGCTAGTATTTTATTAAGAATTTTTGCATCCAGGGACACCTGGGTGGCTCAGTAGATTAAGCCTCTGCCTTTGGCTCAGGTCATGATCTCAGGGTCCTGGGACTGAGTCCCACATCGGTCTCTCTGCTCAGCGGGGAGCCTGCTTCCCCTCTATCTCTGCCCATCTCTCTGCCTAATTGTGATCTCTCTCTCTCTGTCAAATAAATAAATGAATAAATAAATATTTAAAAAAATAAAATACCTTAAAAAAAAGAATTTTTGCATCCATGTTCATCAGAGATATTGGCCTGTAGTTCTCTTTTTTAGTGGGGTCTTTATCTGGTTTAAGTATTGGGGCAATGCTGGCCTCATAGAATGAATTTGTAGGTTTTTCTTCCTTTTCTATTTTTTGAAATAATTTGAAAAGTTTAGGTGTTAACTCTTCTTGAAATGTTTGGTAGAATTATCCTGTGAAACCACCTGGCCCTGGACTTTAATTTGTTTGGAGATTTTTGATGACTGATTCAATTTTGTTGCTGTTTGTCAGTCTGTTTAAGTTTTCTATTTCTCCCTGTTTCAGTTTTGGTGGTTTATATGTTTCTAGGAATTTATCCATTTTTTCCAGGCTGTTCACAATTTGTTGGCATATAGTTTTTCATAATATTCTCTTATAGTTGTATTTCTGTGGTGTCAGTTATTATTTCTCCTCTTTCATTTGTGATTTTATTTGAGTCTTTTTTCTTTTGTATAAATCTGGCTAGAGGTTTATCAATTTCACTGATTTTTTTCCAAAGGACTAGCTTCTGGTTTCATTGATCTATTCTATTTTTTTAAGTTTTTATATCATTTACATCTGTTTTATTATAATATTTTTATTTTAATTATACATTATTATGTAGTTATTATTCATTTATATTATATTCAATTAGCCAACTTCTAGTACATCATTAGTTGTTGATGTAGTGTTCAACGTAGTTACATATAACACTCACTGCTCATCACTACATGTTTTCCTTAATACCCATCACCTGGGTAGCCCATCCCCCTACCCACCTTCCTACTGTAACCCTCAGTTTGGTTCCAAGAGTCCAGAGTCTCCCATGGTTTGTCTCCTTCTCTGATTTCTTCCCATTCAGTTTTCTCTCCTTTCCCTTGTGGTCTTCCATGCTATTCCTCATTTTCTACATATAAGGGAAACCATAAGATAATTGTTTTTCTCTGATTGACTTATTTTACTTAACATATATATTTTAAAAATATATTACTTTTTTATAATTATTATATATCATAATCATTATTATTTCCTTACTTCTGCTGGCTTTAGGCTTCATTTATTCTTTTTCTTGCTCTTTAAGTTTAATGTTAGGGTGTAT
The DNA here is from genome assembly GCF_010015895.1 of Lontra canadensis. NCBI lineage: Eukaryota > Metazoa > Chordata > Mammalia > Carnivora > Mustelidae > Lontra > Lontra canadensis. Next base: position 1,047,541 of record NW_022631166.1, on the reverse strand, counting down.
ATTTGAGATTTTTCTTTCTTCTTGAAGTAGGTCTGTATTGATATAAATGTCCTTCTTTGGAATGCTTTTACTGCATCCCATATTTTTTGGACCATTGTGTTTTCATTTTCATTTCTTTCCATGTATCTTTTAAAAAATATCTTCAATTTTCTGGTTGACCCATTAGTTATTTATTTATTTGAGAGAGAGTGTGTGTGTGAGTGAGAGGAGAAGGGAGAAGGAGGAAGAACCAGAAGCAGACTGTACTGAGCACAGAGCCCAGCATGGGGCCCAGGCCCACAATCATGAGATCATAACCTGAGCTGAAACCAAGAGTTGGACACTTAACCAAATGAGCCACCCAGACACCCCGACACATTCATTGTTTAGTAGCATGTCATTTAACCTCCATTTATTTTTGGTCTTTACAAATTTTTTCTTGTGGCTGACTTCAAATTTCATTGTGTTGTGATCAGAAGATATGCATGGTAGGATCTCTGTCTTTTGGTATTTGTTGAGGCTTGATTGTGACTTAATATGTGATCTATTCTGCAGAAAGTCCCATGTGCACTTGAATATGTATTCTCCTCTTTTAGGATGAAATATTCTGAATGTATCTGTTAGTCCATCTGGTCCAGTGTGTCATTCAAAGCCATTGATTCCTTCTTGGTTTTCTGTTTGGATGATCATTCCATTGATGTAAGTGGGGTGTTAAAGACTCTTAGGCACTTACTATTATTGTGTTATTAGCAATTAGTTTCTTTTATGTTTGTTATTAGTTGTTTTATATATTTGAGTCCTCCCATGTTGGGTGGATAACTATTTACAATTATTAGATCTTCTTGTTGGGTTGTCCCCTTTATCATGCTACAGTGCCCCTCTTCATCTCTTGGTAAAGTGTTTGTTTTAAAGTCTAGTTTGTACAATGTAAGTTTTGCCCCTCTGGCTTTCTTTTGATGTCCATTTGATAAATGTTTCTCCTTGTATCTTTAGGTATAAAATGAGTCTTGTTTAGGCAGCTTATAGATGGGTTTTGTTTTTTTATCCATTCTGACACCCTATGTCTTTTGATTGTAGCTTTTAATCCATTTATATTCAAAGTAGTTATTGATAGGTATGTATTTAGTGCTATCTTATTACTTGTTTTGTTATTGTTTCTGGAGATTTTCTCTGTTCCTTTCTTTTCTTTGTCATTTTTGGTCTTACCTTTCCACTCAAAGGACTCCTTTAGTATTTTTTGCAGGGGGGTGGTTTAATGTTCACAAACCCCTTTAGTTTTTGTTTTTCTGGGAAACTATCTCTCCTTCTAGTCTGAATGATAGCCTTACTGGATAGTGTACTCTTTGCTACAGATTTTTCTCATTCAGCAATCTGAATATATCATGCTACTTTCTTTTTGTTTGCAATGTTTCTGTGAGAACTCTCCAGCTAGTTTTATGGTTATTCTCTTGTAAATTAAGGATTTGTTTTGTCTTGCTGCTTTTAAGAATTTTTCTTGATCATGATATTTCATAAATGTAATCCCAATATGTCTTGGTGTTGGCCTGCTTTCATTGATTTTGATGGGAATTCTCTGTGCTCCTGAGTATGGTTGTCTGTTTACTTCCCCGGGCTAGGGAAATTTTCAGCTATTATTTCCTCAAAGTTTCTGCCCCCTTTTCTCTCTCTTCTTCTTCTTGGACTCCTATAATATGAATGTTATTATGTTTGATAGAGTCACTGATTTCCCTAAGTCTATTCTCATGTTCCATAATTCTTCTTTTTCTCTTTTGTTCAGCTTTCTTATTTTCCATTATTTTGTTTTTTATATCACTGGTTTGTTCCTCTGCTTCTTCCATTCTACTGTTCATTCCTTCAAGCCTATTTCCAATCTCAGTTACTGAATCTTCACCTCTGACTGATTTTTTAACTCTTTTATCTCTGTGGTAATGGTCTCCCTGATGCCTTCTATTCTTTTCTCAAGTCCAGCAAATATCCATATAATTGTTGCTTTAAATTCTCCATCAGTCTTATTACTTTTATCTGCTTCACTTAGATCTCTTCCATGGCCTTATCTTGTTCTTTCATTTGGGATGAATTTCTCTGTCATGGCATTTTGTCTAAGACTCTGCTTTCTTCTCTGTGTTAGAAAAGCCAGTTATGTTTCCTGCTCCTGAGAGTAATGGCTTTACGAAGAAGAACTCATGTAATGTCCAGGGTCTGGCACATCAGGATTTGTTTCCCATGTGTACTGCATGTGCTCTGCTGTTGTGTTCTGGCTGCTCTTTCCTTCAGACTAGACATCTACAGAGGATCTTCTTGCCTGCAGTTGCCAATGTTTGGTCCTTGGCCAGAATATGGTGAGTTTAAACTAGGTTTACTCTGGTCTGTTTGTTAAATGAGACCTGACACTACTTTCACTAGAACTGAAGCCCTGCAGAACTCTCTGGTCTGGAGATGTGGTGTGGGCTGGGCTTTCTGCTGGTTTCTGGGGAAGAGGCCTGCTGCACTGGGACTGAGGGAAGCTTGACTGAGAAGAACAGACCCACCAGAGTATAAGGTGTGGGGCTTGGTATAAGCACGTTAGGTAACTGGTGTTGGTGCTGTGCTGCATCCCTCAGGTGGCTCTGTGTTTATGCAGAGCGGCTGGGGAGGGAAATGGTACCAGCTATTCACGGAAATTCCAGAGGGGCACTTCCATGAATGCTGCCTCTCAAGGATGTGTCCCAAGAAGAGCAAATATCTTCCTGCTATGTGTCCCAAGCATTTTTCAGATTGCTGTTTCCACACGGCCCATCTCCTAGTTATTTGCCTTCCTTCTCTCCAGGAACAATGCAGTGCCCTCAGCTCTATCCCAGCCAACCCCACTGACCTTTAAAACTCCAGACTTTAAGCCTCGGTGGTTGTAAAAACTCATGAAAATCAGCCATTCTTGTTTTTCCAGGCAATAACTTTAGGGAAATGTTCTTCTTGTGTGTTCCCATGTGTGCTCTATTTTCTCTTACACTTCTCTATGAGCACAGCTCCCTTTCCTCCACAGCATCTGCAATCCACTTCTCCTCTAAAACATGTTTGTACTTCCTACCTTCTTTGATGTGGCTTTTTCTCTCTTTTTAGTTGTGGAGTTTGTTTTATAAATCTTCCAGTTGATTTCTGGGGTATAGAATGTTTTGATAATTATCTAATGTGTTCATGGGACAAGACAAGCCTAGGGATCCTTCTCCTCTGTCCCCATTTTCTCTTCTCCCGCTAGTAAGTAATTTCTTTTGGAGAAGAGAGAAAATGAAGACAGGGAAACCTGTTAAGATGTTACTTTAATTGTGCAGGCAAAACATGATAACAGCTTGAACTGTGGCAGGATATAGTTGAGTATCAGATAAGGAAAGAATTTTGAAACAGAATTAGCACAACTTGATAAACAATTGTACACAAGGAATAAATATGGGAAGTGGAAAGGAGGATGATTTTGAGGCATCTGATTTGAGAAACTAGGTGGTGTGATTAGTGATGCCTCTAATCACAATAGATATTATAGGAAGAAGAGTAGACTATAGGGAAGAGATAATAACTTTAGTTTGGGACTGGTAAGTGTCTTCATGACAATCATATGGATATACTTGGCTAGATCTTAGGAGAGAGGACAGAACTGGAGAAAAATATTATGGGCTTGGATGTCTTTAGCACTTGGTTTGTGGTTGAAATTTAGTGCTAGAACACTTAGTGCTGGAGATGAATGTTAGAGGGAGAGAAGAATACAAACAAATAAAACATAGGAAGTAATCATGAGGCCTGGGGGAAGATGGGAAACTTTTTTGGAAATAGGTTGAGGAAGATAAGACAGTAATATAGTAGTAAGGAATGATCAGAGATGTAGACAATCATAAGAGAGATATCTTAGAAGTAAGAAGAGATTCAGAAAGTTGGAGGAAATTTTTCAAGTGTCAAATAATGTACAGAGGTCAGATAGGATGAGGGTGAACAAGAGTTCATTAGATTTGGCTAATAAGATATCCTTAGTGAGATTTGTGATAGAAATTCAATAGAATGTTAGGGTGGAAGCCAAATGATAGTGGGTCATAGAGTGGTGTTAGAGCAGCATGCAGAAATTTTGATTGTTGACAAGTTTTTCAAAATCTTTAATAGTGACAGCTATAGTAAGTAGGCAGGAGTCAGAAACTAGATCTTGGTGTCATAGGGTATGACAGCTTAGTTGCTAAGACATTTAACAAATAATTTCAACACAAAGACAAGAGTAATACTCTGGCATCTACTGTATGGGGAGGGAGATAACTATATATAAGAAAAGTGTGCTTTTGAAGAATTTGAAACGTAACTCAGGCAATAAAGCAAAACTTTTGTGAATACAATAGGAATAATTACAAAATAACATATTGCTAGATTTAAAAATAGTATGATCTAAATAAAAAGCAGTGAAGAAATAAGAAATAGTTATTAGAGTTAGTGAAATTGGTTGAGGAATTTTTCTAGAGGAGAGTTTTGTTTTTGTTTTTAACAGAAATGATAAGGTTCTCCAAAGGTTTCTGAAGAGCATTTTGGCTATGGTATGATGTGAAGCTGATTGATTCTCTTAAAATTTTCTTCAACCAAATAATAAAGCAGGGGTCACTCATAAAATATTGGGGATGATGGTGATGGCAGGGAGTGTTTTGAGTTAACTCTGATTATTCCCTTACCTTTACCACATTTCAGTCAGTTATTGGCAGACAGATTTTAAACTAGCTACTTGTTCCCTTAGGTGGCAGATTGCAATTACTTTCCTTGTGAATGGTTACTTAAATTTACCACTGGAAAGATCTGTAATTCTCAATTACCTATGAATGCATTATCTCATATATACAATTTTTTCTTGATTAGGTACCTGACTTAAATGCTCAACCCCCAAACAAAAGTTTGTTTTGAAATCAAGGTGTATGACATTTTTTTAAAATTTTATTTTTTATAAACATATAATATATTTTCCCCCAGGGGTACAGGTCTGTGAATTGCCAGGTTTACACACTTCACTGCACTCACCATAGCACATACCCTCCCCAATGTCCAAAACCCCACCACCCTCTCCCTGACCCCCTCCCCCCACAATCCTCAGTTTGTTTTGTGATATTGAGAGTATCTTATGGTTTGTCACCCTCCTGATCCCATCTTGTTTCATTTATTCTTTTCCTATCCCCCAAACCCCCATATTGCTTCTCTACTTCCTCATATCAGGGAGATCATATGACAGTTGTCTTTCTCTGATTGACTTATTTTGCTAAGCATAATACCCTCTAGTTCCATTCACATCGTCACAAATGGCAAGATTTCATTTCTTTTGATGGCTGCATAGTATTCCATTGCATATACATACCACTTCTTCTTTATCCATTGGTCTGTTGATGGACATCTAGGTTCTTTCCATAGTTTGGCTCTTGTGGACATTGCTGCTATAAACATTCGGGTGCATGTGCCCCTTCGGATCACGTTTGTATCTTTAGGGTAAATACCCAGTAGTGCAATTGCTGGGTCGTAAGGTGGCTCTATTTTCAACTTTTTGAGGAACCTCCATGCTGTTTTCCAGAGTGGTTGCACCAGCTTGCATTCTCACCAACAGTGTAGGAGGGTCCCCCTTTCTCCGCATCCTCGCCAGCATCTGTCATTTCCTGACTTGTTCATTGTAGCCATTCTGACTGGTGTGAGGTGGTATCTCATTGTGGTTTTGATTTGTGTTTCTCTGATGCTGAGTGATGTGGAGCACTTTTTCATGTGTCTGTTGGCCACCTGGATGTCTTCTTTGCAGAAATGTCTGTTCATGTCCTCTGCCCATTTCTTTTTTTTTTTTAATTTCTTTTCAGTGTAACAGAATTCGTTGTTTTTGCACAACACCCAGTGCTCCATGCAATACGTGCCCTCCTTAATACCCACCACCTGGCTCCCCAAACCTCCCACCCCCTGCCCCTTCAAAACCTTCAGATTGTTTTTCAGAGTCCATAGTCTCTCATGGTTCACCTCACCTTCCAATTTCCCTCAAATCCCTTCTCCTCTCCATCTCCCTGTGTCCTCCATGTTATTTGTTATGCTCCACAAATAAGTGAAACCATATGATAATTGACTCTCTCTGCTTGACTTATTTCACTCAGCATAATCTCTTCCAGTCCTGTCCATGTTGCTACAAAAGTTGGGTATTCATCCTTTCTGATGGAGGCATAATACTCCATAGTGTATATGGACCACATCTTCCTTATCCATTCGTCCGTTGAAGGGCATCTTGGTTCTTTCCACGGTTTGGCGACTGTGGCCATTGCCGCTATAAACATTGGGGTACATATGGCCCTTCTTTTCACTACCTCTGTATCTTTGGGGTAAATACCCAGTAGTGCAATTTCAGGGTCATAGGGAAGCTCTATTTTTAATTTCTTGAGGAATCTCCACACTGTTTCCCAAAGTGGCTGCACCAACTTGCATTCCCACCAACAGTGGAAGAGGGTTCCCCTTTCTCCACATCCTCTCCAACACACGTTGTTTCCTGTCTTGCTAATTTTGGCCATTCTAACTGGTGTAAGGTGGTATCTCAATGTGGTTTTAATTTGAATCTCCCTGATGGCTAGTGATGATGAACATTTTTTCATGGGCCTGATAGCCATTTGGATGTCTTCATTGGAGAAGTGTCTGTTCATATCTTCTGCCCATTTTTTGATATGATTATCTGTTTTGTGTGTGTTGAGTTTGAGAAGTTCTTTATAGATCCTGGATATCAACCTTTTGTCTGTACTGTCACTTGCAAATATCTTCTCCCATTCCGTGGGTTGCCTCTTTGTTTTGTTGACTGTTTCCTTTGCTGTGCAGAAGCTTTTGATCTTGATGAAGTCCCAAAAGTTTATTTTTGCTTTTGTTTCCTTTGCCTTTGGAGACATATCTTGAAAGAAGTTGCTGTGGCTGATATCGAAGAGGTTACTGCCTATGTTCTCCTCTAGGATTCTGATGGATTCCTGTCTCATGTTGAGGTCTTTTATCCATTTTGAGTTTATCTTTGTGTATGGTGTAAGAGAATGGTAGAGTTTCATTCTTCTACATATAGCTATCCAATTTTCCCAGCACCATTTATTGAAGAGACTGTCTTTTTTCCACTGTATATTTTTTCCTGCTTTGTCGAAGGTTATTTGGCCAGAGTTGACAGTCCATATCTGGGCTCTCTACTCTGTTCCACTGGTCTATGTGTCTGTTTTTATGCCAGTACCATACTGTGTTGGTGATCACAGCTTTGTAGTAAAGCTTGAAATCAGGTAACGTGATGCCGTCAGTTTTATTTTTGTTTTTCAACACTTCCTTAGCAATTCGGGGTCTCTTCTGACTCCATACAAATTTCAGGATTATTTGCTCCAGCTCTTTGAAAAATATTGGTGGAATTTTGATCGGAATGGCATTAAACATATAGATTGCTCTAGGCAGTATAGACATTTTAACAATGTTTATTCTTCCAATCCAAAAGCATGTAATGGTCTTCCATCTTTTTGTGTCTTCTTCAATTTCTTTCATGAGTGTTCTGTAGTTCCTCGAGTACAGATCCTTTACCTCGTTGGTTAGGTTTATTCCCAGGTGTCTTATGGTTCTTGGTGCTATAGTAAATGGAATTGATTCTCTAATTTCCCTTTCTGTATTTTCATTGTTAGTGTATAAGAAAGCCACTGATTTCTGTACATTGACTTTGTATCCTGCCACGTTGCTGAATTGCTGTATGAGTTCTAGTAGTTTGGGGGTGGAGTCTTTTGGGTTTTCCATATAAAGAATCATGTCATCTGAGAAGAGAGAGCGTTTGACTTCTTCACTGCCAATTTGGATACCTTTTATTTCTCTTTGTTGTCTGATTGCTGTTGCTAGGACTTCTAATACTATGTTGAACAAGAGTGGTGAGAGTGGGCATCCTTGTCGTGTTCCTGATCTCAACAGGAAGGCTGTGAGCTTTTTCCCATTGAGGATGATATTTGCTGTGGGTCTTTCATAGATAGATTTTATGAAGTTCAGGAATGTTCCCTCTGTCCCTATACTTTGAAGCGTTTTAATCAGTAACAGATGCTGGATTTTGTCAAATGCTTTTTCTGCATCCATTGAGAGGACCATGTGGTTCTTCTCTCTTCTCTTATTGATTTGTTCTATCACATTGATTGATTTGTGAATGTTGAACCATCCTTGTAATCCAGGGATGAATCCCACCTTGTCATGGTGGATAATCTTTTTAATGTGCTGTTGGATCCTCTTTGCTAGGATCTTGTTGAAAATCTCGGCATCCATGTTCATCAGTGATATTGGTCTGAAATTCTCCTTTTTGGTGTGGTCTTTGCCTGGTTTGGGGATCAGGGTAATGCTGGCTTCATAAAACAAGTCTGGAAGCTTTACTTCTGCTTCAATTTTTTGAAACAGCTTCAGGAAAATAGGTGTTATTTCTTCTTTGAAAGTTTGGTAGAATTCTCCAGGGAATCCATCAGGTCCTGGGCTCTTGTTTTTTGGGAGATTTTTGATCACTGCTTCAATCTCGTTACTAGATATCAGTCTATTCAGGTTGTCAATTTCTTCCTGGTTCAATTTTGGGAGTTTATAGTTTTCCAGGAATGCAACCATTTCCTCTAGGTTGCTTAATTTATTAGCACATAACTCTTGATAATAACTTCTGATGATTGTTTCTACTTCCTTGGTGTTAGTTGTGATCTCTCCCTTTTCATTCATAATTTTATTAATTTGAGCTTTCTCTCTTGGATTAGTGTGGCCAATGGTTTATCAATCTTGTTGATTCTTTCAAAAAACCAGCTTCTAGTTTCATTGATACATTCCATTGTATCTCTAGTTTCTACCTCATTGATCTCTGCTCTAATCTTGATTATTTCCCTTCTTATGTGTGGAGTTGGTTTAATTTGTTGTTGATTTTCCAGTTCTTTAAGGTGTAGAGACAGTTGGTGTATTCTGGATTTTACAAATTTTTTTTTGATGGAGGCTTGGTTGGCTATGTATTTCCCCCTTAGGACCGCCTTTGGTGTATCCCATAGGTTTTGGACCAAAGGATCTTCATTCTCATTGGTTTCTATGAATTGTTTAAGTTCTTCTTTGATCTCCTGGTTGATCCAAGCATTCTTAAGCAAGATGGTCTTTAGCTTCCAGGTGTTTGAGTTCCTTCCAAACTTTTCCTTGTGATTGAGCTCCAGTTTCAAAGCATTGTGATCTGAGAATATGCAGGGAATAATCTCAGTCTTTTGGTATCAGTTGAGTCCTGATTTGTGACCCAGTATGTGGTCTATTCTGGAGAAGGTTCCATGTGCACTTGAGAAGAATGAGTATTCTGTTGTTTTAGGGTGGAATGTTCTGTATATATCTATGAGGTCCATCTGGTCCAATGTGTCATTCAATGCTCTTGTTTCTTTATTGATTTTCTGCTTGGATGATCTGTCTGTTACTGGGAGAGGCATGTTAAGATCTCCTACTATTAATGTATTCATATCAATATGACTCTTTATCTTGATTAACAGTTTTCTTATGTAATTGGCTGCTCCCATATTGGGGGCATAGATATTTAAAATTGTTAGATCATCTTGGTGGATAGTCCCTTTAAGAACTATGTAGTGTCCTTTTGTATCTCTGACTACAGTCTTTAGTTTAAAATCTAATTCATCTGATATCGCTACACTGGCCTTCTTTTGAGGCCTATTGGCATGAAAGATGCTTCTCCATCCCTTCGCTTTCAGTCTGAGTGTATCCTTAGGTTCAAAGTGGGTCTCTTGTAGACAACAAAGACAACATAAAACTCGTTTTATCCAGTCAGTAACCCTGTGTCATTTTATGGGTGCATTTAGGCCATTCACATTGAGAGTGATTATTGATAGATACGTTTTTATTGATATCGTGTTACCTTTGAAATCTTTATTTCTGTAGATTGTCTCTATATTTCTGTTCAATGATATTCTTAGGATTTTTCCTCTTTATAGAACCCCCCTTAATATTTCCTGCAGTGTCGGCTTGGTGGTCGCATAGTCTTTTAAGCCTTGCCGGTCTTGGAAACTCTTTATCTCTCCATCCATTTTGAATGTCAGTCTTGCTGGATAAAGTATTCTTGGCTGCATGTTCTTCTCATTTAGTGCCCTGAATATATCTTGCCAGCCCTTTCTGCCTTGCCAGGTCTCTGTGGACGGGTCTGACGTTATTCTGATTGGCTTTCCTCTGTACGTAAGGAGCTTGTTTGTCCTAGCTGCCTTCAAGAGGGCCTGCCTACAATTATAATTCCTCATTCTTACTATTAGGTGTCTCGAGGACTTTCGAGAATCTATAATCTTGGGGGGAGACCGTTCTACCTCTAGTACATGAACGCTGGTTCCATTCCTCTGCCCATTTCTTGATTGGATTATTTGTCTTTGGGTGTTGAGTTTGCTAAGTTCTTTATAGATTTTGGACACTAGCCCTTTATCTGATATGTCATTTGCAAATATTTTCTCCCATTCTGTCAGTTGTCTTTTGGTTTTGTTAACTGTTTCCTTTGCTGTGCAAAAGCTTTTGATCTTGATGAAGCCTCAATAGTTCATTTGTGCCCTTGCTTCCCTTGCCTTTGGCGATGTTCCTAGGAAGAAGTTGCTGTGGCTGAGGTCGAAGAGGTTGCTGCCTGTGTTCTCCTCAAGGATTTTGATGGATTCCTTTCTCACATTGAGGTCCTTCATCCATTTTGAGTCTATTTTCATGTGTGGTGCAAGGAAATGGTCCAGTTTCATTTTTCTGCATGTGGCTCTCCAATTTTCCCAACACCATTTGTTGAAGAGACTGCCTTTATTCCATTGGGCATTCTTTCCTGCTTTGTTGAAGATTAGTTGACCATAGAGTTGAGGGTCTATTTCTGGGCTTTCTATTCTGTTCCATTGATCTATGTGTCTGTTTTTGTGCCAGTACCATGCTGTCTTGATGATGACAGCTTTGTAATAGAGCTTGAAGTCCGGAATTGTGATGCCACCAACTTTGGTTTTTTTTTTTTCAACATTCTTCTGGCTATTTGGGGTCTTTTCTGGTTTGATATAAATTTTAGGATTATTTGTTCCATTTCTTTGAAAAAAATGGATGGGATTTTGATAGGGATTGCATTAAATGTGTAGATTGTTAAGCAAGTAGTTTTTAGAATATATAAAATTTCCACTATAACCTGGTTCATTGGCTGCTCTCTTTTTAAACAACAAAAACCAAAACATCTTTTTAAAAAAATTATTTTAGGGGCCCCTGGGTGTCTCAGTGGGTTAAAGCCTCTGCCTTTGGCTCAGGTCATGATCTCAGGGTCCTGGGATTGAGCCCCGCATCGGGCTCTCTGCTCAGCCCGGTGCCTGCTTCCTCCTTTCTCTCTGCCTGCCTTTCTGCCTACTTGTTTGTCAAATAAAGAAATAAAATCTTTAAAAAAAAGAATTATTTTATTTTTTCAGTGTTCTAAGATTCATTGTTTATGCACCACATGCAGTGCTCCATGCAATATATGCCTCCTTAATACCACCACCAGGCTAACGTCACCCCCACTCCCATCCCCTCCAAAACCCTCAGTTTGTTTCTCAGAGTCCACAGTCTTTCATGTTCATCTCCCCCTCCGATTTCCTCCAATTCACTTTTCCTTTCCTTCTCCTAATGTCCCCCATATTATTCCTTATGCTCCACAAAAAAACAAAACATCTTGATTTAAATTACAGTTTGGCTTGAGAGTCAGTAGATGGTGTATTAATAGTGGTGATGATGTTAAAAAGGGTTAATTTTTATTGAGCACTTTCCATGAACTAGGTACTATGCTAAGCATCTTAAATGAACTGTCTCATTGTTGGAAGACAATTCTTCATGGATCTCTTGCACTTCTGTATGTTTTATGACAGAGGCATTCACTATCCCTTTTCCCAGATTACCTTTTCAAGGATGTATATATAGAGAATAGTCGCAAAAGATAGAAAATAGTGTCTTTCACCAGAGAAAAGGAAAGGTTTGCTTATAGCCTTGGTAAATATAGCTAGTGGCTCCCTTTGGAGCCAAGGGCAGGCATGCTTATGACCCATTATAAAAGGTTTGTATTTTCTAAACTTGGCATTCTTATCCTTTAACACAATCCACGGCTTGTGTAGGTGTCATTTGGCCCTCTTTGTATTGTCCTATAGGGATTGTTAGGGAAGAATCACAAATGCTGACACTTTGGCTACTTTCACTGTTTTGAATAATTAACTGTCTGTTTCTGACCCAGTAGTCTCTTGTCTTCTACCAATACCCATGAAACAGGCAGCCTGAATTATTAGCTTGCAAGTATGGTAAAATCACAGATCTTCACAGGTGTTAGCACTTTTGTAATATAATAACCTTTAATGGATAACTTTTCTTTAATTTTCATTTTACATATACAAAAAAGAAGCCCAGTGATCTGTCCAGAGTTTTGTAGTTAGGATATATGAGAGCTGGGATTTGAACCCAAAACTCTCTTCCTTCAGAGGCCACATTCTCAAGCAGTGAGCTACTCAAATCCAGTTCAATTCAAGTCTGTGAGTTGACCTTTTCTCTGAATGCATCATGAACCAGAAAGAAATTTTGTTTGAATAATCCTGGTTTGGAGATAATCAGTGTCATGATGAAGGCTGAATGTTCATGTCAGCAGGTGAGAATAGTTAAAAAATATTCTGTTTATACCTCTAATAAATCCTTGATTGTTTATTATCAGGTTTCTGCCTAATGGAAAAAATGCATAAAATCAAATCTAGTATATTGACATTCTTATAGACTAGAGATACCATTTTCGAATGGTGACACTTTTTGTCAAAAAAAAAAACTAAAAAAACTAAAAAAATACCCCCAAATAGTCACAGCTCTAGATAAGATTAAACTACACTAAAAAGGATAAAAATAAGTTTTTCAAAAGATCCTGTGTTTCCCCAACTTAGCACATATATTTTTGCTGTTGTTTTTTGTTTTGGGGGGGCTCCCCATTGGGACAAGTCCCTTTTTAAAAAATTTTAATTCTAAGATAGTTAACATACAGTGTTACATTATTTTCAGGTGTATAATACAGTGATTCAACAATTCTGTTACTCAGTGCTCATCAAGATAAGTGTACTCTTAATCTCTTTCACCTATTTCACCAATCCTCCCACTCACCTTCCCTCTGGTGACCATTTGTTCTCTATAGTTAAGGGTCTGTTTTTTTGGTTTGTCTCTTTTTTTCCTTTTGTTCATTTATTTAGTTTCTATTTTTATTGCAGCATTATTTACATAACATGGATATTTTTATGATTGTATTAAGTTTATATCTGTTTTATCATATGTATATAAGCAACATGGCACATAGCAGATGTTCAATGAATGTCATTTGAATGTATCTGAAAGGTTGCAGCTCTTCATAAAATGGTAATATTAAGACATTGATCAGAACTTTGCCTGTCCTACTCTTTTTTTTAAAGATTTTATTTACTTATTTGCCAGACAGAGATCACAGGTAAGCAGAGAGGCAGGCAGAGAGAGAGAGAGAGGAAGAAGCAGGCTCCCTGCTGAGCAGAGAGCCTGATGAGGGGCTCGATCCCAGGACCCTGGGATCATGACCTGAGTCGAAGGCAGAGGCTTTAATCCACTGAGCCACCCAGGTGCCCCTGTCCTACTCTTTTTTTAAGGCTTTTTTTTTTAAAGAGATGTTTCAGATTCACAGTAAAATTGAGAGGAGGGTACAGAAATTTCCCATATACCTCCTGCCCCCACATATACATACCCTATTATCTGCATCCACTGCCAGAGTGAACACTTGTTACAATTGATTAACCTGCATTGACACATCATTATCACCTAAAGTCCATAGTTTTCATTGTGGTTCACTCTTGTTGTACATGCTATGAATTTGGATACATGTATAATGACATGTATGATACAGAGTATTTCACTGCCCTTAAAGTCCTCTGTGTTCCACCTATTCATCCCTCCTCCCAACTTTGGGCAACCACTGATCTTTTTAGTGTTTCCATAGTTTTGCCTTTTCCAAAAGTTGGAATCCTACAGTATGTAGCTTTTTCAGATTGGCTTCTTTTACTTAGTAATATGCATTTAAGGTTTCTCCATATCTTTTCGTGGCTTGAGAGATCATTTCTTTATGGCACTTAATAATATTCCACTGTGTGGATATGCCACAGTTTATTTACACATTGATCTACTAAAAGATATCTTGGTTGCTTCCACATTTTGGCAATTATGAACAAAACTTCCATAAACATCTGTGGGTAGGCTTTTGTGTGGACATAATTTTTCTATTCCTTTGAACACCAATGGTAGATCATATGGTAAGGGTATATTTAGTTTTGTTAAAAAAAAAACAAAACCTGCCAAACTATATTCCAAGTGGCTGTACCTTTTTGCATTCCCATCAGCAATGAAAGAATTTTTATTGCCCCCCATACTCACTAGCATTTGGTGTTGTCAGTATTCTGGATTTTGGACATTCTAATAGGCGTACAGTTGTGGCTCATGTTTGTTTTCATTTGTATTTCCCTGGTGACATATGATATACATCTTTTCAAATGTTTATTTGCCATCTGTATATCTTATCTATTTGATGAGGTTTTTGTTAAGTTCTTTGATGTATTTAATTTTTTGTTTGTTTTCTTACTGTTGAGTTTTAAAAATTCTTTTTATATTTTGGATAATAGTCCTTGAGTAGATGTGTCTTCTGCTAATATTTTCTCCCAGTCTGTGCTTTGTTTCCTAATTCTGTTGGCATTGTCTATGGTAGAACAGAAGTTTTAAATTTTATTTGCTTTCAGTTACTTCTTTCATAAATCATGACTTTGATGTTATAATTAAAAAAAATCATTGCCATGTCCAAGGTCATTTAGGTTTTCTCAAAATTTTATAGTTTTGCATTTTACATTTGCATTGCATTTAGTTCTATGTTTTTACTAAATTGCATTAACATTTACATTTGCATTGCATTTAGTTCTATGTTTTTACTAAATTGCATTAACATTTACATTTGCATTGCATTTAGTTCTGTGATCCATTTTGAATTATTTTCATGATGGGTGTGAAAATCTGTATCTAGATTCCTTTTTTTGTTTTTAGATTTGGATATCCAGTTTTGCCAATGCCATTTGTCTATTTTTATTTTTTATTATTTTATTTTATTTTTTTTTAATATTTATTTATTTGCTTGAGAGAGAGAGAGAGAGAAGGAGAGGCAGGGGGAGAGAAAGAGAATCTCAAGAAGATTCCCCGCTGAGCATGAAGCCCTACATGTGACTCAGTCTCACAACACTGAGATCATGACCTAAGTTGAAACCAGGAGTCAGTTGCTTAATTGGTGAGCCACCCAGGTACTCCAGTACCATTCATTGAAAAGACATTCTTTGCTCCATTGTGTTGCCTTTGCTTCTCTCTCAAAGTTCAATTGACTATATTTATGGAGGTCTATTTGCAGGCTTGATATTATGTTCCATTGATGTGTTTGTCTGTTTTGTCTTAATTACTGTAGCTTTAAAGTAGGCATTGAAAAAAATAATAAAGTATGTGTTGAAGTCAGATAGCATCAGTCCTCCAACTTTGTTGTTCTCAGTTCAGAAGAACTTTGTTCTTCTCAGTTTTTTAGTCATCATCATGTAGATCTTATAGGTACTTTGTTAGGTATATACCTTACTTTGTTAGGTACATTCCTAAGGTATGATGTTTTTGGGGTTTCTAATGTTAGTAGTATCATGTTATTAATTTCAAATTAAAACCTTTTTCATTGCTGGCATATATGAGGGCAATTGGATTTTGTGTATTAACCTTATATCCTGGAACCATGTTATAATTGCTTATTAGTTTCAGGTTTTGTCAGCTCTTTCAGATTTTCTGCATAGATCATCTATCTGCATAGATCAATGATATATCCATGAAAAAAAGATACTTTTATATTTTCCTTCTGAATCAATCAGATATTTCTTTTTCATATTAATTGCATTAACCAGGAGTTTTGGTATGGTGTTAAATATGAATGGTGAGATGACACATCTTTGCCTTATTCTTAATTTTAGTGGGAAATCTTGTAGTTTCTTACCACTAAGTATGATGTTAGTTTTAGGTTTTTCATAAATACTCTTTATCAAGTTGAGGAATTTTCCCTCTATTCCTAGTTTGTTGATTTTATCATAAATTGATGTTAGATTTTATCAAATGCTTTCCCTACATCTACTGATAGAGTCATGTAATTTTTCTTTTTTAGCCTGTTAATATGATAAACTACATTAATTGATTTTTGAATTTTTGAACCAGCTTTCACAGCTGGGATAAATCCCATTTGGTTGTGGTATATAATTATTTTTATACATTACTGGATTTTATTTCCTAATATTTTGTTGAGGATTGTGCATTTATGTTCATGAAAGAGGTTCAGTGTGTAGTTTTCTTGTAATCTCTTTGGTTTTGATATTAAGGTAATGCTGACCTCATAGAATGAGTTAAGAAGTATTCCCTCTGCTTTTATCTTCTGAAGGAGATTGTAGAGAATTTGTATATTTTCATCCTTAAATATTTGGTAGAATTCACCAGTGAATCCATCTGGGCCTGGTGTTTTATATTTTAGAAGGTTATTAATTATTGATTCAATTTCTTCAATAGCTATAGGCCTTATTCATATTGTCTCTTTCTTCTTGTATGAATTTTGGTAGATTTTGCCTTTCAAGAAATTGGTCTATTTCATCTAGATTATCAAATTTGTAGGCATAGTGTTGTTTGTACTATTCCTTCATTATACTTTTGATATCATGGGAACTATAGTGACATCCTCTCTTTTCTTTCTGATATTAGTAATTTGTGTCTTCTCTCTTTTTCCCTTCTTGTTCCTTTAAATCATTAACATTGCAGTTTCTAGTTATATGTGCTTAATTTTGCACTCATCTGAAAGTCTCCTTTCCAACAAGGTCAAAGATATTTTTCAATACAAATTTCTTACTTTTGTAATAAGTTTGGAGGAATGGAATTCACCAAAGGGGCCTAAGATCTTCCTTGTTTATTTATTTTTTTTATTTTTCTAATTTTTAAAAATTTTAAATATTTTTAAAAATTTTATTTTTTTCACTAGTTGATTCAGCAGGTGAGTTGTTACACACTCCTTAGTGAATTCTGGCTTACATGGCCACCATCCAGATCTTGTTTGTTTATTGATTTGCTGCCTTTCCCTGAATTTGCAAATTATATCAGTTCATAGTTCTTGTGTTTCAAGAAGGACAATATCATGCAAGGGTGGTAGATTGATTAAATGATAGTGATGCACAGCAGTCAATTGACATTTCAAAAATGTCAAAAACAAATTTTGTTTTAATTTACTGATCATAGGTAGTTCTGGGATTTGCAAAGAAAGTCATTTGAAATGAGGATAACACAATTGAAGGAACCAATTAGAAAAGTTTCAAATATGTCCTGAGGCACTTTATCTGGGTTTCTGCTTTTATTTATTTATTTATTTATTTTCGAGAGAAAGGAGGAGGAGCAGAGGGAGAGAGATAAACAAACTCTGTGAGCATGGAGCCCAAGTCAGGGCTCAATCCGACCCTGAGATCATGACTTGAGCTGAAATCAAGTGGGACACTTTACCAACTGAGCCACCCAGGCACCCTGGCTTCTGCTTTTAGATATGAAAAAAGTTCCCTAATTTATTTAATTTCATTTTAATCAGTCAGCACTGGTGATATAAAAAATTTACATATGGGGCACCTGGGTGGCTCAGTGGGTTAAAGCCTCTGCATTCGGCTCAGGTCATGATCCCAGGGTCCTGGGATCAAGCCCTGAATCAGGCTCTCTGCTGGGCAGGGAGCCTGCTTCCTTTCCTCTCTCTCTCTGTCTGCCTCTCTGCCTACTTGTGATTTCTCTCTCTGTCAAATAAATAAATAAAATCTTTAAAAATATAAAAATAAATAAGAAATTTACATAAACTCAAATTCAGAAATAAAACTTAAGATGTTGTAGTATAAGCATATTCTATAAATGGGAGTTAGAAAAAGACCTCTGGATTCTTCATGTATGTTTTGAATCCTGGATCTTACTTTTCCTGTCAGGGAACCCAAGATTGATCAAAAAGTTCCCTTAGAAATACTGCTGGGAAAAAAGTATAAATTATGACCTAAAGTAATGAACATGAAAACTTTGGAATAGGAAGTGAGGTTTATTCATAAATTTGCAAATTATTTTGTGCTGTGCATATTAACATTATTCTTTAACTGTTATATTTACACATCTACATTTTTTTCCCTGTGAGCTTCCCCAAGTGTGTATGAATAACCACAACTTAGTTTGGTTGTTAACCCATATTAACATCAAGTTCTGAGAGTAGCCAGGGCTAGCAGCCAGGGGCTAACAGTTAACAGTGGTTCTAATCCACTAACCAGTTATATGGGTTTAACTGAATTATTTGTCCTCTCTGTGTCTACATTTTACTCCTCTGCAAAGTGTAGATGATACTTAATCTGCACAGTTTCCTGTTATTACTGGCAGAATTAAGTAAAATAAGAGATATTGAAGTACTTAAAAGATTAGAAATGCATACATTTGTAAGGGCCCTTCTGTAATACCACTGCATAGGCCCTTTGCTCATATTGAGCCTGAGTGTTCTCCTTGTCCTCCTCAGGATGTGAAGGGAGGTCAGAAAATAAGTAGAAGCCCCATTGTTGCACACTTGTCAGTCTGCTTCCTCAAACTGGCACAGCTCTAATTGTACCTAATGAAAGAAAAGTAACATTTCTAGGTCCCAGTTGCAGGAAACATTTTAAATAGAACTGGCCTGGGGCATTTTTCTAAATAAAATCTAAATAATGCAAGATTATTAGCGGGAACTGTGCCAGGGCTGGATTACACAGCTAATAAAAATGAACCTGAGTCTTAGACTGTCAGGCAGCCTTGGTCATACCAACCTCAGGTCAGTAAATTGATTGGATGGAGATGGTAGTGATGGAGACAGTAGGACTCATACCTGGCCTTTTCTTCAAGTTCCAGAGACCTTGGGTCATCATGAAGTACTCTATACTGGAGCTTGTTCATGGGTTAACAAGCAATTTGTCAACAGCCTTTCATATGCTGGAGACCAGAGCAAGAATGAATTCATGCAGAGACTGAACCTAAGGTTATTTGTGGATGAGAGTTAGAGAAAACTGAAACATTTTCTCCTTCAATCCATCAGCCATCCCCAGGTTGGGTTTCCTACCCTCATCCCCATCCCAAGATAATAAAGGTGCTTTTGGTGTGACCTGCATAGTTTATAATTTGGAGGGGTTGGGGAAGGAACACATAAGATCATCTCTTGTTTTTTATCCCTCGAAAATTTACCTAGAGGCCTGAGCTTTATTATAGAAGGCATTTGTCTAAGAAAGTCCCAGAAATTTTAGTGAAACTTTTGCTAACAATTTGACCTCCAAGTTTCAGGCCTTTGCCAAGTAGCTACTGCTCATTTAAACTGGAAGTTTCTCCCTGCCTTAGATATTTTCTTTTGATTCACCTTTTTGTGTCTATGTCAGTGTATCTTTTTGATCCTTTCAGACCTCCATGACCCTCTGGTACTAGCCCTATTGCCCAATTGACCTCTTTTAGACTCTTTCCTATAAAGTAGCACCCTTAATCCAGTGGCACATCTTCACCCATTGCTGCCAATGTATTGTTTTTATTATACTGGTTATTGATTGTAATTACTATACACATACAAATTATAATTATTATTTATTAGTAATATGTAACAACTAATCCTAATAGTAATAACAATTCTAACCACAATTTATCAAATACCTACTATGTCCCAGATGCTCTATTATAAGTTTTATATATATATTATTTTACTTAATAGTTACAACAGACTAGAGAGGTCAGTTATTATAATCATTCCAAATGAAAATGGTAAACATATTTTTGCTCATGGTTGCATAATGAAAGGAATTACTGTCTCCAACCTCCAATGGAATCACCATAAAGATTTTCTTATCCTCACTTGTCAGCTGAGGAAACGGAGACTGAAAGATGTTTCATTACTTGTTCAAGGACACAGAACTAGTTGAACCCAGTGGATCTTAGTTCAAAGCTGGTGCTTTGTTAAGAAACCACTGTATTATGTTGGTCCCTTACTTAGAGTATGTTTTCCCCCCAGGGCTAAATACATTTGGAATAGTAAGCTTCTTTCAGGGCACTGGACATTCTGTCTTCTTTTATTGTTGAGACTGCAAGTCAATGGCTTTCTTTCCTTGATGGCACACCATAATAATGGGAAGGTATTTAACAAGTAATTCTCTTTCATTTGTAGGGATGAATACCATAGAGCAGATATGATGAGTCTGTAACATTAAGAACTGTTCAGAATACTTTGTAAACCCAAGAGGTAATTCTTTCTTCTGTGTTCAATACCTTTAAAAAAAACTGTGACTATCTATCTTCCCTCCATTTCCTATTCCTACCTTAGTCCTCCTTGTCTCTTACTTATAACTAGTATATTCTTTCTTTGTTAATATGCTGATGCATAAAACATGGCTAATCCTTATCTTTGTGGTACAAGCATACCTACAAAATTATCCTGAGTCATATTTAAACAAGGAATGTGACATTTGACCAGCCAAATACCTGAATCTGTAGAGTGAGGAAGGGAGGTTAGTATCATAAGGGGATTGATGCAAAAGTAAAACAGAGAGGACATGTCTGATCAATCAACATACTTTGATGCCCTCTCTTCTAATCAACTAGCATTTACTGAACATCTGCTGTTTATTCATTTAGATCTCAGGGATAGAATGATGAACAAAAGCAACAAATTCCATGTTTACATTTAACAAATAAACAAATGATAGAAGGTTGGAGAGAAGCGCAAGTGTAAAAGTCCATAGCTCAAAGTGGTATAGTATATATAAGGAACAGAGGGAATGCCATTGTGACTGTATCCAAAAGAAAAGGACAGTATTATGACAGGCCAGATTATGTAGGAGGACCTCAAAGGAAGCATGGAGACATACATGGAAATGTTTAGCACCAAAGTACTGAAGGTTGGGTCAAGAAGAACCAAAATGCACCAAAATTTACCTTCTTGCCTGAGACTATTTTTGTTTTGTTTTGTTTTGTTTTTCTTATTCTGGTGGTTTTTAGCTTCATGGCTTTTAGAGGGGCTGTCAGACATCTAACAAGAGAATTAAATGGTCTTATATTTGATCCCCAGTGGGCATATCCCTAGGATCTAGGAACCTACACTGAGGAAGAGACAAAAGCAATAGCTCACAATTTTCATTGTGTAATGGGGTTGCATCTGAACATTAGAATGGGAGTATTTTGATAGTATCCTACTCAGATGACACAGACATGGGCATAGTCAGAAGTACTTGCCAGTACTTAACGTCACTAGATATTTGACTGGTAGTCATTTTGATTGACTCCGTTTGTAAACCCAATAGGCAGTGACCGTCTGCACTTACATGTTTTGTGTATCTGGCATATTGTGGAATTTCAATGAATAAATAGTATGAATATTGACTATTATTGAGGTCATCTTGAATTATTGGCTGGCATGATAATCCCGCCTGTCAGGATTGCTATCCCTTGGCTATAAAAACACTTGGTTTTGAAGTGCCCTTGGCACTTGGTTTTTGTAATAGCAGGTATCCTTTGATGTTTAGAACAGATATCCTGAGACGTCCCACTAAGAGATTTATAGTTGACTTTCTTCTAAGTCTTACCAGGTGCTTCTGCTCTCTTCCTGATACTTTCCAGTTTTCTTTTGTGTGATTGATATGTTCTGCAGCCTAGTCAGTATAAGGAAAAATCATGGGGCATACATAAGGTAATGAAAGCAGGATTGAACTCCATAAATACCCTTACATCATGAGTTAGCCAATTAATGCTCAACTTCTAAAGTGGCCTTATGGTAAAATTCAGTGTTGAAATTCCTTTATAATGCTAATGTTGGTGGATACAATTAATCTAGACCAACATTATTCTACTAGGATTTGTTCTTTGTAGGAACCCAGAATTTGATCCCTGACATATCTCAGTAAACAATTTAAAAAGCTATTTAAGTTAACAAGTATCTTCTGTATGTTGATCTGGTTTGGGGTATGTATCTTGAAAAAGTAAATGTTGGGTTTGAAACCAATGGAATACCTTTGAAGGGACTGGCCATAGGGACAGGGCAGAAAAAATGATAGCTCTAATTACAGACTTTCTCATAAGTTTTCACTATCAGATATTTAGTGTGACAGTGTGGGAAAGAAGTCAAGTGTCTTACAGTTTAGAAGATGGGTACAGCTGTTCTATGTTGCTACTTGATGGTAAGAGGTGTCCTTATTAGCATTTTGTTTTATATCTTCCTGTTAGTTGAAATGGAAAATTGTTCTGTGTTGTTTTGATGTTGTTTCTGATTTCTAGGCAAAGTCCTATATGGAAAGGTAAACATCTTGAAATATATAGCATATAAAGTTTTAAAGACCCAGTAAAGCTGTTTTGCTATTTCTCTGTTCCTACAGAAACTCGACGTATTGCATGAAGGTGTCAATGTCCTTGACTGTTGCAGAGAATGAATCAGGCCTGTGCTACAATAGCAGGATACGCTATTTAGAAAAATCTGAAGTCACTAAAAGAAAGGAGATCTCCTGCCCAGACATGGATGACTTTAAAAAATCCAATCAGGAGCCTGATGTTGTGTGGTACAAGGTAACTCAACGTGGTGTCAATTGCTTTCTTTTTTTTTTTTTTTTTAACCTTAAGTCAATAGCTGGCTTGGGGATAGAAAAAGAGAGATATTTTATTTCTAGTTTTTGGTATCAGATATTTCATTGAGAAAAATGAACAGACCCACACTCAGAGGTATGACTTCTATATAGTATTCATTTTTTTTAAAGATTTTATTTATTTATTTGACAGACAGAGATCACACGTAGGCATAGAGGCAGGCAGAGAGAGAGGAGGAAGCAGGCTCCCTGCCGAGCAGAGAGCCCAATGCGGGGCTCGATCCCAGGACCCTGGGATCATGACCTGAGCTGAAGGCAGAGGCTTTAACCCACTGAGCCACCCAGGTGCCCCTAGTATTCATTTTTTAAAAAAAGATTTTATTTATTTATTTGACAGAGAGAGATCACAAATAGAGAGGCAGGCAGAGAGAGAGGAGGAAGCAGGCTCCCTGCTGAGCAGAGAGCCCGATGCAGGGCCGATCCCAGGACCCCGAGATCATGACCTGAGCTGAAGTCAGGGGCTTAACCCACTGAGCCACCCAGGCCACCCCATAGTACTCGTTTTAATGACTTCCATCAGCAGGTGTCACGTACAATCCCATCTTCTCCAACTGCTAAAAATAAGTAAAAACTCCCTCCACTCAAACTTATGAAAGCAAGTGAGAAGAAGAATAAAGATTTAAGTAACACATGAAAGAATGTATTTGAGGGACATAGAAATATTATTTATTGTTAGGAGCAAAGGCCCATTATTACAAGTACAAGTAATAGTCCCAATAAGGAAGGAAGCTATAAATTACCACTCCTAGGCCTACAAAGACAATGAGAAAGAGCAGTGTCACTGGAACCTGGCAAGAGTGGAGTGGACCTGACAAGAGCTGTGGCCTTAAAAGAACATATGAACTGTGGCAGATAAAGAGGGATTGAGCAGGATAAACACCCTAACCCCTCTTAGCTCCTGCCTTCTGATTTCCTCCTAGCACCTATGGAAAATTAAGCAAAAGTCAGAGGGCAAAATCAGGAGATAGAATCAATAGTCTTCAGATTCCCCAGGCATAGAATAGGTCAGACAGTGCAGAGGTTAGATCTATGGGAAGAAGTAGAGAAGTAACCACATAGCCTTCTAGCTGTGACATTCTGGTTGCTAGCCTGGGGTCCTGTGGTTCTATAAGACAACTGTGTACACTCTGCCAACTTTGAGCCATGGTAGTTGACACATGGTATTTGTATGTTACAGTCAGAGGTAACCAAGGGGATTTCTGCACAGGTGTTGTGTACATTGTTGGACTCAAACACACATAAAAGAAGGAACAGGTTGTTTCTATAGGATATGACAGATTCTTAGTTTCCAGGGAGGCCTAAACCCTAACTCTTACAGTTGTCATGTGTTTTTTATATTTGGACGCCTCTCCATCTTCATGCCTATGGGAACTTACCAGTGGACACCAAAAGCATGCTGTGACCTGGGACCTCAAGTCTCTATGTGAATTGTCCTTCCTTTTCTTTCTTGATAAAGATAATATTCTGACAGATAAAAAGGAACATATGATGATCATTATTCATTAATATAACTGTCTATAATTTAGTGGGGTCCTCCATGCCATTATCATCAGTCTTCTCAGTATTAAAGCACTCACTATATGCCATTCACTGTGCTATGCTTGGCCTCTATATTATCTCAGTTTAAGTCTCAATGCAAATCTTTGTGGGGATGTTATTATCCTCATATATAAAAAAAACATTAAGGCTCAGAGGGATGTAGAAAGTTGTACAAAGCTACTCAGCTAACAAGACCTGGTTCTGTGTTCAAGGCAGTGTTTGCTATTCCAGAGTCCATTTTTTTAATCACTACTCTTTCCTGCAGTGATCCTGGAGTTAAACCTAGTTTTGATCACAGGAAACACTGGTGCAGAAAAGCCTGTGAGAAGATAGAAAAATGTTTTATTTTAATTTTATATTTGAAAAAGGAAAATTGATCAGCTCCAGGGTTAGCAGCTACGAGTAAAATCTGGGTCATCAACTTTTCCTTTTTTATATATTCAACTATCTCATCTTATTTTTCTACTAAATTCTTTCTTCTTTCTTCATATCTCTAGACCTCATTATCATCGTTGTATAACAAAACAATTTCTTCCTTGGGAAATGCTAAGCACTGTTCTTAGAAATAGACCAAAAATGGTGAAGCAAATAGCTTTTCTAGCTCTGCTTGGACAATAACTTTTAAGATTTCTATAGCATTTTACAATTGAAAAATATTAATCACAATAATAACTAACATCGAGTGCTCCCTATATGCCAGACTGTTTTAATTGCCTTAGATAGATTAACTCAGTCTCTAGTAGAACTACTGTATTAGGTAGGTATTATTATTATCCCCATTTTCCAGAAGTGACTGGAGACTCAGATAAATTAAGTGACTTAACAAAAGTCACACAGCAGTTTATGACTTGCATTTTGGCTACTGGGCCCATTCTTTTAGTCATTGTACTATACTAATGGATCAAAAGAAAAAACTAAACCCCAAAGAGTTCCTAAAGCTCCCAAGTGTTTTCTTTTTTTTCTAAAATGCATTTCCATTCCTCATACTTTCTTTTTTTTTATTTTTAAAGATTTATTTATTTGACAGACAGAGATCACAAGTAGGCAGAGAGGCAGGCAGAGAGAGAGGGAGGAAGCAGTTTCCCTGCCGAGCAGAGAGCATGATGCGGGGCTCTATCCCAGGATCCTGAGATCATGACCTGAGCCAGATGCAGAGGCTTTAACCCACTGAGCCACCCAGGCACCCCTCCCAAGTGTTTTCTTAACTGCTTCTCACAGTTTCAAAGAATATCCTTGAAAAAAATGTATTGATGTAATGGGAAAATGTTTTTCTACTCAATAGTTTAATAATCTTCCCTGCTGGCTTTAAAGTCTCTGTGTGCCCTATCAGGCTAAGCATAAGTGATTTTGTTCCAGCTACCACAATGTAAAGACACTTGCCCAGACTTCATTCTGGTGTACATCTAAATTTAGAGGTGTACAATATATTATCTCCAGTGCTTTAACAGTAGAAAGTATGCATGCTGCATGATCAATTTCCAAGTGCTAGTGTACTTTTCTATAAAATGCAACATTTAATTTTTTACCTAAAGAAAGCTGAGTAAGTCAAGCCTGGTTGTCCATGGAATATAAGGGATGTGTGGAAGGGGGCTCTCTCTCTCCTCTATCTGAACTCCATCAATTAGCAAAAAGAGGTGAGGCTACTTATTGGTGACTGTTACCATCATCTTTTTACAGACAAGGAAACTGAATTAGTTTACAGAGGGACACTTGGCTAACACGCGGCTGATTAGAAGTTCAAATTCTGAACTTCTGACTTCTCATACAGGTTCTTTTTTTTAAGATCTTATTTATTTATTTGACAGAGAGAGGGAGATCACAAGTAGGCAGATCAGAAGGAGGCAGAGAGAGGGGGAAGCAGGCTCCCCGCTGAGCAGAGAGCCTGATGCGGGGCTCGATCCCAGGACCCTGAGATAAGGACCTGAGCTGAAGGCAGAGGCTTCAACCCACTGAGCGACCCAGGCGCCCCTGGATTTTTCAATTTTTTTGAGGGAGGCTTGGATGGCTATGTATTTCCCCCTTAGGACTGCCTTTGCTGTATCCCATAGGATTTGAACCGAAGTGTCTTCATTCTCATTGGTTTCCATGAATTGTTTAAGTTCTTCTTTGATCTCCTGGTTGATCCAAGCATTCTTAAGCAAGATGGTCTTTAGCTTCCAGGTGTTTGAGTTCCTTCCAAACTTTTCCTTGTGATTGAGCTCCAGTTTCAAAGCATTGTGATCTGAGAATATGCAGGGAATAATCTCAGTCTTTTGGTATCAGTTGAGTCCTGATTTGTGACCCAGTATGTGGTCTATTCTGGAGAAGGTTCCATGTGCACTTGAGAAGAATGAGTATTCTGTTGTTTTAGGGTGGAATGTTCTGTATATATCTATGAGGTCCATCTGGTCCAATGTGTCATTCAATGCTCTTGTTTCTTTATTGATTTTCTGCTTGGATGATCTGTCTATTACTGGGAGAGGCGTGTTAAGATCTCCTATTAATGTATTCATATCAATATGACTCTTTATCTTGATTAACAGTTTTCTTATGTAATTGGCTGCTCCCATATTGGGGGCATAGATATTTAAAATTGTTAGATCATCTTGGTGGATAGTCCCTTTAAGAACTATGTAGTGTCCTTTTGTATCTCTGACTACAGTCTTTAGTTTAAAATCTAATTCATCTGATATCGCTACACTGGCCTTCTTTTGAGGCCTATTGACATGAAAGATGCTTCTCTATCCCTTCGCTTTCAGTCTGAGTGTATCCTTAGGTTCAGAGTGGGTCTCTTGTAGACAACATATGGATGGGTCCTGTCGTTTTATCCAGTCTGCAACCCTGTGTCATTTTATGGGCGCATTTAGGCCATTCACATTGAGAGTGATTATTGATAGATACGTTTTTATTGATATCGTGTTACCTTTGAAATCTTTATTTCTGTAGATTGTCTCTATATTTCTGTTCAATGATATTCTTAGGATTTTTCCTCTTTATAGAACCCCCCCTTAATATTTCCTGCAGTGTCGGCTTGGTGGTCGCATAGTCTTTTAAGCCTTGCCGGTCTTGGAAACTCTTTATCTCTCCATCCATTTTGAATGTCAGTCTTGCTGGATAAAGTATTCTTGGCTGCATGTTCTTCTCATTTAGTGCCCTGAATATATCTTGCCAGCCCTTTCTGCCTTGCCAGGTCTCTGTGGACGGGTCTGACGTTATTCTGATTGGCTTTCCTCTGTACGTAAGGAGCTTGTTTGTCCTAGCTGCCTTCAAGAGGGCCCGCCTACAATTATAATTCCTCATTCTTACTATTAGGTGTCTCGAGGACTTTCGAGAATCTATAATCTTGGGGGGAGACCGTTCTGCCTCTAGTACATGAATGCTGGTTCCATTCACGAGATTGGCAAAAGTTTCATGGAGAACTTGTTCCACTATATCTTCTAGACTTCTTTCTTTCTCCTCCCCTTCAGGGATTCCAATAATTCTGACACTGGAACGTTTCATGGCATCATTTATTTCCCTGATTCTGTTTTCATGGCTTCTAAGCTGTTTGCTCCAGGCTTCCTCCTGATCCTTTCTCTCTGTTTGTCCTCCAGGTCACTAATTCTATCTTCTGTCTCAGTTAACCTAGCTTTTAGAGAATTTAGATTAGATTGGAACTCATTGAGAGCATTGTGAACAGCATCCCTGGTGGCTTTCAGTTCTGCCCTAACATTGTAAACATCATCCCTGGTGGCTTTCAGTTCTGCCCTAATCAATTCCGTTTTGTCATCCATGGCTTTCTTCAACCTAGCTATTGCCTGGATAATTGTTAGCCTGAATTCCCTTTCTGACATATTGTCTATGCTGATAGCCATTAGCTCTGTTGCAGAAGGCCCTTCCTCTGAAATTTTCTTCTGTTGGGCATTCCTCCTCCTAGTCAGTTTGGTGAGAGATGGCTGAATGGATGTAGTTGGATGTATTGACCGTGGTGCAGTCAAGGTGCACCATGGAACGCTTCTGTGCAATCAGGAGTCCCCACCCAAACAAAAGAAAAAAGAAAGAGAGAAAAAGAGAGAGAGACAGGAAAAAAATAGATGAAAGGGAAGGCTCAGCCTAAATGTACCCCAAGGTAAGATTTATGAAGTATACAAACAAAAACAGACAAACAAAAAGATTGATAAAAGTATATGACAAGAGAAATATATATATATATATATATATATATAGATAGATAGATACATACATACATACATATATAAAAGCAAAAAAAAAAAAAAAACCTCGTCAAAAAGAACCCCAAGTATACGATTTATATACTATCAGGACAAACACAAATACACAGAAACACTGGCAGAAGAAAAAGATGGGAGAGTGATTATAAATTCTGTGTGGGCGAGGAAGGTTATTTTGATTCTTCTTGGATGTATCTTGATATCTTTGTTAAAGGACTCAACTTTCCTAAGATAAAGGGCAATTAAAAATTGGTTTACCTATAGGGGTAGCATTGATTGGGGAAAGGGAATTACCTTGAAGTTTAACTCTATATGAATATTAAAAAATAAAAGTAAAATCCACTAAACTAAAATAAAATAAAATTTAAAAACAATTAAAAAATAGAAAAGCAAAGGAAAAACACGGGTATATGTATCAAAAAGTTCAGGTTAAAAGGTTATTATGGAATTTGATGTACTGGACATCTCACTGTGATGGTAAATAGGTTAAAAATTATCTATATATAAAAAAATGAACCAGAATAGTGGGAATGAATTAAAAATAAAAGTTGTATCTATGAAATAGTGATGGTTGTTCCCTTGTATTTTTCCCCCCCCAGTTGGCTTTCTGGGTAGGGGCCTGCCGCGTGGGTTTTCAGGCAGTGTTCCCTGAGTTAAGTCCTCCTGCCCCCTTCAGGGGGTGGGCTCTGAGGAAACCGGTTTTTCAGGCTTTTGTTCTCTGGAGGTTTTTATGTTTGTTTGTTCGTTTGTTTTCTCTTGCCTTGGCAGCTTTTGATGGTTTTTGGAGGTTTAGAGGAAAGCAAACTGCACCCAGACCTCCTTCTCAGAGAGAAGCCTCAGTCTGTTCCCCTCTGGGTGCTGCAGAGCACATAAGTTCCCCCTCGGCTGCTGGCAGAGCACTTTCCAAGTCGTGGTCCCTGGGGACACAGGAACTCCTGCTTGTACCCAAAACCACGACAGCGGCGGCTGTCTGGGTAGCTCCAGACTGCCAGAGAGGTTCCACGCAGCGATCGCACACTGAGATTTTCCTGCTGGCCCGGGCTGTGAGTACTCAAACTTTCCGGGTCTGAGAGCACCGGGCTGGCGCCTGCACACACCTCTCTCAGAGGAGGGTGTGGGGCGCAACTCAGGCTCTGATAGCACAGCATGGCGCACGTGTGGGGACTGCAAAAAGTCTATTCTGTGCTTCTGCTGGCTGGCGAGGCTCCCAGCCCCTCATCGGAGCCAGACCCCACGCACTCTCAGACGGCTCGCGGCTCAGGGACCAAGACCTGGTTTCTCCGCCTCACTCTCTCTGGCTCAGTGCCAGGGGTGGCTTTCCTGGGTCTGGGGACTTAAGCCCTTGTCCATAACTGCCCTGATTCCCACAACTTCCCCCCGCGATCCTTTGCTCTTTTTGAGTGCTTTCAACCAGACTCCAAGTTAATGCCGGTCCCCAGTCACAGGGCTCTCTTGTATTGGGGTATTACTTTCCAATGGGTCGCTTCTGGCGGCTCCCTCCCCTTTTTGTTTATCTTCTGATATCAGTCCTACGTTCCCACTCAGCTTTACCTGCCCACTGGCGTCTTCTGCCCCTATAGAGATCCAGACGTGTATAATTCTAATCTCAGGCTGATTTCATGGGTGATCGGAGTTCTTTGGTAGGTAATCAGCTCACTTTAGGGTACAGGTTAAAATGGTGCCTCCTCCTACTTCCCCGCCATCTCTCTCCTTTTCTTTTTGACATTTACTGAGTTTTATGAAAAGCTTGGAGTCTAGCCAAAGAAATTAGTTGTATATTTATGTATATATTTAAAAATGTATGTTTTGACAAATCAGTGTAGAGATGTATGAAGTCAGTTTTACCCTGCTCTTCCACACTGTTTTAACCATCTAAGGTAGTTAGTGTTATCTGTTTATCATTCCACATTTTCCTCTATGCCAATATACTCTTTCTATATATGTATAATTTATTTTATTTATTTATTTTTTAATTTTTAAAGATTTTATTTATTTATTTGACAGAGAGCGATCACAAGTAGGCAGAGAGGCAGGCAGAGAGAGAGAGGAGGAAGCAGGCTCCCTGCTGAGCAGAAAGCCTGATGTGGGGCTTGATCCCAGGACCCTGGGATTATGACCTGAGCTGAAGGCAAAGGCTTTAACCCTTGAGCCACACAGCACCCCAGTATATATGTATTATTTATTTACACACACACACACACACACACACACACATCTCCTCATAATTCATTTTATAAAAATGGAAACCTCGTGTACATATCACTTCAGCCTTGCCCATCACACACAAATGTATCATGAACATCATTCCCTGTTAGTAATATAAATCTAAATCATTTTAATAGCTGTATCATAGTTCATAGGATGCAAATGAACTTTTATTTGACCACTCTTCTGATAGATATTCAAGTTTTTTTTCTCCTAGGTTACTTTTTTTTTCTAATTTCAGGGTTACAGTAAACATCCTTGTAAATATATCCATATATCATTGACATACAAGATAGGAATGCTCTCTGTCACTACTATTATTCAACATTGTTTTGGAGGTTCTTGCTGACACAATAAAAAATTAAATGAAATAAGCTTTATAAAACGTGCACATGCACACGCACACACTCGTATATTAGAAGAGACAAAATAGGGTGCCTGGGTGGCTCAGTGGGTTAAGCCTCTGCCTTCGGCTTGGGTCATGATCTCAGGGTCCTGGGATTGAGTCCCGCATTGGGCTCTCTGCTTGGCAGGGAGCTTGCTTCCTCCTCTCTCTCTCTCTGCCTGCCTCTCTGCCTACTTGTGATCTTTCTCTGTCAAATAAATAAATAAAAGTCTAAAAAAAAATAAGAGACAAAATAACTGGGCACCTGGGTGGCCCAGTGGGTTAAGCCTCTGCCTTCAGCTCAGGTCAGTCATGATCCCAAGTCCTGGGATCAAGTCCCACACTGGGTGGGGGGGTTCTCTACTCAGCAGGGAACCTGCTCCCCCCCACCTGCCTCTCTGCCTACTTGTGATCTCTCTCTCTCTGTGTCAAATAAATATATAAAATTTTTTAAGAAAGACAAAATAACCTTATTTTTCATATTATATAATTGTATACCAAGAAACCCCAAGAGATTCAACAATAACAAAAAATAGAACTAATGAGATAATTTGATAAGGTAGCTTAATAAAAATATACAAAATATTCAGTAACTTTTGTTTTTACTAGTAATAATCAGACATATAAAATGAAAGAAATGAAATTATTCCATTAACAATAATAACAAACTATGAAACACTTTGGAATAAAATTAACAAAGATAGGAGGAAACCTGTATAAAAATATAATTTTATTAAAGAACATAAAATGGTCTAAATTAATGGAGTGACAGGATATATTTTTGTGTGGGATTATCTCACAGGGTAAAGGGTCTGTTCTTGCCAACGTATAAATAATTCATTTTGTTAGATACAATTTTTTTGAAATTAGACAATATGATAAACATTATAAAGTTTATGTGAATGAATGAATGTATCATAATTGACAAGAAAATATTGGGTAAAACATTCATGAAAAGGGGCTTATTTTACCTGATGCTAAAATTACTATAAAACAGCAGCAATTAAAATAGCAAGTTTAGGAAAAGATAAATCAGTTGAATAGAATAGAGCATCCAGAAACATATTAAAAATACATATTTTTGATAACTTAGCATATGATAACATTTCACTTGAATGGGTGTGGAGAGGATAGATAAATGGCTTATTAAAAATACTGTGCACACAATTGACTTTCCACTTAGAAAAAATAATTAGATCTCTGACTCATACCATGTTTAAGAAAAGTTCCAGATGAATTATAAAGAGGTAATTTCATCTGCTAAAATAATATTTTAAGAAAGACCATTTCTAAATGCTGTCACTCATTATAATGAGTTAAGCTTCCAAAGTTAAGAGTTTTACCTTGATTTATCTTGCTATACATACTGACAATGTTCATAAAGGGGGAAAAAAGGTCACTGGAGTCCTTGTAATACCACAGCCCAAATGACCAATACTTTCTTGCTAAAATGTAGTTTGGCAAAATACTTCGGGATTTTGAATCCCTTTGGTAATGTAGTGATATTACTATGTACCTTCTTTTGTAATCATAAAATTAAATTTCCTTAAATTTGTAATCTCATAACTAGAATTTTCAAAGATATTTTTATCCAGAAGGGATGGGCTGTGAAACCCATGAATGCTTCAGTTTGGTGTGCCTTAAAACCAACAAGTTACATAAGATTAAAGTCCCACTTATCCTTTTTTTTATTCCTAGATATGGCATTAGAAGTCAGAAAGGGATTCTTTACTATTTTTAAGTTACAAAGAAGATGGGTTAATGTGAGAGAAATGGGTATTTGAGATGCATAAGAAGCACTGGTCTTTGAATCTGGGGACCTGGATTCTGGTCACCATTCCACCATTACTGCAGATAAGTAATTGTATGTCACTGGACCTCTATTTCCTCACATATAAAATGGATGTAAAAATGTCTGTCATATGTCCCAGACATGTTATAAAAATTTGATGACTAAAGTCCTTACTTGATATTTGCTGCTACTATAGGAAGGGAAATGTTACAAGGGGAGCTAAGAAAAGATACTTATCTAAGACATCTTAGACTCTAGTTGGGAATTTAAGATTTTTTAAAGTCATGTTATTCTGTATAATCTACAAACATAAAACTTATCATTTTTACCTGTATAATTTGATGTCTTTTGGCAAATGTATACACCAAAATTGAGATAAAGAATGTTTCCATCACTCCAAATTCCTCCATGTCCCTTCATAATCAATTACCTCCTCTTAGCCCCAGTCTTTGGTAAAAACTCATCTGGTTTCTGTTCCTATAATTTTGTGGAATGTTATACAAATGGAATAGTATCATATGTAGCCTTCTGTGCTTGTCTTCTTTCACTTAGCGTAATGCATTTGAGATTTGTCTATGTTGTGTTATATATCAATAGTTCATTCCTTTCACTGATGAGTAGTAGTCCAATATTCCACTATAGAATTGTACCACTGTTTCAACATTCACTGTTTTTTTAAATTTAAATTCAATTAGCAAACATATAGCACATCATTAGTTTTTGATATAATGTTCAATAATTCATTATTTGCATATAACACACAGTGCTCATCACATCACATGCCTTCCTTAATACCCATCACTCAGTTATCCCATACCCTCTACCCACCTCCCTATCTGAAACTCTCAGTTGTTTTTTTTAAATATCTTATTTATCTATGTGTGTGAGAGAGAGAGAGAACATGAGTGGGGGAGAGGCAGAGGAAGATACAGACTTCCAGCTGAGCAGGGGGCTGAATATAGGCCTTGATCCCAGGACCCTAGGATCATGACCTGAGCTGAAGTGATATGCTTAACTGACTAAGCCAACCAGGAATCCCTGCCTTTTTTTTTTTCCAAATTATGTACCATTTGGCACTGTGAAAGATATTTTATTTATTTATTTTTCTAATTTTATTTTTTCCGTGTTCCAAGATTCATTGTTTATGCACCACACCCAGTGTTCCATGCAATATGTGCCCTCCTTAATACCCACAACCAGGAGGGGTCCTCCCAACCCCCCGTACCCCTCCCCTGCAAAACACTCAGTTTGTTTCTCAGAGTCCACAGTCTCTCATGGTTCGTCTCCCCCTCCTATTTCCCCCAACTCACTTCTCTCCTTCACCCGATGTCCTCTGTGTTATTCCTTATGCTCCACAAGTAAGTGAAACCATATGATAATTGACTTTCTCTGCTTGACTTATTTTACTCAGCATAATCTCCTCCAGTCCCATCCATGTTGATACAAAAGTTGGGTCTTCATCTTTTCTGATGGAGGCCTAATATTCCATTGTATATATGAACCAAATCTTTATCCATTCATCTGCTGAAGGGCATCTTCCTGCCATTTATTTTTGATGATCATTTGGGGTACTGCTGGTCTTTGGCAATAAAATCTTATAAGTTGAGTTTTGATTATACAATTTCTGATTTATCAAGATAATGTGTTTTTGTCAATTTTTATAATCTTATTTTGACATGTATGCTTTTCTCAAGCTTAACAGGAGTTTGCTGTTGATCTTTCCTAAATTGCTGTAAGGATCCAGGCTTTGGAGAGACATCCTGTATATCCTTAATCATGTTCAAGGGATAAAATCAGATCAAAACAAATTAAAGCCTCTTAAGCAATGTCTCTTTCTATAGTCTGACTTCGTTTTATATATCCACTAGAATGATCCTTCAGAAATGCACATCTGAATGTAAGATGCCACTATTTAAAACACTCCATTGATTCCATAGAACAATTTGTTAATAGTTCCTTACCTTGAGTGTTTACAGAACCTAACACTGTGTCAAGCATGTTCATTTATTACCTAATTTAATTTATAGAATAGTCTTACAGGTTATATAGTGAATTGGGTTATATAGTGGCAGAGCTAGGGATTGGACTGCAACAATGTGTAGGCTTTTTATTTATTATTATTTATTTTATTTTATTTTTTAATATATATTTTTTTAATTAACATATAATGTATTATTAGCCCTAGGGGTACAGGTCTGTGAATCACCAGGTTTACACTCTTCACAGCACTCACCATAGCACATACCCTCCCCAATGTCCATAACTTGTGCAGCGTTGGTGGTATAGTGGTGAGCATAGCTGCCTTCCCAATGTCCATAACTCCACCACCCTCTTCCTACCCCCCTTCCCCCCGCCACCCTCAGTTTGTTTTGTGACACTGAGAGTATCTTATGGTTTGTCTCCCTCCCAATCCCATCTTGTTTCATTTATTCTTTTCCTACCCCCCAAACCCCCATGTTGTTTCTCCACTTCCTTATATCAGGGAGATCATATGATAGTTGTCTTTCTCTGATTTGACTTATTTCGCTAAGCATAATACCCTCTAGTTCCATCCACATCATCGCAAATGGCAACATTTCATTTCTTTTGATGGCTGCATAATATTCCATTATGTATATATATGCCACTTTTTCTTTATCCATTCATCTGTTGATGGACATTTAGGTTCTTTCCATAGTCTGGCTATTTTGAACATTGCTTCTATAAACATTCGGGTGCACGTGCCCCTTAAGATCACTACATTTGTATCTTTAGGGTAAATACCCAGTAGTGCAATTGCTGGGTCGTAAGGTAGCTCTATTTTCAACTTTTTGAGGAACCTTCGTGCTGTTTTCTAGAGTGGTTGCACCAGCTTACATTCCCACCAACAGTGTAGGAGGGTCCCCCTTTCTCCGCATCCTCGCCGGCATCTGTCATTTCCTGACTTGTTAATTTTAGCCATTCTGACTGGAGTGAGGTGGTATCTCATTGTGGTTTTGATTTGTATTTCCCTGATGCCGAGTGATATGGAGCACTTTTTCATGTGTCTTTTGGCCACCTGGATGTCTTCTTTGCAGAAATGTCTGTTCATGTCCTCTGCCCATTTCTTTTTTTTTTTAAAGATTTTATTTATTTATTTGAAACAGAGAGAGAGAGAGATCACAAGTATGCAGAGAGGCAGGCATAGAGAGAGAGAGGAGAAAGCAGGCTCCCCGCTGAGCAGAGAGCCCGATGCGGGCCTCAATCCCAGGACCCTGAGATCATGACCTGAGCAGAAGGCAGAGGCTTTAACCCACTGAGCCACCCAGGCGCCCTCTCTGCCCATTTCTTGATTGGATTATTTGTTCTTTGGGTGTTGAGTTTGATAAGTTCTTTATGGCTTTTGATTACTAGCCCTTTATCTGATGAGTCATTTGCAAATATTTTCTCCCATTCTGTCAGTTGTCTTTTGGTTTTGTTAACTGTTTCCTTTGCTGTGCAAAAGCTTTTGATCTTGATGAAGTCCCAGTAGTTCATGTTTGCCCTTGCTTCTCTTGCCTTTGGTGATATTCTTAGAATTTGCTGTGGCTGAGGTCGAAGAGGTTGCTGCCTGTGTTCTCCTCAAGGATGTTGATGGATTCCTTTCTCACATTGAGGTCCTTCATCCATTTTGAGTCTATTTTCGTGTGTGGTGCAAGGAAATGGTCCAATTTCATTTTTCTGCATGTGACTGTCCAATT
Organism: Lontra canadensis; assembly: GCF_010015895.1. Classification (NCBI taxonomy): domain Eukaryota; kingdom Metazoa; phylum Chordata; class Mammalia; order Carnivora; family Mustelidae; genus Lontra; species Lontra canadensis. Next base: position 1,011,044 of record NW_022631166.1, on the reverse strand, counting down.
TTCCCAACACCATTTGTTGAAGAGACTGTCTTTATTCCATTGGACTTTCTTTCCTGCTTTGTTGAAGATTAGTTGACCATAGAGTTGAAGGTCTATTTCTGGGCTTTCTATTCTGTTCCATTGATCTATGTGTCTGTTTTTGTGCCAGTACCATGCTGTCTTGATGATGACAGCTTTGTAATAGAGCTTGAAGTCTGGAATTGTGATGCCACCAACTTTGGCTTTTTTTCTTCAATATTCCTCTGGCTATTTGACGTCTTTTCTGTTTCCATACAAATTTTAGGATGATTTGTTCCATTTCTTTGAAAAAAATGGATGGGATTTTGATAGGGATTGCATTAAATATGTAGATTGCTTTGGGTAGCATAGATATTTTCACAATATTTGTTCTTCCAATCCAGGAGCATGGAACATTTTTCCATTTCTTTGTGTCTTCCTCAATTTCTTTCATGACTATTTTATAGTTTTCTGAGTACAGATTCTTTGCCTCTGGATAGGTTTATTCCTAGGTATCTTATGGTTTTGGGTGCAGTTGTAAGTGGGATCAACTCCTTAATTTCTCTTTCTTCTGTCTTCTTGTTGATGTATAGAAATGCAACAGATTTCTGTGCATTGATTTTATATCCTGACACCTTACTGAATCCTTGTATGAGTTCTAACAGTTTTGGAGTGGAGTCATTTGGTTTTCCACATTACGTATCATATCATCTGAAAAGAGTGAGAGTTTGACTTCTTTGTCGATTCGGATGCCTTTTATTTCTTTCTGTTGTCTGATTGCTGAGGCTAGGACTTCTAGTACTATGTTGAATAGCAGTTGTGATAATGAACATGCCTGCCATGTTCCTGACCTTAACAGAAAAGCTCTCGGTTTTTCTCCATTGAGAATGGTATTTGTGGTGGGTTTTTCATAGATGGCTTTGACAATATTGAGGTATGTACCCTCTATCCCTACACTTTGCAGAGTTTTGATCAGGAAAGGATGCTGTACTTTATCAAATGCTTTTTCAGCATCTATTGAGAGTATCATATGGTTCTTGTTCTTTCTTTTATTAATGTATTTTATCACACTGATTGATTTGTGGACGTTGAACCAACTTGCAGCCCTGTAATAAATCCCACTTGGTCATGGTAAATAATTCTTTTAATGTACTATTGGATCCTACTGGCTAGTATTTTGGTGAGAATTTTCTCATCTGTGTTCATCAAGGATATTGGTCTGTAATTCTCTTTTTTGATGGGATCCTTGTCTGGTTTTGGGATCAATGTAATGCTGGACTCATAAAATGTGTTTGGAGGTTTTCCTTCCATTTCTTTTCTCTTTTTTTGGAACATTTTCAGGAGAATAGGAATTAATTCTTCTTTAAATGTTTCTTAGAATTCCCCTGGGAAGCCATCCTGCCCTGGGCCCTTGTTGGGAGATTTTTGATGACTGCTTCAATCTCCTTACTGGTTATGGGTCTGTTCAGGTTTTCTATTTCTTCCTGGTTCAGTTTTGGTAGCTTATATGTCTTTAAGAATGCATCCATTTCTTCCAGATTGTCAAATTTGCTGGCGTATAGTTTCTCATAATATGTTCTTATAATTGTATTTCTTCAGTGTTGGTTGTGATCTCTCCTCTTTCATTCATGATTTTATTTATTTGGGTCCCTTCTCTTTTCTTTTCTTTCTCCCTCTCTCTCTCTCTTTTTTAAAAGATTTTATTTATTTATTTGACAGACAGAGATCACAAGTAGACAGAGAGGCTGGCAGAGAGAGAGAGGAGGAAGCAGGCTCCCTGCAGAGCATTGATCCCAGTGCGTGGCTCAATCCCAAGACCCTGGGATCGTGACCTGAGCCGAAGGCAGAGGCTTTAACCCACTGAGCCACCCAGGCACCCCCCTTCTCTTTTCTTTTTGATAAGTCTGGCCAGGGGTTTATAATTTTTATTAATTCCTTCAAAGAACCAGCTAGTTTCATTGATTTGTTCTGTTGTTTTTTTCGTTTCTATTTCATTGATTTCTGCTCTGATCTTTATTATTTCTCTTCTCCTGCTGGGTTTAGGCTTTCTTTGTTGTTCTTTCTCCAGCTCCTTTAAGTGTAGGATTAGGTTGTGTATTTGAGACCTTTCTTGTTTCTTGAGAAAGGCTTGTACTGCTATTTATTTTCGTCTCAGGACTGCCTTTGCTGTGTCCCACAGATTTTGAACCATTGTGTTTTCATTATCATCTGTTCCCATGAATTTTTTCAATTTGTCTTTAATTTCCTGGTTAACCCATTCATTCTTTAGAAGGATGCTCTTTAGTTTCCATGTATTTGGATTCTTTCCAAATTTCCTCTTGTCAGTGAGTTCTAGCTTCAGAGCATTGTGGTCTGAAAATGTGCAGGGAGTGATCCCAATCTTTTGATACTGGTTGAGACCTGATTTATGACCCAGGATGTGATCGATTCTGGAGTATGTTCCATGTGCACTAGATAAGAATGTGTATTCTGTTGCTTTGGGATGGAATGTTCTATATATATCTGTGATGTCCATCTGGTCCAATGTATCATTTAAGGCCTTTATTTGCTTGTTGATCTTTTGCTTGGATGATCTGTCCATTTCAGTGAGGGGAGTGTTCAAGTCCCCTACTATTATTGTATTATTGTTGATGTGTTTCTTTGATTTTGTTATTAATTGGTTTATATAGTTGGCTGCTCCCATGTTAGGGGTATAGATATTTAAAATTGTTAGATCTTCTTGTTGGACAGACCCATTGAGTATGATAAAGTGTCCTTCCTCATCTCTTATTATAGTCTTTGACTTAAAATCTTATTGATCTGGTATAAGGATTGCCACCCCAGCTTTCTTTTGATATCCATTAGCATGTCAAATTGTTTTCCACCCCCTCACTTTAAATCTGAAGGTGTCTTTGGATCAAAAATGAGTTTCTTGTAGACAGCATGTTGATGGGTTTTGTTTTTTTATCCATTCTGATACCCTGTGTCTTTTGATTGGGGCATTTAGCCCATTTTCATTCAGCGTAACTATTGAGAGATATGAATTTAGTACCATTTTATTGCCTGTAAGTTGATTATTACTGTATATTGTCTCTGTTCCTTTCTGATCTACTACTTTTAGGCTCTCTCTTTGCTTAGAGGACCCTTTCAATATTTCCTGTAGAGCTGGTTTGGTGTTTGCAAATTCTTTTAGTTTTTGTTTGTCCTGGAAGCTTTTTATCACTCCTTCTATTTTCAATGATAGCCTAGCTGGGTATAGTATTCTTGGCTGCATGTTTTTCTCGTTTAGTGCTCTGAATATATCATGCCATTTATTTCTGGCCTGCCAGGTCTCTGTGGATAAGTCTGCTGCCAATCTAATATTTTTGCCATTGTATGTTACAGACTTCTTGTTCTGGGCTGCTTTCAGGATTTTCTCTTTGTTGCTAAGACTTGTAAATGTTACTATTAGATGATGGGGTGTGGACCTATTCTTATTGATTTGAGGGGGGTTCTCTGTGCCTTCTGGTTTTTGATGCTTGTTCCCTTTGCCATATTAGGGAAATTCTCACAATAATTCTCTCCAATATACCTTCTGCTCCCCTCTCTCTTTCTTCTTCTTCTGGAATCCCAATTATTCTAATGTTGTTTCGTCTTATGGTATCACTTGTCTCTCAGATTTTCCCCTCATGGTCCAGTAGTTGTTTGTCTTTCTTTTGCTCAGCTTCTTTATTCTCTGTCCTTTGGTCTTCTATATCACTTATTCTCTCTTCTGAATCATTTATCCTAGCAGTAAGAGCCTCCATTTTTTATTGGACCTCATTAATAGCTTTTTTAATTTCAACTTGGTCAGATTTTAATTATTTTATTTCTCAGAAAGGGCTTTTATTTCTCCAGACAGTGTTTCTCTAATATCTTCCATGCCTTTTTTGAGCCTGGCTAGCACCTTGAGAATCGTCATTCTCAACTCTAGATCTGACATATTTCCAATGTCCGTATTGATTAGGTCCCTGCCCTTCGGTACTGCCTCTTGTTCTTTTTTTTTTTGTGGTGAGTTTTTCTGCCTTGTCATTTTATCCAGATAAGAATATATGAAGGAGTGAGTAAAATACTAAAAGGGTGGCAAAGACCCCAGTAAAATGTGCTTTAACCAAATCAGAGGAGACTCCAAATCGTGGGGGGAAGAAAGGGGGTAAAAAGAAGTTCAGAAAAATAATAAAAAATTAAAAAGTTAAAAAAATAAACAATATAAAAAAGCATTTATATATATATGTATGTATGTGTGTGTGTGTGTATATATATATATATATATATATCTCATATATATATATATATATGACTGGTGAATAGAACAGGCTCACCTACTTAATTTTGGGAGTATTTTGGTCTCTTAGAAGAAAATATGTCCCAAAATTTTAAAGAATATAAAACATATATAAGGGTAAACATGATGAAGTGATGGAATATGACTATAAAGATGAAAAGAAAACTTTTTAATTTCTAAGGAAGGAGTTGATAAGATAAGTTGGTTGGGAGAGTAAAGAAAAAGAAAGTGAAGAGAATTTGCTCAGGCTGGAAACTAGAACAAAGCCCTCTGCTAGATTTAGGGTATATTTTGATCTATTAGAAGAAGTTGTATCCCAAATTTTTTTTGAAGAAAAAAACCATATGTGTATACAAAAAATAAAGTTAGATACAATGAAGGATAAAATGTGACTATAATAATGAAGGTTCAAAAAATATTTTTTGAAAGGTATTAAGATAAACTAGTTAAAAAATGTTTAAAGAGGAAAGGGTAAAAGTTAAAAAAAAGTAGCAGAAGAAAAAAATAAAAATAAAATTAATTAACTTTTCAAGTCTAAAGAATCATGGGGAGAAAGCCATGAATTCCATGCTTTGCTTTCTCCTACTGTGGAATTCCGCTGTTCACCTTGGTGAGTGAACTTGTTCAGGCTGGATTTCTTGCTGATCTTCTTGGGGAGGGGCCTGTTGTAATGATTCTCAAGTGTCTTTGCCCGCGCTCTGACCTCACCCAGCCTGTGACCAAACATTTCTGTCACTGACACACAGCCCCACCTGGAGTCTCCGAACCCCGCAGATCCCTGAGCTCTTCCATGGGAGTCTCACCGGGTCCTGTGGGGTCCCCGCTCATGGAGCAGTGACCTGTGCTATGGATCATAATAAAGTAACCCCGAGTTGAGAGCTTGCTCCTCGGCTCCGTCTCTGTAGCCCACTTTTCTGCTCTAATACCTGTGAGCTCTGTGACTCTCAGACAGCCCCGATCCTTCTGTGACCCTGCAGGACCTGAGACCACGCTGTCCCTGGGTGGGCTTCACCCCTGTTTAGCCTCTGGAGTGGTGTCCCTCAGTGGAGCAGACTTTTAAAAGTTCTGATTTTGTGCTCCGTTGCTTTGCCACTTGCTGGGAGCCAGTCCCTCCCCCTGCGGTCTATCTTCCCATTGCTTTGGATTCACTTCTCCACAGGTCGATTTTCTGTTTCTAGGATTGCTGCTCTTCTTCTCTTCAATCTCCTGTTGGATTTGTAGGTGTTTGGAATGGTTTGATAAGCTATCTAGCTGATCTTCTGCTACCTGATGTCATCTCAGCCTGCTACTTCTCTGCTATCTTGGCTCCTTCCCTCTGTAGGCTTTTTAGTATTTGGTCTCAGCCTACTCATTGCTACTCTCAACATTAAAAGTATTCAGAATTTTTTTGTTTACTTCATGTTATTTCTCATCTGAGTGCTTCACATGTTGTTCTCTCTATCCAGTATGTCTTACCTAACTTTTATATATTGTTTAAAACTCAGCTCAGATATTAATAGTAGCCTACATGCACACCAGACATCTTTGTCCATGCCCAGTCTGCTGTAATCTTGGATGATCCAGGGTTAGAATTACTTCAGATGTTTCTTCCACATCTTTCTCCTCTTCTTCTCTTTTGTGTATTCTTATTACACTTATGTTATACTTCTTATATGTCTTCCATAGTCCTTAGATACTATTTTTAAAAATTCTTTTTATTTTTGCTTGTCAGTTTGGGAAGTTTTTATTGATGTATCTTCAAACTCACTGATTTTTTTTTCTTGGCCATGCCCAGTTTACTAAAGTGCCAAGAAAGGCATTCTTTATTTCTGTTATAGTGTTTTTATTTGTAGTATTTCATTTTATTTTTTTAATTTTAAGAGAGTTTCCATCTCTCTTCTGTTCTTACGTATTTTCCACCCTTGCCATTAGGTCCATTAACATATTAATAATATTTATTTTAAATTCCCTGACTGATAATTCCAAAATTTCTACCATACCTGAGTCTGGTCCTAATGCTTGTTCTCTCTCTTCAAATGGTGGTTTTTATTTTGTTTTGTTTGTCTGTTAGTATACCGTGTAAATTATTGTCAAAAGCCAGGCATAATGTACTAAGTAAAAGGAACTGAGGTAATAGGTCTTTAATTTGAGATTTTTACATTTATCTGGCTAAGAGTTAGGCTGTGTTTACTGCTTGCTATAGCCATAGATATTAGAGGCTAAAATTCTCTCTGGTGTCCTTGATTTCCACTCTCCTGTTATCTTTGGTTTTACCTAGAGACTTCTTAAATAAGGCCTGAATTGTGCAGTTATTTTTGCTATAATATCCTATTGTTATACAGGAGCCCTATTGATGTCTTGTTAAAGTGTAGGGTAAGGGAAAGCAATCTGTAATCTTATGATTAGATTTCAGTCTTTTAGTGAGCCTTGTCCCTGGGCTATGACCATCACAAGTGCTTCTCAGCTTCTCTCCCACCTCCATTAGATGAGACAGGAAGGATAGAGGGAGCTGGTGCTGGCTATTTTTCTTCCCCCACTTCAAAGACTAGAGGGGCTGCCATCAGATATTTCCCTTTTCCCATATACTTTGAGGACAGGCTGTTAAGGAGAATAGGACTCTTTGGGTATATTTCATAATGTTTACTTTTTCCTTCTTTTGCCGGGAGCATAAGGGGATTTTTCTCTAGTTTCCATGCTGAAAACCTGGTGGGGCTCCTGGAGGTAAACATTCTAAAAGTGTGCTCTTCCAAAGATTGCCCCCCCCAGGGGGTTTTATATATAAAGCTAGTTCATAGTCTTCAGAAATTAGTAAATTATCCTTAAGTGCTCCTGTTAGTTGCTGGCTCCTGTGTTTGCTTCAGCTTGCAGTAAGTTGTGATTCTCTGTATCACCTGTCTCTGTGGTTTTTGGGGTAGTGGTTTTTCACTGTCACCATAAATATCTGATGAATATAAGAATAGTTGTTGCTTTTCAGTTTGTTCAGATTTTTTCTTGTTGTATGGATGGTAGTGACAACTTCCAAATTTTGCATGTTGAATCAGAAACTGGAAGTCAACACCTGCATTAGAATTATAACTTGGGGGGTGGTGCTGGGGTGGCTCAGTTTGTTAAGCATCTGACTCTTGGTTTTGGCTTAGGTCATGATCTTGGGGTCATGGGATCAAACCTTGTGCTAGGCTCTGTGCTCCTCACAGAGTCTGCTTGAGATTTTCTTCCTTTCTCTTCCTGTCCCTCTGTCCCTCCTCCTGCTCTCAATGCATTATCTCTCTCTCTCTCTAAAATAAATAAATAAATGAAATCTTTTAAAAAATGAGTTATAACGTTGGATTGTGTTTTGGCCGTATTGGTAAATATTATGACCACTTTTTTCAATAGTTGAAAAACTAAGGTTTAGATCAATGAATTGGCATGTTTAAGAACATACAGCTTAGGATTCCAACCCAAATATTTGAGTCTAGAATGTACACTTTAACCACTGTAGGGTACCAACTTTAGCATTAGGACTATGAAGAGAGAAAGAGAAATAGAGCTAGGGAGGGGAAAGACTTTGTCAAATTTGTTATCCTGTGAATTTGGAGTATGGGTAGGGATGAAAAGGGGCAAAGTTGATACCTAATTTACAATTGTGCTCCTATGTCTTCCATCTTTAAATTGAAGAAAGTTCAAGTTCACTACAGATTGTTAGGTAGATGCCTAGATACTCTATGAAATAGTCCAGTCTCCAGGTGAAAGGAGAGAAATTGGGTCAGAGTGCATGAATATTAAGTATTTGAACAAAAGTAACTTGAGGACCAGAGATTACGTGATTGGTTTATGGTTGTCCAACTACTTTGTGTCTGAACTTCAGAATCAGAATAAATATTTAAATAAATCTTCCTGGTATATTTGCCATGAGAAATGAGTCCTGTGCTCTGAAAGCCCTGAAATAACCAGACCAACAAATCAAACTGATTAAATAATACCTGTTTGTATGATGATGATATCTCAGAAATGTACTGTGAATATGGTAGTGACTGTTTCAGGGTGGAAATTCCAACATCCAAATGTGGCTAGCAACATGTTATATTAAGAAACTTGGTCCACAGATGTTCCTACTGAACCTTCTAGGCTCCCAACTTAGTAAATACTGGCAATTGACAAGTGCCACTCAGGAAGGCTGGCAGAGAGGGAAGGAAGTTGGGCTTTAAGGATTGACATTATTTTGATTGAACAAGGAGGTTGTACAACAAACGGCTCTATGAGGGATCAGTCAGGACATGAACTGGAGCTGTTTATTGAACTTAGGTACCTCTGCAAGACTGGCCTTCAGCAAAACCTTCAAGCTGATGAAGTTTATTTTAATTGTCCCAAAGTACAAATATAAGGGACCTGCTCATATTTAAGGCTTTGAAGGTTTTTCCTCACCTCAGATAAACAACCATCTTTAGATTTGATTACATGTTTCAAATTTCTTTGCCTAACAGGCTGTCAAAATTAAATTAATTGGATATGGAGCAATGAGGTATGACAATGATGCTTGTTCACTAGGAGAGAGGTCATAGGGAGATTGGGGACAGGGGAGAAGCAATGACAGTAGTAAACCTAGCAGCCAGCAGTTTAAGGGAAAGATGCTGTAAACAGTGGAGTAAAAAGGCTGGAAGACTTTGGAGATTTGATATAGGTACCCAGATATGTGAAGGATAGCCAAGGAAATAATTTTGTAAAGGATGGGTTTCTTGATGTTGGTCATCTATAAGCTTCTTCTGAATAAAATAGAGTTTCTCTACCCACCTGCTAGGATTAGTGTTGGAGTGGCCTCTTAAGAGCTATACATTTTCAGCGGATTAAAGTATTATGTTCCTGGGGATGGTTAACCAATTAGTGAAGATTTGTTTTCATCTGATTAGTCCATTAGCACCAATTTTCACCAAAGAGAGCTGGAGGTTTGGAGGAGACATAATCCAAGATTGTGAAAGTTTAGGGATAGAAAGCATTCTCTGTGCTGAAGACCACCATATATAGTGCTCCCAAGAGTGTAATGAATAAACTCTGTAAGCCTCTGTGCTCTGGCTGCTCACATAGTAGTATATGTTATCTTCATATGTAGAGTAAGAAACTTAAGCAAATTTGACCAAGATAACAGAACTTGGGTGAACCCCAGATTTTGACTTAGAGCTGTCTTGCTCTGACTACAGTTTACCTTTTCATCTATACTACATTGTCTCTAGAAGGGTGGAGATGACCTGACAATAACATTTTCCTATGCCAAAGTTTAAAAAAATCCACAAAACTCTATTAGGTACAAATAATCTTTTATAAGGCTAGATAGCAACTTGGAAGGCAGTTGGGACTATCTCGATCTAGCCCAAAGAATGTGTAAAGATTCCAGGCTGTTCTTCAGCAGGGGTTATTTTCTAACTCTTATACACTCTTTAGATTTTACTTCCTAGGGAAAAAAGAAATCAAAGCAGTGTGCTGGAAAAATGAAAATGGTTAGAGCTAATTGCAGATGGACTTTCCCCAAAAATGACATTAGAAAACAAAGTCATTTGTCTTTGAATACAATGAGTGTGTGGGCTCATTTTCCCACCCCCACCACTGCTGTGTGAAAGTGAAGCAGCTCAGTTTTCATTTTCCTTTCCTCTCAAAATGCCCAGAGGGACCATATTTTTGTTTAATAACCTTCAGAATGATTCTTTAGAAATCTGAGGCTATTGGAGTTCGAAGCAATGCGAAAATAATTGTGGATTATTATTGTATGACGATAGTGGCAGCTGGACTATTTTTTTTTTGTTGTTGTTCAGACTTTCTTCTTCATTTTCCCAGAAACCTTATATCCCAAGGTTTAACTCAGAAGCAAATCTCATATAGGTGATAAACCTTGCCAGACATGGTATGTAATATAATTTCAGACAGACCCTTAACTGTTCTTTGGAAAGACCCGAGGGAGTGAAGCAAACTTATATCTAGATGCCCTAGATAGTATTACTTTTATTTACTCTCTGACAATGTGTGTAGATAGTTGTACTGGACATAAAGCAAGCATATCTCTTAAATATTGTACCTGTGAACTTAAGTGCCAGTTCTTGTGTTTTGTTGTCAAAACTCCTGCTATCATAAAAGAAAAAGATCTGTTACAGTAAGAAACTATTAAATGGATACTCATTCGATTAAATCATTTTACACACACACACATGTGCATACATGTACACAAGTATGTAGAGCTGGGGTTGAGAGTCAACACTGATTCTATCTTTATGTGAATGTTTAGGATGTATTTGTGGAGGGCAGGAGTGGGGGTGAGGGAGAGAAGGCGTTGAAGAGATGTTGTATATACCATAGTGGGAAAAGAGAAAAATTCTCTTAACAATTATTTACATCATTGGCCTCACAATCATTTTTTCATTGTCTTAACTGATAGATTCAAAATTTAGATGATAAAATATTTTTGCCTTGATTATTCAGCACTCCCTCACAGTTGTCCCCTCCACCTCCTCTTGATGTTTGTATAGCTTTTGGCCACAGTTTGGTTGAACATTTGAGATGAGTGGTAGACAAACTGGAACCATATCTAAAAAGTAGTCTGAGAAAATTCCCAAAAGGCAAAGCCACTTGGCTGAATATTCTTACATACTTGGTTATTGCTATGTCTTTGTCACTCTCTGGAAAATTGTTAAACATTCCTTTCTAGAGAAATCCAATCTTAGTAGCAAGACTCCCTCATGTTCCCATCAGGCGTGTAGAAAAATTATCTTCCAAACCCAGATCTTATTCTCTGCTCATATGTCACTGAACTCAGAAAATGAGCGGATAATTTCTCCTTTTTATTACTAGAACAAAATGTGTCCTTATTTTACCTAGCTATGTCTCTAAAGAACTGCTTAAGCCTAATTTTCTTGACCCTTGCTCTCACCCCCACCCACCTAGATGGATCTCTTGATTATGGGAAGGGAGACTCTGGAATATTAGCATCAGTCTTTAACTATAAGAAGTAGTTAATAAAATTATTGTAGACTATATTGTCAATGTAAAAGCTTATTATGAATTTTTAATAATGCCTCAGACTCCCTTGTAGTATGCTTTGTTACTAAGTGAACACTATTCTTTTAGGACTCTTAGGAAAATCCCTGTCAAATAGAAAAAAATATGGGACTTTATAATGATATTAAGCAACTTTTAAGGTTTTGCTATATCCTTTTTACATCTTGGGGAGTTTGTATGCTTTTCCATTTTTGCAGAATATCTCTAAAGACTTTCTGCACTTGGGATCAGTCTTTTAAGGTAGCTATTGGGCTCATAGTTGTGATATTTAAATTGGACACATTAAGATGCTGTTGTGATTTTTTATGGTCATTGACTTAACTCTAGTTATATATTTTGAAAAGTAAAGAGAAGAGCATAAGAAAGTGAAAGTGCTAATTTGTCAGTACTAAGACTTGATGAGAACTTAAATATTTTTGTTTGTTCACAAATATTTTCTCTGCAGGAATGTAAGCCCAAAATGTGGAGAAGTATAATAATACAGAAGGGAAATGCTCTTCTAATCCAAGAAGTTCAAGAAGAAGATGGAGGAAATTACACTTGTGAACTTAAGTATGAAGGAAAACTTGTAAGACGAACAACTGAATTGAAAGTTACAGGTAAGAATTGGTTCTACCAAATTATGGCAAGTGAAAATTTGGAAACAAATGGAGGGTTTTAGAAGGAAGGAGCATGGAGGGATGAGTGAGCCTGGTCATGGGGATTGAGGAGGGCATAGATTTTATGGAACACTGGGTGTTATATGCAAACAATGAATCTTGGAACACTACATAAAAAACTAATGATATACTGTATGGTGACTAATATAACATAAAAATAAATAATAGTTTGTTATGGGAAGAAAGAGTTTCCAAAACAAACAGCGAATTTGCAGTGAATTTAGGATTGGCTACAAATCAGTTTGTGATTTTGAGTTTGAAAGCTCACTGTTAATAAGTTGTACTGATAAACTATATGTGGAATATGGACAATTGATTTAGGGAACATGAGGCCAACTGCTGCATATCTCTTCTCTGCCTTTATGATGTGTTTTTAACTCTTCATTGTTACTAAGCATCTCAGAAAAGATATACTGGAACCACTTTAGAATGTTGATATGTAGAATCTCCTTGTAGGTAATGCCTGCCTCAGAATGAGATTCTACTGGGCTTTTGGAATGATACCCTCTTGGACTGCATCCAGAATATCATTTATACAAAACTGCTCATAAATGACTGATGTTATTGTGTGCTTCTAGTGATTCTTAAATGGAAAAAAATCCCAAAAAATAGTATGTATATGTGTATTTTTAAAAAAGATTTTAGTTATTTATTTGACAGAGATCACAAGTAGGCAGAGAGGCAGACAGAGAGGCAGGCAGAAAGAGAGAGGAGGAGGAAGCAGGCTTCCCGCTGAGCAGAGAGCCTGATGCGGAGCTCTATCCCAGGACTCTGGGATCATGACCTGAGCTGAAGGCAGAGGCTTTAACTCACTGAGCCACCCAGGCGCCCCATACGTGTATTTTAAATCTGAAGTACAAGTAAAATATAAACTAGTAATTCTACTTATACCAAATGAAGGAGAGAAACTCAGGATATTCTGATCTGGTGGAGAAGGTTAGAAAGTAGCTTTCAGTGATATGACAGAACCTAATACCATAAATGTTATCCCTGATGATGGGTATGATGGGTCCAAGAAATTTCATGACAAAAGTCTACCTGCTATTGTTCCTGAGAAAACCTTGCCTAATTTTTTTCTTCTTATCTATGTTTTAGATGTATGTGTGTGTGTGTGTGTGTGTAAGTGTTCACACACACATTTTTATTGTAGATAAAATCTGAGCCATAGTAAAATTTGACATTATCCAGACAATCATAATTATGATTATATTGATTAACTTAAGACTGATGCTCTTGGGCATTACCAGTTTAACTATGTAATATTGACATCAACTAGTTGATTAATTATAACATATTCACACAAATGTTAGAAATACAGATTTCCTTCTATGTTATTTTTGCATATGTTCATCTGACCTTTTTGGGGTAGTATTAAAATCAGTCTACTAATAATGACATTTGCGGAGTAAGTTCATTGGTGTAACTCATATTTAATTAAGTTTTTGATCACTAAGAGTCAGCAGTTTGTTTTGTCTTTTTCAAAATTCTGAATGTTAGCACAAGGAATAAAAAATATTTTATCAGGGGGCACCTGGATGGCACAGTTTGTTAAGAGTCCAACGCTTGGTTTCAGCTCAGGTCATGATCTCAGGGTTGTAAGATTGAGACCCAAGTCAGGCTCCGTGTTGATGTATGTACGTATACTTTAGTTCATTTTCTATCCTAATACATGACAGTTCTACTTATCTGAATTTGTAGAGTAACTTCTGTGGAGGTTTAAATTATTCTTTTAATTAGTATTGCACGTCTTTTCCTGTATGAGCTTTCACAATAACTAACCCTGGTGGGCCAAATCATATAGGAAAATCTGCTTTTGGTTGATTTCTTATTTTCTCAATGTGAACTAGACTTACTGTCTCATTCAAGGAGAAGAGTCAATCAGGAAGTTATACATCATTAATAAGTGACCTGACCATGCACAAATCCTTCCAGTATCATCAGTTTGACCACAGTCACATAATCCTTATCAGCTGTTTGCAGAACACCTCCATTAGGAATTATTTTCTAAAATTTGTAACATTATAGTGGTTGGCTTGGGTTTAAGTTGGACCAGAATAAAGTTAACACCAAACCTCTTTTATGCTCCCATCTGATGGGTTGTGGTGACAATACATTTAATTTTTTTTGTTTCTTTTTAGATTCTGGAAAAACAGAGCTAGAGCTACTACTTTTGGGCATTTTATAAGGTGTTAATTCACTTTCCCTAAACTTTTCACGTAGTTGAACTATACTTTTAAAATTTCACCTCAACTCTACTTCCAAGAGATTTTCAAACTTTAAAGCACATCAGAATCATGTGGAGGAACACGGGTAGAATGAAGATGAGGTTCTTTAAATACAGGTTCCTTCTCTTTCCTCAAGATTCGAATTCAATACATCAGTAACAATGGGAACTTGCCTTTTTTTCCAGGTAATTCTGTTGTATGCCTTCTAAGGATTATGTTTGGAGAAATAGTAGCTGAGAGAATAATGCCAAAGAAGTCAATCACAGGTTTGATTTTCTTGTGGGCATGTTAGTTCACATACACACACACCAAACTCATTTTCATAGGCCCCAAATTGTTTTACCTAACTTCCCAAGAGCTGTCAGAAACTATAAATCCTTGGTCACCAAAGGAAATCTGTTAAGGGAATGTGGGGATAAAGCAGCCTCAGCCACTGAAACAGTAATTTTTCATTTACTGTTTGAGTAAAAATATACTGAATATGTATTGCATGCTGGAGAAAAAATAATTCAGGATTATCCTTGGGTCAGTGGTCATTATTCTGATAAGAAGATATCAAGTTTATATATTTATTAATATACTTCAAATGTTATGTTTGATGTAGAAACAAAGTGGTCTCTTGGTATACCAGTTCAAGAGGTTTTTTTGTGAAGATTTATTTTTAATTTGTACTTTTCTAGAGGTTTTATTTATTTATTTGAGAGATAAAGGGAGGGAAAACATGAGCAGGGGGAGGGGCAGAGGGAGAAGCAGGCTCCCCTCCAAGCAGGGAGCCTGATGTATGGCTCCATCCCAGGATCCTGAGATCATGACCTGAGCGTAAGGCAGATTTTTAACTGACTTGAGCCACCCAGTTGCCCCTAATTTGTACTTTTATGTAAGTTATATTGTGATTCGTGTCAGTATTACAAAGCGATTAAACAGTTTATCCTCTCATAATTCAAAATATAAAGCTGGTATTATTTAAAACATAACCCTCTCATACTTGTTTTCAGTTTAGCAATATGCAGATATGGAATAGGAATTTCAATATAAAATAATAGGATTGGCTAATTACAAAATTATGTAGAGTGTGATTCTTTAAAATTATATATTATAAGTATGCAAAATATAAAAGTTTATCAAAATTTTAAGACTTTTTTTCTGTTTTTTAAAATTTATAAGTCTGAGAAATACTTCTTCAGTAAAGCAAGTGTTTTTTTATTTTTTAAGTGTATAGGTGCTACTTGTTTTAAATAGATCAGTTACAAAAAGATCCAGATATTCAAGACTGATGAACTAGAAGGTAATCATTGGTTTTATGAAATGATTTTTTTCCATATAAAAGAATTCATTGTAAGATTTCTTTAAATAGCCAGCTTTCCTGCTGCATTAAAATAGGATTTGATTTAAATGCAACTTTTCTGGAACACTTTTAGTATATAAATTATTTCAGGCTTTTGTGATGTCATGGACATTTCCTTTTATTTCTTTGGAGGGTACAGATGAATAGGGAAGGGTATAACAACAAATAGACATGTACATTAGTGTGTTTAGGTCGTTTGTCAAAGACACCAACAGCTAACAATTTTATTTCCCACAGCATATTTTAGGTAGCTGTTTGTTATTTTAGAGATATTTTCCCTTTATTCGCACATTAAATTTTGTGCAGATGGCTAGTTGAAGTGGTAAGAAGAGAAGCGTGTGTTGATTATATGATAATGAGAATGTAGAACAGGTGATAATGGAAGAAGATGAGGAGTGGGAGAGGATAGGAAAGATAAGGTAATAGGGTCTCCTGGGATTAGAGGAGAATATCTGCCTTGGGAGGGTCAAAGGCAGCCATAAATTATAGGGGCTTCCCAAAATGAACACCAGCAGGAAACCAGCGCTAATTAACTATATTTGGAAAATAATTCACCATTCACCTGACAAATCATTCACAAATGCATGATTTTATTCAGCTTTTTAGAAATGCACTTGGCTGCTTAGGAAAAAAAAACACCAACCTGTTCGTTGGTGACTATGCAAATAATACCAGTCCTCCTGATTATTATAAACAGCTCTAGAGTTCCAGATTTGGGATTCTTTACATGTTAGGATAATCTTTTAATCCATTTGTGTCTAAATGCTGTGGCTAGAAAGAGAGGTTTATTCTATGGATATATTTCAAGGATTTGCTGCTAGGTTACTATTAAGCAATGGTAGCACACAATCTGGATACACAAAGCTTGGTAAAATTACAGAGTAGAAATTGGGATCAGTTTTTGGTGAAGATGTTCAAATGCATGGCTTCAGTAAGTGCTTTTAATTTCACTTCGCCAAGTTATAACTAACTGTAGTGCATTGTTGTCTGTGTCCTTGAGACTGCATAGTTTATTAGAATAACCTTTCTCTGGTGTAGAGAATGGCTGCTATTTACACACAGAGGGAGCAATTTCACATCAGGCTTGAAGTCAGGCTTTTGTTGGCCCTGGCTGTTTATTTATGAGTCTACTGTTAATGCTGAGACATTGAGGTGAAAGTGGGTTTAGGAGAAACAGGGGAATGTGGAGATATGGTGGAGAGTTGGGGGAAGAAACAGAATGGAGATTCTGACTGAGTAATGATAGTATAATAGGAGAAGTGATCTGTAAGCCAACAACTACATGATAATCATAATAGGGGGACCCAGAGATCTAATATCTATTGAGAGCTCACTTTGTGGCAGACATTATGCTTAGTGTTTTTCATTCATTTTTTTCATTTAATCTTCAGAACAACCATATGAGGGTAGATACTATTACTGTCCCCATTTTATTGAGGAAGAAAACTTAGGTGAAGTGACATGCCTTCAGTCATATATTTCGTAATTGACAGAGCATGGATATGAATCTAGGTCTTTCTGACTCTTAAATATAACTTTTTAACCACCACCAAGAACAAACCATATATTGCCAGATATATATTACATATATTGAAAAATATATCAAAATAGTGATCATAATGTTCATTATTCCACTATAATTTCCTTTCTAGACATTAACTATTCAAAATTTCCTGTTGGAATTTAGATACCACTAAAAAGGATGCACTTGACATTTTGGAGCCTAGTCCTTATAGATCTCAGTGAGTACCTTAGAGTAGATCAATAGGAATGGGACACAGAATTAAATTTAAACTTAGGATGGTGCCAGGAAACAGGAAACAAGAAAAAGTAAGGTTCCAAGAAAAGCAAGAATGTACAGAAGATGAAATTTGCCAAGCTTCATATTTTGGTGTCAAATGGCACTATTAATATGAAAATCCATATTGAGAAAAAAATGGATTCTAGTAAGGTTCATAGCAGTTATCATAATGATTTTTTTTAAAGATTTTATTTATTTATTTGACAGAGAGATCACAAGTAGGCAGAGAGGCAAGCAGAGAGAGAGGGAAGCAGGCTCCCCACTGAGCAGAGAGCCCAATGCAGGCTCTATCCCAGGACGCTGAGATCATGACCTGAGCCGAAGGCAGAGGCTTTAACCCACTGAGCCACCCAGGTGCCCTATCATAATGATTTTAAGCTAACAGAAGTGAAGCAATGGAGAACAGTCTAGTTAAACAATGTTGATTCAATTGGTAGAGAGGAGTCAACACATAAAACGGTGCCTACTCTGTGCAACAAGGAACATAGGATTCAGGTTTCTTAATGTGATTCTGAAATCAGACAGGTGGACAGAATTATGTTCCCTTTGGAACCTGAGAATTTTTTTTTATTTTTTTCATTAGAACAAATAGTGTTTTAAACAGTTTCTAAACTTTTCCAATTCTAAGAAATGTTAATAGTTATTTCTGGAAGAGAGGAAGGAAAGGAGAGGAGGGGGTGGAGAAAGGTTCTGTGGCAATGTGTTTATCTGCCTGGTCAAAGTTAAACAGGTCTCTTTTTTGCAAGGCATTTCAGGGCATCTTAGTGTATATCATATTCTAACATGTATTACAGTTTTCTGAAAGGAGGATGAAATATAATAGTTTAGGACATTTCCTAAACATGTATGATCACATAACATAATCCATCCCCACTAGACTAAACTATGGCTCAGAGTTTAAACCATTTGCCCTGGGGTGGCAGCTGGTGAATGGCATGGCTCCGACTAGAGCCCCCATCTTCTTATTACTAATATACTGTTTTTTTCTATCCTATCCCATTATTACTCTGTCCTTAGTCCCTTAATCCTGGGTTCTGGGCCAGAAAAAGAGGAGATGTATCCCCAGAAAGACTCCAAAATTGGAGACTTCAGAGCTCAGGTCTATGGATCCCTGAAAAAACCTGGTATATAAAATGTTCACTTGCTAACCCATGGTTTTGGCTTAAAGAAGAGATAGCTGTGATTCTATTCCTTCTATAAAAGGAAAAGCATTTACTGCTGATGACTGAATCTAAACCAGCAAGAGGGTAATGCCCTAATCAATAGTCAAATGCTTCTAGAAGCCAGGTGAATCAGGTACCTGAATGGGTGTGTAAATAACATG
The DNA here is from genome assembly GCF_010015895.1 of Lontra canadensis. NCBI lineage: Eukaryota > Metazoa > Chordata > Mammalia > Carnivora > Mustelidae > Lontra > Lontra canadensis. The sequence goes on along the minus strand of NW_022631166.1, from coordinate 992,412 downwards.
GAGAGGCAAGCTGGAGAACACTAGCAGTATTGACTTAGCCCTAGCTGTCATCATGTGAACTTAAGGATCCAGTACTATTAGGCCCTTTAATTTTTGAAGAGATTGTAGAAGTCTGGATTTTTATGTGGAGATCTGTGGTTTATTCATCATTGTGTGGACTAAGTAAAGCATGCCTATATGCTGAATTCAGTTTGGAAATTGTCTTTTTGTGGCCTTTCCTTAAAGAGTTTGGTTCAATAGCACTTAGAAACAAGTGAATGACTGTATGGCTGGCTCAGAATTTCCTCCACTACTTCCACCCCCAGCAGTGAGCAGGGGAAAAAAGCAAAAACAAACAAACAAAAAACGTAAGTGTCCTGGAGAGCAGTTAATAGACAAACTGAGAACAGCACTCAGAAGCCATCCTAATCACACCACCCAACAGACTGGTCAATCCAAGCAGGGAGTGAAGGGTGCAATTTATGGATGTAATACTACAGGAGGGGTATTGGTGAATTTATCACCTTACAGAGAAGAACAATTTAAATGATGAAGCAAATTGGTCTCGAATATTACAGATATATGAAAAGCCCTGGGGATAAAGTACCCACCTTGAAACTGCCCCAAAGCAATGCAATGTGAAGCAGTGAGGGAAAAAAAATCATTAGCATATGTTCTCTCTCCTTCATGTTCTGAGCAACCAGTTAACATGATCTGAATGTCTGTGTCCTGATTATCATGTGAGAATGTATCTCGTTTATACCTTTCGTGTGACTTAATGAGGATAGCCCTCAGCATTCAATAGTTCTTTGCCACATTAAGGAAACTTTCACATGACTGACTGTGCATTTCATAATTGACTGTTCTTTTGCATGGTCGCAGGTGCAAAAATCTCGTGACCAAAACCGGCCGGTAGCAGCTCCTTTGCCTTTCCTCATAGGACTCCCTCTCCCTTCTTGGGTGACCCTGGCCTTTTCTAGCATACCCAGCCCACTGTGAATGACATCTTTGTCCCTTCTCTGACTCTTTTAAATGTCCTAATGTCTTGTCTTTTCTGTAGCCCATCTCCTCAGATCCTTGTTTTCTGCTGGTTCTAATCTAATTCCTCAAAGAGATAAAGAATTCCTAACTGATAATGGCCCAAAATGTTTCCCTTTACAGCTATCATATTTGCAGTTTAATAGATATTTCAATTCTGTAACTCATAGGCATGACTAATGGTGGGAATTTCTGGCAGCTTTGCAGTGCCTGTGGGGGGGCCTTTCCCAGAGTGTCACAATTCATACCCTGCAGGTGGCTGCTTGCTCCCTCTAGAAACAAGGTCAACTCTAGTCATGACCTTGGGTGACTAGGAGAAAAGAAAAAAAAAAGCCTGCTTAGAGTTAGTGGGAAGGAAGGCCTTGAGAATCAGTCTAAGGAGTGATTTTTCCCCTCTTCCTTTACTGCCTCTGTTGTTTTGTCTTTCCCTTTTTCGCCCTATTTCTCTCCTCCTGCCTCAACCTATGATATAGGGCTATCAACCCTGTTGGTGACAGACAAGGTCAAAGATATTTCCAGTCTCTGTCTTGAAAAATGTTTGCATGTTTCTATGCCTTATAGGGAGACAAAAAAAAAATTACTAATTGTCCCATTAGCAGAAAGCTGGTCTTGTTTCTCTGCAAAGTTTCTCTGGACTATAAGAACATTTATTCCTGTGGGTTTGCTTCATAAGTAGCTGTACAGGAGACCAGCTTGGAGGGCTGAGGGTGAGCAAGTTAGAGCACATGGCAGCAGGATATGACAAACGTGCCCAATCCAGGTCAGTTCTGCTCCAGTGGCTCTCTTCCATCACCTGAGGTGATCATTGACTCCTTGGCTGACTCCTCTGACTTGAGTTAGGGGTAGGGGAGGGGATTCTTGGGAAGGAATTACAGTGTGACTTCTAGGTGTATAGACCTCTAAGATCCATGGACACAGGTTTCCCTAGGTCTGTTATGTTCATTTGTGAAATTCTCAGCTACCTTGCTCTCCTCCAACCTGAAAGTAGTGGTTTGAGCAAGCTAAGACTATTCTCTCAAGCCAGTCTTCTAGAGGATGAAAATGAGGAGTTTGATATGGTGGGAGATTAGCCATGAGTCAGATCCAACAGAATGGAACAGATGCTCAGAAGACCACCATTTATTGGGTCAGGTATTGTATTGTACAATCAGTCAACGTTCACAATAACCATGAAAGTTAGGAGATATTTATTTTATAAGGGAAGAAAGGGAGACTCAGAGGAGATATGTTACTTGTCTATGATCACACAGATAGTAAGTGGTAGAATCAGGATTCAAACCCACATTTGTTCCAAAACCTTGCTCTTAAAGCAACCAGCTAAAAACTACCTACGTGGCTTCTGCACACAACAATGCTCACCAAATGCCACTAGTTCCTTTTCTTCCTGCTTTCTTGCCTGCTTCATGCTCTTTCACTCCCCTTTGCTAAGATGTATTTGTACTTCGGTACTTCTTCCATGAAACCTTCACAGATTAATCTCATTTACAGTTACTAGTTTCTTTATCCTAAATTCCCTTGGCAATTTTACAAAAGTTTTCACCACGCTGTTTGACACTAATTTATAATTAATTATCTTGAAGTACTTGGTGTAGGTTTTGTCTCACCAATTAGACTAATGTCCTCCATATTCCATTGTTTCCCATACAAAGGTTTACCTTGACATTTAGATATACAATTATGGTACTAGGAGGGAAACACTAAGTTTTCCCATATATGATCTCATTTAAGCATGTGAAAATCCTGAGTGGTAGTGTCACTTTAGCCCCACTTTACCAATGTTGAAGTTGAAATTCAGAGAAGTTAAGTAATTTTTCTCAGTGTCCTACTGTAACTAAATAATAGCACTGGAGTGAAGATTCAGGTGGTGGTGGTTGTTTTCTCAAAGCCTGAGCCCCTTCCACTAGTAAATCCTTATAGAACTATATATTATTTGCAGTACTCTAATCGGATTTGACTATAACAAATTTTCTTATGTGGAGGTGGATAAGATCTTTTGCTGAGAAAAATATCTAGAGGAAGTCATTTCTAAGAAATTTTAGCCAGACAAAGAATTTGATTTGTAGAGAAGACCTGTGGAAAACTGAAAACTTGATTTGCTTCTTTGGACCTTGCTTCAGAATCAGAAAAACATGACTCAAGTATAATAGTAGCTGTGTGACTTTGAGAAAAAAATAATTTATTCTTCTGAACTTCAGTTTTTCCCCATGCAAAATAAGGACATGTTAGTGTGTTCAGTGAAGAAAATATATGAAAATCACTTAGAATGGTGTTTGGGTATTAGTAAGTATTTAAAAATGATATTAATTATTATGATTAGCATCATTTTCATCATTATTATAACTGGAAGTTTTGCAAAGATGACCACACAGCCATTTTACCACAAGAAAGCAGTCTAACAAATGGTTTAAGACAAATTGCTATTTTTAATAGGGCGCTTCATTTACAGGGGATGAATTTAAAAAAAAAATTAAGGAGTTAACCAGGGGCTATGACAAACTCAAGCCACAAGGCTACATTCATAGGTATTTGAGACAGCTGGTGTGTTCTGGATTTTTCAATTTTTTTGAGGGAGCCTTGGATGGCTATGTATTTCCCCCTTAGGACTGCCTTTGCTGTATCCCATAGGTTTTGGACCGAAGGATCTTCATTCTCATTGGTTTCCATGAATTGTTTAAGTTCTTCTTTGATCTCCTGGTTGATCCAAGCATTCTTAAGCAAGATGGTCTTTAGCTTCCAGGTGTTTGAGTTCCTTCCAAACTTTTCCTTGTGATTGAGCTCCAGTTTCAAAGCATTGTGATCTGAGAATGTGCAGGGAATAATCTCAGTCTTTTGGTATCAGTTGAGTCCTGATTTGTGACCCAGTATGTGGTCTATTCTGGAGAAGGTTCCATGTGCACTTGAGAAGAATGAGTATTCTGTTGTTTTAGGGTGGAATGTTCTGTATATATCTATGAGGTCCATCTGGTCCAATGTGTCATTCAATGCTCTTGTTTCTTTATTGATTTTCTGCTTGGATGATCTGTCTGTTACTGGGAGAGGCGTGTTAAGATCTCCTACTATTAATGTATTCATATCAATATGACTCTTTATCTTGATTAACAGTTTTCTTATGTAATTGGCTGCTCCCATATTGGGGGCATAGATATTTACAATTGTTAGATCATCTTGGTGGATAGTTCCTTTAAGAATGATGTAGTGTCCTTCTGTATCTCTGACTACAGTCTTTAGTTTAAAATCTAATTTGTCTGATATGAGAATTGCTACCCCGGCCTTCTTTTGAGGCCCATTGGCATGAAAGATGTTTCTCCATCCCTTCACTTTCAGTCTGGGTGTATCTTTAGGTTCAAAATGGGTCTCTTGTAGACAACATATGGATGGGTCCTGTCGTTTTATCCAGTCTGCAACCCTGTGTCATTTTATGGGCGCATTTAGGCCATTCACATTGAGAGTGATGATTGATAGATAACATTTTTATTGACATCGTGTTACCTTTGAAGTCTTTCTTTCTGTAGATTGTCTCTATATTTCTGTTCAATGCTATTCTTAGGATTTTTCCATAGGTATTTAAGGCCAAACTTTTTCATTCAAGGAGATGCAATCATGTGGAATAATTTGTCAATTAAGATGGTCAGAGAAAATATTGTTGTTTATATAAATGAGCTTTTGCAGCCAGCAAGACATTTTAATGATGTGTGAGCCAAGAACAAAGGCTGCTGAGACAAAGCTGAGGTGGAATTGAATCCCGAGAACAAGCATGTTAAGGAAAGTGGTCTTTTCCTGTCCAGCAATTCCTTATGTCATTATGATTCATCACTGATGGTTTATAAAAGCAGTTAAATTGCCTCCTTTGGCTGTCAAATAGGAAAATAATTCATCAGTTCAAGTCTATAAATCATTTCTTGGTACTGGGTGTACTTTATATAACTAGAAATATCTTCGTGATTTGACACTATGCTCCTGTGGGGATCCTGAGGAGTAACTGGGAAGCACTAGATACAGAAGCCCAAGTGATGAGCTGCATATTCATGCTTTGATTCTGTCTGACTGGTTAGGAATAACACCCCACTTGTGTATCTGGCATATAGTAGTCATTTAATACATTTGTTGAATGAGTGAATTTAAATCTTTGTTGTGTTTTGAATCCTTTGCTTCAGAGCCCACCTAGACTGTCTGATAACTCTTTCCACTGCAGTCTGTGAAAATGAGATTAAAAAGGCAGTGATAATTATGTTCAGAAGATAGTGGGCCAATACCCTGACTTGTTTGCTCAGTTTTTATGGTCAGGTCATCATAGCCTCACTATAAACTCTCGTATGAAAGTTACATGAGAAATAATTGGGCTTTCACTTTTCTTAAAGAAAGCCTTTTAAAATCATAATCCAATCACCTAGCCGCCCTTGCTCTTAAGATCAAACACCTGGTAGTATCTATATCCTCATTTTTTAGAGGGGATAGGGAGGAACAGAGGAAAAGGGAGAGAGAAAATCTTAAGCAGAGCCCAACACAGGGCTTGATCTCACAACCTTGAGATCATGACCTGAGCTGAAATCAAGAGTCAGACGCTTAACTGACTGATCCATGCAGGCACCCTTATATCCTCATATTTTTGGCAATAAAATTATCTTCATGATACTAATTAGTTTACCTCCTGTCTCTATATGAAGTAAAAGGTGAAAAGAACATTTTAAGACAAGTGAATAAGTATTTATCTAATTCTGTCATTATCAGCCCTGGATCCACAATTAGTATATTTGATATTCTCTTCACATTCATCAAATACTCATTGGCCTTGGCGAATAGAGGTGAACTTTATTCTAAGAGTTAAAAGAGTTAATAAGTTAGCTTTTGCTTTAAGAGATATGGTTCTGCTCTAATTGAGCTTATTAGTATAATGAAGGGTAGGGAAAACATACCTATTAGACAAAAACCTATTAGACATACCCATTAGACAAATAAGCACATGAGTAAGTATATAATTTGTAATTGCAATAAGTGATAAAAGGGAAAATAACAGAGACTGAAAAGTAGATCATTGGCAAAGCCTACTTGAAGCAAAATAACATTGAGATGGGACCCCGAAGTTTAAGAAAAAGTCATCTATGTGAAGAGTGGGGGGAAAAAAATCTCAGAGGAAATAGCATGTTTTAGCTTTGTGGTGTAAAGATCCTTGTAAGTTTAGGGAACAGAAAGAGAGCAGTGTGGTTAGATCACAGGGAGTAGTGGGAGGAGTGAGGTAAAATGAGATTTGGAAGGTAGGCAACAGCTAGATAACACAGTGCCTTAGAAGGTTTTGGTTATCCTAAGAGCAGGAGGATGTCACTGAATAATTTTCAGTAGGAAAATGTCACATTCCTTCTGACTTACATTTAAAAAAAAAATCTTCCTCTGGATGGCCCATGGAGAATAGATGGAAGGAGGTAGAGAGACAAGTTAGGAAGCTATTGGAGCATTTCTGAGAAAGATGATGGTGGCTTGAACTAGAGTGGTAGTAATAGAGATAGAAAAATGTAGACAGATTCAAGAGATACTGTAGAGACAGAAATGATTGGACTTTCTCATGATGATTCCTAGATTTTTGGTTTTAGTAATAGAGTAGGCAATAGTGATATTTACTAAAATGGGGAAGACTAAGGGAGGCAAGATTTTGTGGCAAGATTCAAGATTTCTGTTTTGGCCATGTTTTATTTGAGATACCCATTAGACATCCTAGAGGAGATGTAGAGTAGGCAGTTGGATATATGAGTCTGGCATTCAGAGAGAAGTCAGCAGTAGAAATATAAATTTTGGAGCTATCTGCATGGTATGCATAGTAGGCTACAATGAAGTATTTAATTGTGTGGGGCAACTGATATTACTATAGGGGATCAGTACAAACTGCAGCTTCTAGGCCTTATATTACATATTTTCTCCAGAGGACTATAACAGTGTAAGAAAGCTACTTGTCATGATTTTCCCAAACCTCATCAAGTTGTTAAATATCATATATGGTATTTGTACCTGTATTTTTGCTGATATGTGGAGATGACATCCTGCATTTAGCTGACATTTGAATCTCTCAGAGCTAGAGGAATATGACTAATGACATACTAGATATAGTCACTATTATATATGTCAGGTACCATATTAGTCCTTTTAAATAAGTTTATTTCTAATCATTACCACAGCTCCAAAAAGAACAGGCCCCAATTTATAGATGAAGAAACTCAAGCTCTAGTTACATGACTTGCCCAAGGCAGGTATGCTGGTCTTGTCCCCATTCCAATCCCACACTTTGGGAAAAGTAACTCTAAATTTCTTTTCAAGGTTCTTCCAATTTCCTAAGCCTTTTAAAACTGAAGGAATAAAGATTGAGACATGCAAACTTGCTGCTAGATCTCCTCAATTTTGAATAAAAGCCTGCTAAGTTAGATTGTTGCAAGGGCCCTTTTATTAGACTTCTGGTATATACATATAGCCTGCTGTTCTGTACCATTGTTTTTCGGTCATTATTCCTCCCACTCAGGCTTATTGAGATAAAACTGACGTTTAAGCTCACTGGTTATTCTGAAGCTGACTGCCTGCCTAGACCAGTAGGTGTCTTTGTACCCTCTGGATACCTTGTTCTAAATTCTTAGTCTGAGGACTACTCCCAACAGGAAGACAAGTCTCTAAGTATGGTACAATGAAGGGAGCATAGAACCTGGTACGTAGTTCGTTCACAATAAATGATAGCTACTATTAGTGTAATTTTATCATCTCATTGAATGATAAATTAAAAGTCCTATAGAATAGGTGTTAACTATTTTACTGGTGAGGAAATCAAGACTAAGTAAGGTTAAGTAACTTGCCCAAGGTCACACAGCAAATAAGAGACTGAGTTAGTATTTGAAGGCCAGCTGTCTGATTCTTACACTTATAATTCATGCATTCTCAAGTTTAATGACCAAGTGAAGCCAGGGGACTGTGGGAGAACATAGGAAGGTAGAGTTAGTTAGACAAAGTAGACTTGATTATTGGAGGGCTTTGAATGTCAGGGAGAAAAACTCATATTCTTGTAATATTTAGGCAGATGTATCATGGAAAGTTAGCAGTTTTCCTCACTGATAAATAAGGTCCAGCTTTTGGACATTAGGTCCTGTTTCCCAAATGAAATCCCTCACAAATATACATAAGCTCTGCTCCTTCATCTATGCCTATTAGAACCCAGAAGGCTTTCCTTACCTTGTGCTATCTGGTTTGCACACCTTTCCTTCTTGTAGTTCCTCATTTGAACTCAATTCAAGTAAGATTTTTCTACATCTCTCTTCTCTGCAAAGCACTATGCTAGTTGCTGCTGCATTATTTGTTGGGGGCATGCAAATGCGCCCCATTGAACCAAGTGGCCTATATAAGTCTAGGAGGTAAAAAGAGCTAGGGAGAAAGATACTGGAGAGGTAGCTAATGTCATTTTCTTGGAGCTTCTGCAAGAGAGAATATGTATTTATTCTGTCCTGTAACCAAATATTCTCCAGTTCTCAAAGCCTCTTTTAAAAATTAATCAATTTATTTCTACTCACTTGGAATTCTAGGTACACAGACTTTAGATTTACCAAATAACATTTGCAAACAAGAAGTAGCTTCAGTTGATAAGAACTGAAAGGGACTTTGAAGAACATACAATCTTATAACCTCATTCTGTAGATGAGCTAGCAGAACCCAGCGAGGTTAATTTATGTGCTCCAAAGACAGTTTGGGAATAACTAAGCTGGGGCTTTTCCTAATACAATGCTGCTTTCTACCACTTTCCACCACCCCACAGTGCCTTTCTAGCTTAGTCCCAAGTCTTGTCTCAGAGGCTTTTTTATGCCAGATTTAATTGATGTCTTCATTATAATTGAAATATTTAAGTCAAATTAATGTACGGCCTTCAGAAAGTTCTGCTGATCTGGTTTATAAAAGTCATTCAAGCAAAACTATGGAAGCATTTGGGATTTTTGACATTTTCCAGAAGACATTAGCTTATATTCTTCAATAACTCTCAGAATTTATGATAGAAGAATGCAATTTCAAGTTAACCTTGGCAGACCCCATATTTATCCTCTTTTGGTTGGTTTGTAAGTCAGTTTTCTAATCCAGAGACTTCTTTTGGTCTTTGAAGCATGCATCCTTCCTTAGAGACAATATGTGCTGCAAAATCACCTCATGAACTACTTTATGAACATTAAGGTCTATGAGCAGGGACACACCAGGAAGCAGAGCTGAGAAAATCATTCCAGCAGCCTTTTTTGTTCTACATAAGTGTGGCAGATAAGAGTATAGGATTTAGAGTCAGAAAGATTTGGTTTAAATTTCTTTTTTTTACCACTAACTTACTGAGTGACCCTGGGCATTGAACTTCTCTGGCCTCTGTTTCTATATATGTTTGTGTATCTTTGTCTTACAGAATTGTTGGGAGAATTTGAGATAACAGAGTAAATGACAGCTATTTCTGTTATTGCTGTTGTCATTATGATTATTATTTACAGCCCTTATGACTAGTCCTACTACTAATAGTCCACTGCTACTACTATTAATATCACTAATCTACTTAGTGAGCTGCAAAGGAGGAAAATGTCCCTGTGTATATATTGGCAGATGGAATCAGCACAAGAACAGAGAAGACTTGAGACAGGGTAAGACGACCAATGATAGGATAAAACAGTTCGTAATAACACGTGGCAGCTAAAGAGTTCAAATAACCTATGAAATAAAAACTGTAACTTAGTTGAATTATGGAAAATATAACTTTATAAATGCATTTGTTGAAAAATAACCCTTTCATTAAACTAACCTGTAAGTTCCAACAGTGAGTGGAGCTATGAGCTAAATATCTTGATAAAAGTCTGCAAAGGGTGCTATAGAAGCCCAGAGGTTGAGAATCTTCTAGAGAGCAGGCAGAGTTGGGGAATTTTGGCAGAGTGGGTGGGAAAGGGAAACCAAAGAGAGAGGTCATTGTGGAGCTGGGTTATTTTGGGTTTGATATGTACTCATTTGTCAGACCTCTCCAGTAGACATTAAGTTTTCAAGGAAAAACAAAACAAAATGACATTTTCCCCCTGCCTCACCTCCATCTTCCCCTTATAACAATAAGCAAACTGGCAGTATATTCCATGCCTATGACTCAAGAGGGAATTCCTAATGTCACTGACAGATTTCTCAGTCTCTGGCAGACTATTCAGTGTTCCTATCCCTTTACAAGACTCCTATAAAGTGGTGTGTAAATTAAATGAGTAAGTTAAATTTGTTTTAATAAACTGAGTAGTTTGCTATTTAATTCTGTAAATTAAAACATCATTTTGTAATTTTTTCCCATATAATTCCATTAAATTCTTCAACTTTGTATAAGGCAACACCTATTTATTTATTTACTTAAGTTTTATTTAAATAACTTCTAAATAGATTTTTCTTATATACATTTATTTTTAAATCAACTTTATTACCCCTGAAAAGTTTTAGTTAATCTCCTTTACCTCTGGTCCCAGGCAACCAACTATCTTTTTTTCACTAGATATACTGGGGAAAATCATCCCCTACCTCTTTTTACTATAAATTAAAATTTTTATATACCAAACTTTAGGCTCTATATGAATGATTACATAGACTGGGGGTAAATGCTGACCACATCATGCTTGCTTTAGAATGCTTCCTGGGGTCATGGTAGTGGTAGTATTTTAAGGAGGGAATTCTAAGAAGGATAATCAGTGGGGGCTACAAAATAATGGGACTTTATTTACAGGAAGTCAGTTAATCATTCCCATACAAATTAAGTTATCAATTGTGTATTGATACTCTCACTTTTTGTTAAAAATGTCACTTTTTTGGTATATATGTATGTATTTATTTATTATGTTATGTTAGTCACCATATGGTACATCATTAGAAAAATGTCACTTTTAACCTTCATATGTCAAGGGTGGTTTATCTGAATGGACTCATGAGTTGTCATACAGACCAGGATTTAAATTCTTGTTCCTCCCTCCTGCCAGCTATCTGAACATAGACAAGGCACTTAGCTTCTCTGTAAAGTAGGAATAATAATATATTCCCTGTAGGATTATTGTGAGGATTAAAAGGAGACATTGTATAATAAAGTCTGCCTAGCACACAAAAGCCATTAACAAATGCAGGTTCCTATAATTCTAAATCATAGACCATCAACAAGTATTTACTGAATACATAATATTCCTGATAATGTGCTAAGAGGCCCTGAGAGGATTCAGAGGAAGACTAAGTTATAAGTTTATGGAGTGATGAAACTGGATGAGTCTTAGTCTAAACCTATCATTTTACTAGAAATCAAGAGAATCTGTAGAGGGGTAAAGTGACTTGCTTGAAATCAACAGCCAGTTTGTTCATCATCTATTTAATAAAAAAATATTTGCTGAGTATCTGCTATACTCTGGGTATTGTTCTAGGGAATAAGGATTTCACAGTAGCTAAAAAAAAACCAACTGTCTTCATGGAGTGTACGTTATAGTTGGGGAAGATAGGAAGATAGACAAGACAAATGAGCAGTGTGTGCATGTGCACATGGAGGGGAGGGGTACTATGGAGGAAAATAAAGCATAATATAAGAAATTTTGACTATATTTTACAGAATGGTCAGATGAGGGCTCAGTGATAAGGTGGTATTTGAATAGAGGCATGACAGAAGTGAGGGAGTTAGTCATGCTGACCTCTCAGAGATGGTTTTTCTAGGTAGCAGGGTAGAATGCAAAGGCTTTCGGTGGAAGCCTTTAGATTTCAAGGAAAAACAAGAAGGCTAGAATGGCTGGAGCAGAGTGAGCAGTGGAGACAGAATTAGGAGATAAGGTCAGAGAGGTGATGGTGGTAGGGTCAGATCATATAGGGCTGCATAGGACTTTGTAAAGATTTGGACACTTACTCTTTGATGAAAAGCCATTGGGGGGTTTTAAGCAGAGGCTTGACATGTTTCAGTATATGTTACAAGGAACATTCTGGATCCTGGGTGGGATACAAAGTAAAGGGGCAAAGACTGGAACAGAGAAGCCAATTAAAAGGCTACTGCTGTAGTACAAATGAAGGTGATGCTGGTTTGAACTAGAGTATTAGCAACAACGGTAATTTAATGTGATAGAATTCTGGTTATGCTTTGAAGGTAGAGCCAACAGGTTTTTTTGTTCATTTGTTTGTTATATTGAATGTGAGGTATGGGAGAAAGAGACAAGACACAAATAATTCCAGCTTTCTTGGCCTGTGTGATTAAAAAAGTAGAGTATCCAATTATTGAGATGGGGAAGATTAAGAATTGGGAGTTTGGTTTTGTACATGTTACATTTGAAATATCTCTTAGACATCTAAGTGGAGATGTTAGATGAGCAGTTAGGTATGTGAGTTTAAGAGAGAAGTCCACCATGGAGAAAAACTTTTGGGAGTGAACAGCATATAAATAGCAAGTAAATACATGAGATTATTGAGGAATGTAGACAGAAAAAGAGATCCTCAAATCTGTGTTCCTTCCATTATGCCACAATGCCTCTCCAGGTACATGTCCTTGAGAGTATTCCTTCATTCCTTTACATAGCATTTATTTAAGAGCTTGTTGTGTGCCAGCCATTGTTTTAGGTGCTAAAACCCTAAAATAAATAAACATTTGTCTCTGCCTTTAAGGAATTCATGATCTAGTAAAGAAATGAGATGCATTAATAATGATAATACAGCATGTTTAGTGCTATGGTAGAATCATGTACAAAATATGGAAACCCAGAATTATCTTGGGTGGAAGTAGGGATGGTGGAAGAAATCTTTGCAAAAGAAGTGACTTTTGATAATGAAATTTCAGTGATGAAACAAAAGCAAAAGTTATCCAGAAATGTTTCTCAGAGTTGAAACATTTGAGGATTATTTTGAAAGATTGTTTATAATATATCAAGAGGACACATGGGCCAAGGGCTAGAGAGTTAGGCAAGGGCCAGATGATTCTGGGTTCATGGATCCCATGCTAAATCCTGGAGCTCAGATTTTATCTTGTAGATGGTTGATTGCCATAGAAGACTTTTAAGTGGGGAAAACTTTTTTATTATTACAGGACTTATGGTGACAAATTGGGAAGGGGGAAAAGAAAGGGTGTCAAGTGAATAACTTCCTAATTTTTCCTTGGGTGATTGAGTTGATTGTTATGCCAAAGTCATGGATTATTGAAACTCCAATATTGAGTATGTCAGAAAGTATATTGAGTATGTCAGAAAGTATAGATCTCTTGCTCAAATTTGATTAAAGTTGAGTACCTTTACACTAGAGAAGTGAATACTGCATAACCAGATGCCTTACTAACACTTGTGAAGTTGGATTTTCCTGTAAGGGAACCATCCAAGTTCAATGAACTTTTTACTTTTTTATTAGGAACATTTCTTTTTTTGCAAAGGCAAAAGTGGGTCAAGTACTGGGACACGTGGCTCTGAAGGGCCATCAAATGACATCTACAGCTGGGCCCTTAGCCTCTCATAAAGACTGTTTCTGCCTATTTAAAACATCCTTGAGGCTTGATCAAAATCAAAAGCATTTTGAAATATAATGAATTATTTTATTTTGTGCTGAATTGCTACTGCCAAAACATCTTACATGGAACAGGATGTTTGAGAACTGAATTCACTGGGACATTTGTGTGACATTTTGTTCTTTAAAAAAAAAAGGAAACAAGAATCTTACAGAACAGATATATTAGAGGTATATTTTTTTAATGACAAAATGCCTGCCTATTATTTTTTAATATTTATTTACTCTTTGTTAACTATTTGACAGAAAGTCAGGGGAAAAAAGAGTGAAACTTCAGTGTGGAGGCCTGTGTCCAACTAAATCATAATCCTTTTCAAGTTATCATGATGGATTTGTGGCATTTATGAAATAATCAAAAAGTTATCAGGAATATAAGTCAAATTTCTCAAACATGGGTCTTTTGTTAAGAATCACTGGTGAGGGGCACCTGGGTGGCTCAGTGGGTTAAAGCCTCTGCCTTCAGCTCGGGTCATGATCCCAGGGTCCTGGGATCGAGCCCCACATCGGGCTCTCTGCTCAGCGGGGAGCCTGCTTCCTCCTCTCTCTCTCTGCCTGCCTCTCTGCCTACTTATGATCTTTGTCTGTCAAATAAATAAATAAATAATCTTAAAAAAATTATAAAAAAGAATCACTGATGAAATCACTTTACTAAGGAAACAAAGAGAATACCTGTTGGTCTTTTATTTATTTTTAAATATGCAATACTTGCACAGAGTAAAAACAATCCAAACTACAAACACATGTGCACTAAAAAATCCCTCTTCTACCTCTAACCTCTTACCCAGATGCACTCCTGTTTTCCAGTTTCTTGGATATCTTTCCATAAATCTTCTATTGCATGTAATAGTGTTTCTCAAAGTATGACCCAAGAGCTCCTAGGAACTCCATGACTCTTTCATAAGATCCATGGAAGTTCAAAACTATTTTCAAAATAATACTGGTAAAACCATCACTTATATTAATAGATATCTAACAATTCCACTTCCAGGAATTTTGTACTTAGATATAATCACACCAACAGTGTTTGGGGATATCTAATTCCCAAATCCTTGTCAAAGGTTTTTCCCCAAACATTTTGCTTTTACCCAGCAGGTAGTAGAAACATTTTATCACATTGTAGGCTTATTTGATTTATCTTTTTTAAAAAAGCTTTTATTTATTTATTTGACAGACAAGAGATCACAAGTAGGCAGAGAGGCATGTAGAGAGAAAGGGGGAAGCAGGCTCCCTGCTGAGCAGGGAGCCTGATGCGGGGCTCGATCCCAGGACCCCAAGATCATGACCTGAGCCAAAGGCAGAGGTTTAACCCACTGAGCCACCCAGGCGCCCCTTATTTGATTTATCTTGTTACAATTATTGTTAAGCATGCCTTCATATATTTTTAAACCATTACATTTTATTTTTATGCAAACCATATATTTTCACTTCTTTAAAGAGAATCATGGTACCTTGGTTCAGGTAATCTTTAGATATCTAAATATAAATCTTAGACAAAGTAATGTAACCCTTCAATTTTCCCTTTTGGAAGGAACTTAGCACTTCAAACTCTACCCGTCCTTCAGCTCTGACATTTAGCCTCCAAATAGTAACAGATACAATTGAGCTATGTAAGAAGTTAGCTTAGAATGTTTACATTATAGTGATTGAATGGTTTGTAATAGAACTAGAACTGGAGAGTTGAGCAAAAGCAATTTGCAACAATAGATCATAATGTAATGAAAAACTTTCTTTTGATATAAGTGATGTGCTGTTTCCTTTACCTGTCCTTTGTGAAAAACAATGAGGCACATTATTCCTGGATCTGTCATCATTTCCTACAGTTTGGTGGACAAGTTCCTCAAGATCTTACACTTTCTGCTTACCAGAGCCCTGCTTTCTCAGAGACAAAACAAAGGGAAACTTCTGTCAACAACCTTGAGCTAAGTAATAACTGGAGTAATTTCAGAAATGAGACTATTCCATGAAATAATAGGACTTCATTAGAGTTACTATCTTTTTTTAATATGATGGGGCTTCTCATCCAACAAAGATGTGAAGATTGTCTAACAAAGATCACCAGGTCTGTTTTGAATCCTTTGGTACAATTTAGTCTGCAAAGGAGAACACAACAAAGGAAACTATGAGGAAGAGTCACAGCAACATAAAAGGTGATCAGTAGAAAGCACAGCTTTTCCAATGTCTATCTGCTGAACTTATTTCTCAGAACATCTTTGGGAGCATCCTACTGCTAATTTTTAACAAAAGTAAGTGAAATGAAAAAAATTAGATGGTTTACATTTATTTCTTGCTTCATTCCTTTTTTTAAAAAAAGATTTTATTTATTTGAGAGAGAGAGAGAGAGAGAGAGAGAGAGAGAACATGAGCAGGGGAAGTGGGAGAAGGAGAAGCAGACTCCCCACTGATCAGGGAGCCCGAGGTAGGGCTTGATCCCAGGACCCTGGGATCATGACCTGAGCAGAAGGCAGATGCTTAACTGGTTGAGCTACCCAGGTGCCCTTCTTGCTTCATTTTTAGTTGCCTATAATGGCTGGAGAAATGTTATTTGTTTAGATGTAATGATAGTGAAGAAGAGTAAATTTATCAACAAGTGTACACGTTCTAGTAAGTGCCTACTACGTACTCAACCCTTTGTTAGATGCTGTATAAAACATGGCACCTGTTTTCAAGGGGAAATGTGTAGGGGAAAATAGTAATTGATCTCCTATCAGGCACTTTGCTAGGTCTTTTACACATGTTATCTCATGTAATGCTCAAAATAAATTTTTGAAGTAGGTGCTATTATTTGTACTTAATGGATTTGTAGTTTAAGGCTTAGAGAAGCAGTTTGCCAAAGGAGACATGACAAATAAATGGCAGATTCAGGATGTGAATTATGTCCATTTGGCTCTAAAGTTTGTGCTCTTTCCATTAATCATGTTATCTCAGGTTATGGAGATACATCTAGTACAATTAAAATGCTTAGAAAACATTCTATGGTAAAGTTATATATTGTGTGGTTGAGTGTGTATGTCTGTGTGTGTGTGTGTGTGTGTGTGTGTTTTGAAGTGATTTAGTGTGAAGCAGAGTAATTAGCATAAAACACTCAGAAGTAGATGGGCTAGAATAGGCAGTTATATGAATCGGGGGAATTAAGGGGAGGGCATTCAAGACAGAGGCTACAAAATGAGAATATTATTGAGGAAGGAACAAACAGTATGTGTTTGTGGGATTAGTCAATCTAACTTAAACATGAGGAGTTATAGAAAATGAAGTTGGATAGGAAGGGTGGAGATAAATTATGGAGGACCTTAAAAGTTAAAGCATATATATAGCTTAGGCTTTCTGGACTAGGCAGTAGAGAACCATAGAAGGTCTAAGTGGATTTCTCTGGCAGGTAGGTTTGGTGGCAGAATGACTAGACCTGAGGTTATTGAAGTAGTCTGATGTGAGGTTAGGTATCTTTTTACATGAAAGTATTTGAAAAAGGTTTCTAAAGACATAATTCCTCTATGCTTTAAATTATTTGTTTTGGGTCAAACCAATTAACTCTTGGTAAATGGGTAGGCAGATGTAAAGTGAATTCCATGACTTGGAGTATATGTGAGTTAGTGACATCTAAATCACTAGGACTAAATCTGGGGGAGCATTTTTCAAACTGTGGACTATGACCCATTCATAGGTTATAAATAGTTTTGAAGATTATGGTTGGTGTATTTTAACTGAAATAGAAAAAAGAATAGACTAGCATTGCAGATGATAAAAGATTGTGTGTTGGTGAAATTTTATGTCAGTTGTGTGTATGTGTGTGCACACATGTGTATTAAAGTCATGACATAAAATATATTTATTACTATGGTTTGTGGGAGAGAAAGTTTGAAACTGTCTGATCTAGAAAATAACAGTGAATTAGATCTTTTTTTCCCCACTCACATAAATTGTCATTGTCAAAGTCTGCATGATTAATTTGAACATTGATTGACAAGCCCCAACACCACTCTTCTGTTCAGGACCTCTTTACCTCTTGCCCAGTCTGTTTTTTCTTACTCAAACTGACCTGTATGCCTTCAGTCTCACACTACCAATCCATAGTATACCCAGCTGCCAGATCAATCTTTCTAAAGCACTGCTTGCATTATATCATTCCCCTTTTCCAAAAGAAAAAAAAATGGCCCTTCATTTATTTAATATTCATTCAGCATTTGCTGGCTGATCACTATGAAATGAAACCCAAACTCCTGGTTTAGTAAGATAGTGTCTTTCATATTCTTGCTCCAGGCGATCTTTCTCACTTTATTCATAACTATAGTACAACAGAGACCACAGGGATCATCTTAACTGTGCTACTTATTCTTTGCAGAATACATGTGCTTTTATCCCCCCATAACTTTTGTTCATGCCATTCCCCATTTACTTGTCCTTCTCATTCTTTAAGGTCCATGGCAAATACTATCTCTTCTATCAAGACTTTTATAATCCTGAATTTGCTGTGCATAATTAGTTTCTCCTCTGGATCGACACAGTACTGTTTGCCACCCATGTGAGACTCATCACATTTTGTTTTGCATTATATTAATCTGTTTTGTTCTCTTTTCTAGATAAAAAAAGAAACTTGAAAGTGAGAGTCACTTCTTTTTCACCTCTGCAGTGGAAGTGATACCTTGCATATAGTAGATAATCAGTAAACAGCTACTGAATAAATAAGAATACTGAATTCATATAGTGCCTGGGTGGCTTAGTTGGTTAAGTATTTGACTCTTGATTTCAGCTCAGGTCATGATCTCAGGGTTGTGAGTTTGAGCCCTGAATCAGCATCCACACTGGGCGTGTAATCTGCTTGGGATTCTCTCTCTGCCTACCCCCAACCCTGCTTGCACATGTATGCTCTCTTTCCCTCTTAAAAAAAATTGAATTCATGCAACAGTTTAGTATATATATATTTTTAATTTAAGCACAATGACCTTGTATAGTTCAGTGAAGTATTTTCCCAGTATTTTTCTTAGTGTCACTAACAACACGAGGCAGAATGGACCAAAAGAAAGAGTATTAAGATAGGAATCAGAAGACTTCAACACTAGTTTTGGCTCTGTCACCAGAAAACTCTGTCACCTTTATTATGCCATTTGATTTCTCTGGTTCTTTTGGCTTAAGGTACTGATCCTATAAAAATATGGGGCTAGTCTAGTTAACTTAAGATCTTTTCTAACATTTAATCCTAGATTATTTGCTCTATGAATTTCATTCACCCAACAAATATTTATTAGGTCCTTACTGGGGATACAGCATTGAACGAAACTATATACTTTCATGGACCTGATATTATGACAATGGAGACAAACAATAAACAAATAGAATGTGATAGAGTAAGATAGTAATAAATGGTAAAATAAAAATAAAATAGGGCAAAGGGAAGAATAATGACAGGAAAGATCTTTCTGGGGAGGTAACATTTGATCAGAAGTCTGTATAAAAATGAGAGATCTGGGGGGCAGGGGAACCTTACCAGACAGATGCAACTGGTATGTGAGGGCCCTGAGGTCAGAATGTACTTTGCTCTTTGCAAAAACAAAATGCATACCAGTATGTCTGGACCATAGAGAGCAAGAGGTTGAATAGTAGGACATGAGGTCAGAGAGTGCTATGGACTTAATGTTTATGCCCCCCATTTATATGTTAATACTTAATGCCCAATATGATGATATTTGGAGGTGGGGCCTTTGGGAAGTAGCTAGGTTATGAGGGTGGATGGTATATGGAGGGTGGATGGGATCAGCATCCTTATAAGAGAAGCCAGATGCCTATGAACTAAGAAGTGGGCCCTCATTAGACACTGAATCTGCTTGTGCCTTTTTTTTTTTAATTTCTAGCCTCCAGAAATGTGAGAAATAAATTTATCTTATTTAAGTCATTCAGTCTATGGTATTTTGTTCTAGCAGCCCAGATGGGAGAAAATAGAGAAATAGTCAAGGATTAAATCATATGAAACCTTTTCAGTAGGGTAGGGAGTTAGAATGTCATTCTAAGCATAATGGGAAGCCACTGGAAAACTTTAAGCAGGGCTGTGGCATGATCTGCCTTCCACTTTAAAATGATCACTCTGGCTGCCCTTAGAGAATGGATGGTAAGTGTGGAGTCAGGGAGACTGACTAGGAAGCTATTATAATAGTTTCTTCAAGAAATGATAATAGAGGACAGTCACAAGCCATGTGCTGCTGTGGTGAGAGGGTGTTAGGCTTCCTGAGGCAGCTGAGCAGCCATTCCAGCCTCAGAGCATGGAGGAGGAGGGGTGGGTACCACAGCCTATGAGAGGGCACTGGAGCATGAAGTTGGAGAGAGGATCCACGGGTTCATAATGAACCAGGTGACGTCTGTTGCTGAGCAGTCCCTAATTGCAGTGAAGCTTACCCATGACAGCATAGGAGTGAAATACTTACACTTAACCAGTGAAGATACGAATATCTTGTTCAGTGTGCAGTTTTGCACCGCTCCCGCAGACAGTACTGGTTCCACACATTCTGGAGCATTCAGTCCTGTGTGGCTCTCAGAAGTACCCATGTAGAAATCCTTTCTTCAAAATATTAAATATGTCACTGTCTACTTTTATGAATGGTTATGTATTATACTCTGTATCCATTTTCCACACAAAATCTCAAGGACTTCTGAATCTCCTCTGTATTTATATGCAGCCTTTCCCCCATGCTTGCAGGAACTAGATTTCTGGCAGGAAGGATGGTGACTAGAACATGAGAACCTGAGGGACATCCAGACACCCTTGATCTTTAAAGGAGTTGTCTTTAATGAAACGAAGGGAGCATTTACAGATAATGAGAAGATAGTCTCACAGCATTTTTGGAACCAATTCCTGCCTGACCATGCATATTTGGTGATCTCTGGTGGCCATCCATTTTGCATCCCAGACCTCATATGGAAGCAACTTAAACAGTTCCATGATATCAGTTATCACCTCAGTAATGCTAGGTAATATTTCATTTTTAAAGTTTAATTAATGGTGGGATGATTAAGAGTTTACTTGTTTGCATATACTAAATAACATGGCTTCTCTCACATTTGGCAAAGAATTTTTATTCAAAGAACTATGTAAATTAAGTGATTCTTCAGTTAATGGATTGTCCCTCTCATTTACTTGGAAGCTCATTCTGAAGGTCTACAGCAAAAACTCTTACGTGCCCAACATGATAGTGACACCACCTCCTGAAGGAGGACCCTATGCTGCTACTCTCCCTCCCTTGCATCTCAGCTTTATGATGTATTACATGGGAGTGGTAGCTGTTGTCCCCTGTCTAAGGCAGACAGGACCAGGAAAGCGTGTAATCCCTGTTAAGGAAGTGCTCTGGAAATGGCAGTTGCCCTTACTAAATCTTGGATATTTGCTTTTTGATAAATTGTTTGTTTCAGATATTATCGATAATAAAACACTAATGTGTGCATTTATAAATAAATCAAACACTGCTGTAAAATAAAAGAAAATGATATATTTTTAAAAGATTTTATCTATGTATTTGAGAGAGAGAGAGAGAGAAAGAGCACAAGTAGGCAGAAGGGCAGACAGAGAAGCAGGCTCTCTGCCGAGCAGGGAGCCCAATGTGGGGCTCAATCCCAGGACCCTGGGATCATGACCCGAGCCGAAGGCATAGGCTTAACTAACTGAGCCACCCAGGAACCCCCAAAATGATATTTGATTAGACTAATTGATGACAGTTGTCATGGAGAGAAGTACATAGATTTAGGATATAATTTGTAGGGAAAATAGAACTTATTAAAGGATTGGCTATGGGGAATGAAGGAAAAGAGGGTATTAAGGGATGACTCTCAGATTTCTTGCTTAATCAATGGGTTAGGATAGAGATACCATTTACTAAAATGGTGAAAACTGGGAGTGGGAGAGAGAAAGTTGGAGACTTAGGGCTGGAAATTGAAGTGTTCAGTTTGTGATGTGATAAATTGAAAATATCTTTTAGATATTTAAATGCTGAAGTAAAATATGTAATTGGATATATGAGTCATGAGTTTGGGGAGAATTCAGTACTAGAGATATAATTTCAAGGGTGGTCACTATATAAATAGCACCTAGGAAGTCATCTTAG
Organism: Lontra canadensis; assembly: GCF_010015895.1. NCBI lineage: Eukaryota > Metazoa > Chordata > Mammalia > Carnivora > Mustelidae > Lontra > Lontra canadensis. The sequence continues at coordinate 970,801 of NW_022631166.1, read as the reverse complement.
CTAGGGAAGAAAAATATATGTACATATTCATAAACATTCACCTGAGGTATAAAGACATTCAACATTTGCAGACTAAGTAGATGAGTCCCCAAAAGACAGTGAGAAAGAGGGGCCAATGAGTATGTATATCGCAGAAGCCAGGAGAAGGTACTGTTTCGAGTTGATGGAATTATCATGAATGGCAAATGCTGCTGAGACTTTGAATCAGTTGAGGAGTAGGAATAAATCGTTATGTATGGTAACATATAGGTCCTATGGACACCTTAACGAAAGTTATTTTTAATGTGATGATAGGGACAAAAGCCTAACAAGAACAGGTTGAAGACAGACTAAGAAATGAGAAAAGGAAGAAAATGAGTGTAAACAACCCTTTTGAGAAATTTTGCTATGAAAGAGAAATTGAGGAATAGCTGAGGAAAGTTATGGGCATCAAAGAGGCTTTTTGTTTTTGTTTGCAGGAAGATAAGATACAATGCTGATAAGGTCCCTATCTTATATGAGAACGAGGTGCATTTCTACCATTCTCATGTACATATTAGATCCCTTTTAAAAAATATACCTTATTCCTTAAGCACCACTGGTGACAGGTTTCATTTTTTAAAAACTCTTTTCCAGGGTGCCTGGTAGCTCACTGGGCTAATAAGCGTTTGCTTTCAGATCAGGTCATGATCCCAGGGTCCTGGGATTGAGTCCTGCATGGTTCTCTGCTCAGTGTGGAGTCTGCTTCTCCTTCTGCTCCTCCCTCAACTTATGCACTCTCTCTCTTTCTCTCTCTCTCAAAAATAAATAAATCTTTTAAAAATATCTTTTCCTTTATATTTATTTTTCCCTTTCTTCCCTCCCTCCATTCCTCCCTCTGTCCCCCTTCCTCTTCTCTCTTTTTCTCTCTCAATAAAAAAGAAAAAGCCAAAATTCCCACTTGGCAAGTATTCACTGCTCTTTGAAATGCTTTGTATTCCTTTCTAAATGGAAATTCTTTCCAAATCTATTTTGAAAGTACCAGGTTCATGAGAAAACAAAAACTGTAAGCTACTGTTGCTGGATAATAAAACTGATCCTTTTATTATGGCTGATATTCCACACTGGGGGTAAATAATTTAATTTATAGCATTTAGAGATGACTTATAAAGGCCTAGAATACAAAATTAAATGGGAGGCCTGCAAGGGACATCTGCTTGGGGCAGAGGAATGTTACATTTTCATACCATCATTGTATTTACTAAGACTGATAGGGAAATAACTTTTTAAATCCAGCTTTTTAAAATTTTGAGTATTTTTCTTTTTCTTATTTGAGCAATTAGATGACACTCTTATGATTACATAGGTCAGTTCCTAACCCTTTGGTTGTGACTACTTGGTGTGGAGTTGAAAAATTTCGAGCACAGTGTAGTGACTCCCCATATACCATTTCACCAGAATAAATTTTTTTACAAAGATGCACATTTTTTGCCTTATTTACTTTTTTATTCTTGATTATCTCTAAATCTATATTTATATAGATACAGATATATCTCTATATAGATATCTAATTTATAACATAGGCAGTATATTATGATATATAATTATGATATTATATATATATATATTTCTTCTGAACAATTTGAGAACTGGAGATATTATGCCCCTTTAATCATATATACTTCAGTGTGTATTTCTTAAGAACAATAGAGTATTCTCTTGCATATACCAAGGTCCAGTTAATCAAAGTCAGGAAATTTAACACTGATACATTACTTTTGTCTAATTAGAAGTCCATATTCAAATTTGGGTAATAGCTTTAATCATGTCTTTTGTAGCTAATTTTTTTTTTCTAATTCAGGGTCAAATTCAGGGGCACATATTGCATTTAGGTTATATCTATTTAGTCATCTTTAATTTGGAACAATTTTTAATACTTTGTGTTCCTTGATTTTGAAAATTTGGAAAGTACAGGCCAGTTATTTTACAGAATGCTCCTCAGACATTGCTTGATGTTTCCATCTAATTACATTTAGGTTATGCATTTTTGTAGGAATATCACTAAACGGAGGTTGTATCCTTTCCAGTGCATGTTATTAGGAGGCATATGATGTGGTTTTGATGACTTGGTAAGGTACAATCTATCCTCCAGGTTTCTCCACAATGAAGTTATTTTTTTCCCTTTACAAATAATCAGCAATTTGTGGGGAGATATTTTGAGGTCATGTATATATTCTTTGTCTTATCAAAGTTTTACCTATTGGTTTTAAACATCTACTGGTAGTTTTCTAACTCCAGCATATCTTTTTCTATGAGTTGACATTTCACTATTAAGTTTCCTTTCTCTCCTACTTGTTTCATTACTTAAATCAGCGTGGACTCATGGATTCTGATTTATTCAGTCGGTTATAATAATTTATATATACCTTTTTAATATGCAGATTGTCCCAGAATTGGCCAGGAGGAACCCCTTTAGTCTGGCTCCTGTGTCTCTTTAGCACATCTTGTCTCCATTTATCAAGCTCTTTCTTACTTTATGGTGCAACAAGCTGTTCGAGGCTCATAATATTCTTTCATTATTCCAGACTTAAAAGCAGCCATTTTTTTTCCCATAGGCTTCTGATTACTTTTAGTGAGAAATAGTATCTAAAAAAACAAGATCTGGGCACTTAATCTGCTCATTCTAATAAGCTGCATCATTGTTTCTAGTCGTTCTCAGCAGAGTGAATGAGAAAAGACTTATCTACCTATCTATTAAAACTGTGAGTTCATATTGATACCTCCAATTCCATTCCAATGTTAGGTCCCCCAATAAAAGGTCCGTGATCAAAGGAGCAAGACTGATACAAAGCGAAGGTCAAGCAAAGCTTTATTTCGTGCCAAGCATCGTGAATCAAACCGACTGTCAAACCGACCAGTCGGGGCCGCCTCTTACAGAGAGGGCGACCCCTCCCTGCCTTACAGACTAACTTTTATAGCGCAAAGGCCATGTGGTTGGGTCTGGCCACACACAGGTGGCCAATGAGATTGTAACACACAGAGAAAGCTGCACAGTCATGCTAGGTCACACACGGGTGGCCAATTGAATTACAATTTACCCTAGTAGATATTTGAACTAGCCTATCACCTTGGTCAGAATTGGCGCCCAAAAGGCGGGACCCACACTCCTTGGTAGCTAGGGAGACAGTATGCGTGCCCCGCTGATTGGATGTCTCCACCTGGCCTGACCCGCCCTTGTATTTGGACTTTGTTACCTGGGACTGGTTTCCCAGACTTGCTTTTAAGTAAGTTCCCTGAGGAAGGGGCAGGGTCAGTTTAAGTTTTACTGCATAAACAACAAAATCACTATTTAACCGGTTGGAATTGCTCTGGCTAAATAGGCCTTTACATCAATACCACAGAGAACATTCTAGTCTTCCCTTTTTCCATATTTTTAACTCTTTTTACTAAGACAAATGTGGCCCTGAGTATCCTTAGTAGATTTACTCAAAACTAGAACATATAGAAATTAGAATATACAGAATTTAGAATTGCTGACTCATTCCACTATGTTAAGGTAGCTTACAAAGAAGGATTTGGTATTTGTTTACAATTCTCTTTATTTTTGTTGACATAACATTTACACAATATGAGATGCTTAAGTCTTAATTGTACAGTTCAGTGAATTTTGGCCAATGGCTACAGCCATGCTATCCACACCCCTATCAAGATTTAGGCCATTTCAGTCAACCCAGAAGGTTCTTCTGTCCCCTTTCAAGTCAATGCCTCTGTTCTTTGTTGGGGTACTCAATGTTCTGAATTTTTTACCAGAGACTATTTTTATCAATTCTAGAACTTCCCATAAATGGAAATGTACACTAGGTAATGTTTTATATCTGAGAGATTTGTCCATGTTATTGAGTGTACCAACAGTTCATTCTCCTTTACTACTGAGTATCCATTCTCCTGTTGATGGATATTCATGTTGTTTCTATCTTTGAGGAGTTATGAATAAAGCTGTGAACATTGCTTTAAAATCTTTTTTTAAAAGATTTTATTTATTTATTTGATAGGCAGAGATCACAAGTAGGCAGAGAGACAGACAGAGAGAGAGGGGGAAGCAGGCTCCCTGCTGAGCAGAGAGCCCAATGTAGGGCTTAATACCAGGACCCTGAGATCATGACCTGAGCTGAAGGCAGAGGATTAACCCTCTGAGCCACCCAGGCCCCCCTATACAAATCTTTTTATGGACATATATTTTCATTCTTCTTTGGTAAATACCTAGTAGTAGGATTGCTGGTTCAAAGAATAGCTGCATGTTGAACTTGAAAATAAACTGTCAAATATTTTGCAAAAATGGTTATATCATTTTATATCATACCAGCATTGTGTGAGAGGCACAAGGGAGGGGCAGAGGGAGAAGGAGAGAGAGAATCTTAAGCAGGCTCCATGCCCAGTGTAGAACCTAGCATGGAACTTGATCCCATAACCCTGAGATCATGACCTGAGCCAAAATCAAGAGTCTGATGCCAAACTGACTGAGCAACCCAGATGCCCTTCTAAAAGGAGCTTAAAAAAAAAAAAGAAATTCACACACACACGTGTGTGTATAGATATATATGTTTATATGTATATATATATGTATATATATATATATTCTGAAAAAAGTCATGTCAGATATATATTTTGCATGTGTTTTCTATTAAGTATATATATTTTTATATATTGCAGGATTCAATTTGCTATAATTTTGGTAATCGTTTTTGTATCTATGTTCATGAGGCATATTGCTCTGTAGTTTTCTTCTAATATCTTTGGTTTTAGTGTCATGATTATGCTGGCCTTATAAAATAAGTTGGGGAATGGTCTCTCCAACTCTTTTCTGAAATTGTTTACATGCAGTTGGTATTATTTCTTCTTAAACTGTTTGGTGGAATCTGCAGTGAAACTCTCTGGACCCTATATTCTTTGTGGAAAGGTTCTTGGACTTGAATTTATCTGATATATCTAGGGATATTCAGATTTTTCATTCATTTTTTTCTGCTTTGGTAACTGTTTTTTAATTTTTCTATTTTATCTAAGTTTTTGAACTGGCATAAAGTTGTTCATACAATTGTCTTATCCTTTTCATATCTGTAGGATTCTTAATGTTATCCCTTTTCTTTCTAGTATTGGTAATTTGTGTTTTTTTTTCTTTTTTGGCATCAGTGTCTCTAGTTTTTCAATTTTAGTTATCTTTTCAGATAGTTAGCTTTTGAGATTTACTGATTTTCTCTAGTATTTTTCTACCTCAATTTATTTATTTCTGCTATTCTCTTTATTATTTCCTTTATTCTACTTACTTTAGGTTTAACTTTGTCTTTTCATAACTTCTTAAGCTAGAAATTTAGATAATTGCTTTAAAACTTTATTTAGCAGAAGCATTTAAATGATAACATTTCCTCTAATAACTGTGTTAGCCAAATATCACAAATTTTTACATGCTGTACTTTCATCATTATTCTGTTCAAAATATTTTTCAGTTATTATTGTGGTTTCTTTTTTGGTTAATACCATGGAAATATATTGCTTAATTTCCAGATATTAGGGCTTTTTAAGTTATCCCATTATTGCTATCATTTCTAATTTAATTTCACTGTGTTCAGAGAATATATTTGTAATACTTCAAATTTTCATATTTATTGGGACATATTTTATAGCATATATCTATTTACTTCCCTTTATAATATGTATTTATTTTTACTTTCTCTACAGTTAATGTACTTACTGATATGCTTAAGTCTATGCCTTCCATTTCATATATGTTTTCTATTTGTCCCATCTGGTTTTTGTTCTTTTCCTCCTTTCATGCCTTCTTGTGTGGGGGGAGATTAATCAAATATTTTTAGTGGGATGTTTTAATTTCTTTTTGGTCATTCAACTATATTTCTGTACATTTATTTTAGGTGGGTATTTAGGGATTATAGCATATGTCTTTATTTTATCCCAGTGTACTTAAAATTAATTTTCTACTTCTTATAAAATGAGAACTTTGGAACAGTATATTTTTATTTATCTACCCTTGCCTTTTGTGGACAATTATATATATATGCATATATATGTATAAAATTTATATTTTATTGTATAGACATCATGACCCAATGCAACGTTATAACATTTAAAGTTTGAAAAATAAAAGTTAGGAGACAACTCCAAATAAGTATATAGGCAGCATCAGAAAAAGGCAGCTCAAAAACTGAGAGCTAGAGGGGAAATAGAAAAGCTGTGAAAAACAGACACAAGAACTGAAAATTGATAGTGTACTGTGACCATGTTGTGTTAAGCAAAACTCTAAGATCACTGCAACATAGCATAGCAATTGCTTTTCTTAATGACATTGCATGTAAAAAATGTTAAATATTAAGTATTAATCAGCAAATATAGTTTCCAAAGGCAGATAAGTATAGAATAATATTTAGAAAGCTTTCAACTCCAAGGCTTTATCTGGAAAATTCAGTTAGGTGAGTATATGTATTCCCTGATAATTCAAGATAATTCACTAGTAACTATTAATGTGCACATGTTTACATATGCATATCTAGATAGAAACAATATGTGTGTGTGAGTTCATTTGTGTGACATTGTTCATAAGGAAATTGGGCAATGGAGTTACCAATTTGAGTGTTTCTTCTACTGCTGGTGGTGGTTGGAGGTAAGTGACCTCTTTTATACATCATTTGAACATTCTCTTTAAAAAATGACCATCTGAACCTTAGTTATTCCCTTATACCTGGGAAGAGTGTGAAACAAAAGCATTATTTCAGGTTAGGACAAGAAAACTTGACCCTAGTTGCAAAGAATGGGCAAGAACATGACACTAGAAAATGAAATCCACAATTCAGCTGAAGCAATGAGATGCATCCAGTTCTCTTTTATTGGAAGTATACATCATCTCATTTAGTATCTAGAAACTTTAGGAAGTCAGTTAAAGATGACTATGAATAATATGTTATAGCAGTAGTGTCAGTGGCTCAAAGTAGTTCCATTATGGAAAAAGACCTTTAATTTCCAGCCCTAAGTGATATTATCAGATAACTTATGTCCTTCCATTGTTCCCTGAGGCATGCTACTCTTTGTTCTTTGTTGGGTATTCTGTTTGGATACAGAAATAGTTGGCATGACATTTTCTGAAATTGTATAGTATTACACAAGAGGAAGGCTCAGGAATTAATAGGAAATTTTTGAATTTTTAAGAGTATGTTCAGGACTTTAAGAATTGTGCAGATACTCTCGGAACTTTATATATACATGGTAAATAGTTAAGGTAAAATGCAACTTAAGACCTTTGTTTCCCGCCGACACACACATGCCAAATATATTTTTCCTAGATTCAGACCAGTGTTTAGTATCAATTGAATGAGCAAAAAAAAAAAAATTATAAATTAATGAAAAATTAAGATTGTGAGAGACCAACATGTCCACTAAACTATTTGACTTTGGAATATGTGTTCATACAAATATTTTAATATTGTCAGAATCATGCAACAGGTATTCTAAAAGTTTAGCATAAAGTTGTTCCACTCCCCATTCTGACCCAGTACCTAATCAATTCTGGGAACAGATTGGCTCAATTTTTCTCTTTTTGCTGCTTTTCAAACTAGCCTATGGTGAACCGCCTTAGGTCAAACCTCCCCTGGAAGAAGGTTTCTGAAATCTTGCTTGGAACTTGTAAAAGTTAAGTAAGTCATGATGTAGGATTTTAACAAATAAAATAATTAAGTGGTGCTATATGCATTCCCAATCAATGAATTTGAGACCTGGAAGATTAGAAATGATTTTAGAGCCCAGAATAATTTCAGCAGCACAATAGGATTTGGTTCTTTTCATCTTGTAGCTCCCTTTCTTCTCCTGAAAGAAAGCAGAGTAAAATTAGTGTTAAAAGGTCTGTGAAATAAAATAAAATAAAACGAAAACAAAAACAAAAACAAACAAAAATCCCGAAGGGGGAAAAAAAAAATCTGTGGATTAACCTTTGTAGAAACATTTGCTTACAGTCAGGTAGCTAAGTTCCTGGAGAGCTGCATCTCACTGTTGCACTTTTTTTTCATAATTTGTTTATTCTTCCATGTTATGGAAGGTACAACTAGAGGTACTTGCCAGTGACATTGCATTATACTTAGCTATTCTTTTTTTTTTTTAATAGCATTTAATAACTTCCTGGAATGATCTCCCTCAAAAACCTTAATAACCTTTCTTTTGCAATGGTTTTTACAGGTTTTATTCAGGACTTGTGAAGGCAGCTGATTTAGTATGGAGTTTTATAACATAAATGCTTTCTTATACATCACATTTTAGGTAAATGCATGCATGGTGTGAAAGAATGGGGGAGTAGAGGGATGGAGAGATCCAGATCCCACCAAACATTCACATTTTCAATGCTATGCTTTTCACTAAAGAAAGGTTGCTTTTGAAAACACTTTGGCAGCGCATAAACCTTTGTTCTTAAGGCTTCAACAAGGATTATGTGACAATTCATTTACAGATGGGAATTTGGGCTTAAGTAAATTCTAGTCAAAACCTATGTGGGGCATTGTTCCTTTCTTTATCTAAAATGCCCTGTTAACAAATTTTCTGAATACATTGAATTATAATCTTGTATGAATTACATCTCTTTGAAAGCTTTCAGAATCCAAATTAGATCTTAGATGAAGAATAAAGTAAATGCCACAACAAATATATTTAACTGTGACAAAGTGGACTGTTATCTCTGATGTTGGTATCTCCTTTAGTGGCTTCTTCTAGGGCCAGGATCTACATAATTTGCTCTTATTTACTTGAAAAAATCACTAATATTGGTGATACTTAAGAGTGACCTTATTTTTTAGTGGATCTTGATATTTCCAAGGATGGTGATTAATTTGACACACACTGGGCTTTAAGAAAGGTTCTCAGTTTTCTATGTATCCATATGAATATTTGTTTAAGTTGACGAGGAGAACAGAGAAGACCAGAGGCTCAGCAAGACTGTTTCAGGTCACAGTGCAAGTTATAGGCAATTGCATTTTTGTCTTCTGACTTATTAGGTCATTCACCATTTTCTCCCTTCTATTATTTTATATACTCCACCTCATTCCCCAAAAGGCAGAATCCAGCTTATGAAAATACATAAAATATGTGGAAATGGGGGAAAAGGAAATTAAGAGTGAACAAGTGAAGATGAAGCCAGGATAAGTTCAGTAAGCAAATGCAAGCCATATACTACTATATGATTCAACTGTTGGTACAGAAGAACCTCTTTTAATATAGCCTGAAACAATTGGGGTCAGCATAGTGTGAGCTGGTGGGGATGGGGCACAAAAGTATCTGATGTTTGTAACATTTCAGTGGCCATCTTAGTCTAGTTCTCTAGGGAATAGTATCAGTCTCTCTGGAAAAGAAAAGGAAAAAATGGGAAGCAGAAAGACTGCATTTTTTAAACTGTCAGATGAATCTGTTTGTTGGAACAAAAAGAATTTAGTAGAAGACAGGCAATCAAAATGAAGTTTTCTCCCCTCCCCTTGAATCCCCTTAGAGTTATGTAGCTCTTCTATTCAGAGGCTGCTGACTTCTTGAAAATGGCTAGTGACCAAAATGACAATTAGAATCTGAACCAAAAGTATATGTGCTTCCATTTACTTGTAGAAATAGATGATCTCAATGGTAAGTGTCATCCTTAATCTAGATTATTCCTTATTCTGTAAAGCTTTGGCTGGGTAGAGCATCCTGGAGCATTAAATAGAAAATAACTTGACCTCAGATGCTGAGCCGTTATACTCTGCCAGAATACGGTGATGTTTTCTTAGCCCCTGCAGTTGACCTTAAAGTTGGGCAAAAGCAATTTTGAACAGTTTTCTAGATACCTTTGAAACCCCAGAGGACTAAGTGTTATACGAAACTAAAGAATCGTTGAATTCTACATCAAAAACTAATGATGTACTATATATTGGCTAAATGAACATAATAAAAAAATTTTAAAAAGAAGAAACCTCAGGGTCTTTGCACTTCAAATTTCCTCAGCCTGGAGTGCTCTTCTGCTGTATATCTATGTGGGCAGCTCCCTTACATTTTCAAGTCTTTACTTATATGTCATCTTTTCAGTGACATTTTATATGACCGCCCCATTTAAAACCACATCCCCCTTCTTCAGTACAACCTTGGTTAATTTTGGTGGGAGAAACTTGGCATCTTCTAATAAAAGATAAAATTTACTTTCATATTTTTTTTATTGTCTGCCTTTTTTTACTAGAATATAAATACTACATAGGCATATACTTTTATTTGCTTTATTTTAAAAATTAAATTCTGCTTTAATTTAAAAATTGAGGTGAAATTCACATAACATAAAATTAACCATGTTAAAGTGCACAATTCAGTGGCCATTAGAACAATCACAATTCCAGTGCAACCATTACATCTGTCTAACTCTAAAACAATTTTTATCCTCTCAAAAGGAAATCCCATAGCCATTAAGCAGTCACTTGCCATCCCCCCTCACCACCTAGCCCCTCACAACTACTAATTTGCTTTCTGTTGTACATCCATTTCTGACTGTATGCTATTTTATGAGGTTGGTGAGAAACAAATGGAACTAATGCTTGAAAAATTGGCCTGGTACAATAACAAGGGTATTAAAAAATAAATATGGCTGGTGATAGGCCATCATAGAAAAATCAGTTTATTAATTAAAGGAAAAAGGCATGAAATGAATGATGGCCAGGACTGTGCACTCCTTAGTTATCTGACTTTCACCAGAAAAATGAAGCAACGATATGTAGACAGATTGGTTATAATAAAGACATTGCACAAACAGTCATTGATGAAACCAGACAGGAAAAAAGAGAATCAGGAAATTAGAGTATTTAAATATTAAGGCTTTCCACCATAAGAAGAATTGGTTACTGTATGTTACTAACACTGCTCCCTGCTGTAAAATAAGAACTTGATGAAGACAAAATCAATGCAACACCCAAGGAGGAAACTTACTCATACGAGAGAAATTCAACTTCATATCAAAATGTTTGGGCATGTTGTTGGGAGGCAGAGGTTAATGGGAGTGACAATGGGTAAAAACCAAAGGAGCCATTTAATGCCAGATTAAATTCATTTTTGCATTCATTGCCTAATGGCACAGTTCATCTTCCACTGTTCAGTGACTCTTTAGTCTCTTGGAACCAGATGCACTAGAAACACTGGGGGAGTGGGGAGAGGGTCATTGCTTTAAGCATTCAGTTTTAATCCATAACTTAAGGGTGAAGATATCCAGTATTTTTGTAAGGTAAAAAGTACATTGTCTATAAAGCCAAATTTGAGATAGGTGGATTAAAAATCACTAGAGGCTCTAATCTGGGCTTCACTAATAATTGGCTTGGTGATTCTGGCTAGTAGTTTACCCTTTTTCATCCGGTGTTTTCATTTTACCTCACCTAACCCATAATGATTTTTCACAGTAAAAATAAGCTATTTGTTGAAAAACTCTTTGAAAAAGAACTCAGCAGGGCACCTGGGTGGCTCATCTGGTTAAGTGACTGCCTTAGCTCAGGTCATAATCCAGGAGTTCCGGGATGGAGTCCTGCATTGGCTCCCAGCTCTACGGGGAGTCTGCTTCTCCTTCGAACCTTCTCCCCTCTCATGCTGTCTCTCACTCTCTCAAATAAATAAATACAAATCTTAAAAAAAGAAAAAGAACTCAGCAACTTATAATTTTAATATTGACAAATATCTGTATGTTTGACTTCTGAAAATAAGAAAAAAATATTCTTTCTTCTGGGTTATAAATATTTATTAAGGATTTAACTGCTAACATCAAATTCCTCTATAAAGTACAGTCACTGGTAGTTCAAGCTGGTGTTTTGATGTGGTTTGCAAATATGAAAAAGCTGCTGATTATGTTTATCCATTTTCACAGGGTTTCCACTCTTTCTGCTCTGAGCTTGTGAATTAGTCCTTAGCAGCTTCTTGTATCCCTTCAGCCCAGGTACACACTATTTTCTCCATATGTCTTATGATTTCAGAGGGACCAAGGCATTTTTAAGAATTGTAATTAATTGCAATCCACATGTGAGGGAAGGGTCTTCTTACAAGAGGTTAGTCTGGATAAGTAAACATCACTCAAGTCATGAAGCATCTTTTATGATACGAGCCAGTTTAAGAAGTTTAGATATTTATTATCAAGGCATGCATTAACAAGCCACTTAAGGGTTTCATGCAAGGTGTGATATTATCAGGTTTGCATTTTAGAAAAATCACTCTACCTGACTTCTGGACTAAAGGTGGGAAAGACTAGAATGAAGACAGTTAAGAGAAGAAAAATGATGATGATGTCTAAGCTAAGGTGGTGACTGTGGGGAGGGAGAAAATAAATGGAATTGAGAGATATTGGGGAAGTAGAATCAATAGGACTTCATGAGTGATTGAATGTGGGAGTTCAGGGAGGAAAAATAAGTAAGGATAACATCTAGGTTTCTGGTACCATTCATTTAAATTAAAAAGCTAACAACCAACAAACAGCCAATCCACCTTGTAACCGTATTTATTTGGAAAACTTTAGCTATTAGGTTTCTTTTTCTTTTCTGTCATTTCTAAATGTTATGTATGTATGATACAATGAGTAGAAACACAGGTTGTAGAGTCAGAGAGACTTGGTTTCAAACACTGGTTCCACTCCTTACTCAGTGTGTTATTTCAGGAAAGTTGCTTATCCTTTCTGTGACTCCCTCAGCTTCCTCATTTATAATATGAGAATAACCACAATACTTATTTCATAGGGTTCTGATGAGGGGGAAATTAGTTAATCTTCATAAAGTGTTTAGAACAGTACCTGACACTTAATAAGTACTCAGAAAATGTCAGAAAATTTTATTGTTTTTGATGATGATGTTATTATTATTAGTTTTAGACCAATTTCACAAATACTACCTAAGGCTATATTTTATATTTTTAATATCTTTCAAGTATTTGCATTTATAATATGAATGAATGTCAATGATATCTTACATCCACATAGGCACCTTGACAATAAGATTTGGGAGGAAGAGGAACAAACAGGATAAAAAGTGTATTTTCAGTCCCGTATTTAAAGTAAAAAAATCACATTTGGTGGCCATTCAGCTGACTGATTTGGGTTTGTCTTCAGCAGCATTCTTTACCAAATATAAGTAGACTTTAGTAGACTGAAGTTTCTCTGAAGTGGCTTTTCCTTTTTTTCTTTTCCTCCCTAAGAGCTAAAAATGTTAATGTAATTTCAGTGGCAGAAATGAAATTGAAAACAAGACAGAGCTTATTCTGTGAGGTAGCTGCTATTATTTCCATTTTACAGATGAGAAAACTAGAGCTTCGTAAAGTTAAACAACTTGCTTATAGTCATACAGGTAATGTTACAGTTTGGATTCAACTTAAACAGTAAGCATTTTATAAATTACTGTGTGATGAGCACTCTTAGGTACTATATGGGAGGGAAATAAGTCCCTGATTTCTGAGAGTTTTATATTAGATAACTATACAATATTGTGCAGAAGCAGGGTCCAAGCAATGTGGTACAGCTAGTAAGCATTTCAAAATGAAGAGAAAGAAGACATCTCTGCAGTTTTTTAAGTCAGGAAAGGCTTTTTGGAAGAGATGGAGCCTGAGGTCCCTTTCAAAGGAAAATGTAAGAAATAGATTGTTTGAAAGTGAAGGTAGTCAAGAGAGGGTTATTCCAAGCAGAATCCAAAATAGAGTGAAGACACAGAGTGTGCTGTGCTAAAAGAATATAGTGTGGGGGCACCTGGGTGGCTCAGTGGGTTAAAGCCTCTGCCTTCAGCTCAGGTCATGATCTCATGGTCCTGAGATTGAGCCCCACATCGGGCTCTCTGCTCGGCGGGGAGCCTGCTTCCTCCTCTCTCTCTTCCTGCCTCTCTGCCTACTTGTGATCTCTGTCTGTCAAATAAATAAATAAAATCTTTAAAAAAAAGAATATAGTGTGTGCTGAAAGGACTCATGACCTGTTCATGGTAGACAATAGCAGAGTGAAGTACAAAATGGCAGGGTAAGCTAAGCAGATAGAAGGCCTCAAATGCCAACCTCAGGGGTTCTCTCTGCTTTAGAGTTCTTTATTGAAAAAGCAAATTTCTCCTTGAACCACTGTTGTTATCCATCAAACAGAACACAAGATATATTGGCTTTCCAATGTGCTGCTATGTATCATATTTGTAAGGGGAAATGTGACGTGATGAGTCGAGATGTCCAATGACAATCATAGCCATCAATGTAGTATAAAACTTGACTCAAGCTGCTAGGATTTTCATGCTCACCAGCAGCCCAGAATTACATTATTTAATATTTTAAATTATATCTTTTTTTTTCTTCTTTCTCTAATGGGCCTCTGTTTCTTTCAATGTTCTGCCAGTTCTAGCAGCTCCAGCTGTTGCTGTCACACTTAATAAGGCCTTCGCAGAGCTTAGATATTGTGCTGCTGCACCAACTTTCCCACAGCCCAAGAAAGGAACTTTGAGATGAGCTGTTCTTTCTATATAAGTTGATGTTTAGGTTTCAACCTGACAAAGATCCCAGGTGACCTGCAACTTACTCTGCTATCAGTGAGAGGGTAAGAATTGGTAAGCTTAGTTCCTTTTAATGCCACAGCAAGGTCACTCACAAAGCTGGTAGCTTGTCGAATTGCATGAAATGATCCAAACTAGCACAAAACTCCCAAAGTATTAAATTTCAGTGCCTGCATTTGCAAAGTCAGGCATCCAAATTGTGCCTGGTATGAAGCATTAGGCGGTGGTTCTAGGAAATTGAGCTCAAGGCCGGGAACATCATAACTTTGGAATTATTGGCATTGACATGGTTGTTTTCACCCATTGTGATGGGAATGTGTTCGTGAAAGAAGCAAGATGATTCTAAAAAGTGCCATGGAATTATGAACTATTGGAGGATTAAAAAGTGTGCTCTCATGCTTTCTTCCTTGCTACTGATTTTTTATTCCTTATTTTACTGTATAGTAGACTAAATGTCAGTTAAATAAAATATAAGTGGTAGTTTACTATTTGGTGATTTTACCACTGCTTGTACAAAATACGCAAATGTCCTAAAATGTGTAAAATGCCAGGATATCACAAATGAGATGCACATGTAGTGGAAGTAATACTGTGTACACTCATACATACACAAACACATAGGAGTCTGATCTTTTGAGACTCAGAGAATACTTGGCTAATGGTTTTAAGAAACAATCATAGAGGGACACCTGGGTGGCTCAGTTGGTTAAGCGGCTGCCTTTGGCTCAGATCATGATCCCAGTGTCCTGGGATAGAGTCCCACATAGGGCTCCTTGCTCGACAGGGAGCCTGCTCCTCCCTCTGCCTCTGCCTGCTACTCTGTCTGCCTGTGCACTCTCTCTCTCTCTCTCTCTCTCTCTCTGTCAAATAAATAAACAAACAAACAAACAAATAAATAGAAGCAGTCATGAAAAAGAATGCAAGCAAAAAAGCTAAAGCTCACATTTCCATTGATAAAATACTAGAATGGCTTATGTTCTCAAAACTGGAAGGGAGTTGATCTAAAATGTAGGGAGATATAGCTAGATATGTGTGTTTATACATATATACATATGCCTATATATATGAGTGTGTGTACAGATATGGATATGAATAAAAATACATATACATATTGTATATGTGTGAGTGTGTATGAAGTTCATACTGACACAGAAGATGGCTGGGAACCATGTGAAGAAGCAGTGCCAGAGCTTGATTGGAACCCTGTCCTCCTGACGTGTGAGACTGTGTTCCACACCTATGCACCATCTCTGGCTTTGCACAGAGAAGTCCTTGGTCTCTAGAAAATTTTTCCATCCATCTCTGCCTGGGAAATCCTGATCCATCCCTCAAGGTCCAGCTCAGATGCAGCCTCATCCATTAAACATCTCCACCTTCACCCCCGATCTCATGTCCTCTATCCCCAGGAGATGTGACTTCTCCTTTGGCTATGGAATAGGGTTGGGACATCAGTTTTGGGGTGTTGGAGACATTGAGATGGGAGCAAGTTGACAAAAAGGATTACAGGTTTGCACTTAGAATTTGTGCTTTGTAGTCATAACAGTCACCCCTGGTGATTCTCATTATCAGACAAGTTTGGGAAATGCTGACAGTTTTTTCCTCTCAATTAATAGAAGAGACAAGTGAAGATCAGAGAGGGGGGAATTAAGTTCCTCGAGATCACACAGTCATTTAGTGACAGAACCAAGACTAGCATGCAGATAGATCACTATCCCTTTAGTGCAGTTATGTACCCCTTTATATTATATTGCCACAGGAGAACCAGCTACAGAATTTTTAGAGCCTAGCATAAAATGAAAATTCAGGTCCCCTTCTTAAAAAATTATACAGCATTTCAAGACAGCAAAAGCAGAGCATTAAACCAAGCATAGGGCCCGTCTACATCCAGAGCCCTGTGCAACTGCATACATCACAGACCCATAAAGCTGGCTCTGTCCACAGAGAATAATGGCTTTATCTTGTATGTGATAGGTCTTTCTATAAATACTTATTGGATTGATGAATGGATCATAATAACACCTCTCATTTGCTAGGAAGCTATGAGAATGGGACACTGGGCAAATATGTTTTGATACAAACATAGGAGAGAAGAAAAATAAATATGGAACATGAGACATAAGGTTGTAAACATTCGTATTGGGGTATCTGCCTGAGTTTCATGCATCAGTTGAGGTTGCTACAAGGGCTGTCCAGTATAAGCAATTCCTAAGTAATCAACACAGACTCTTAGACTGGTGAGAACAATGAATTTCAAACACTTGGGAACCATGAGTGGGGAAGATTTTGCAGCCATATCTGGCCAGGGGGCTAAGAGCAATAGAAAAAAAAAAAGTCTACTAGACAACTATATATATTTAACAAAGAATGATTTAGGGTACAAAAATAAATTTTCTAAGTTTCTTAAATACAATCTGCCTGGGGAATTGTGTAGTGGAGCTCTTTTGTTAAAGCTTAGACCTAAAGAATTATCAAAATAATGAAAGCTTTTCTAAGATATCTAGAATTACTGGTCCTCATTCCACCATCTGACCTCTGAAAGTCACAACTGCTTTGGAATATTGTCTGGGTGATCCATGTTATCTCTTTTGGTCACAGATTCTTAATTTAAGTTTATATTAATTTTATATTGCTACATAACAAATACCACAAACTTAATGGCTTTTAAGCCCCCTATTTTTTATCCCAATTTTTGTAACCCAGAAATCCATAACCAGTGTAACTGGTTTCTCTGATCAGAGTATCACAAGGGTAAAATCAAGTTGATGTATAGTCTGGGTTCTCATCTGGAGCTTGGGGTCCTCTTCCAGCTCATTCATGTTAACAAAATTATGTTCCTTGTGGCTATAGGATAGAGGGCTTCATCATTCTTACTGTCACCTGGGGGGCCATTTCCAGCTTCTAGAGGCTGTCTTCAGGTCCTAGCTTCATAGCCCTTTCAATAGACAATTCCTAAATGGTTATTTGCTTTCTTTTAGGCCAGCAGGAGAGTATCTCTGCTGCTTAGAATTTCTCTAACTTCTCTAGTTTTTTAAGGTTACCTAATTAGGTCAGGCTTAACCAGGATAATTTCCTCTTTTTGTTAGCTCAAAGTCAACTGATTAGGTACCTTAATCTCACCTGCAAAATCCTTCACCTTTGCAATATAGCATAAGCTAATCATGAAAGTGGTATCCTATCATATTCACAAAGAGGACTATATAAGGTGTATACACCAGGCTTCAAGATTCTTAGAGGCCATCTTAGAATTCTGCCTACCACAGTAGCCATGAATGAACTTTGGAGGCATATCTAAAAATCATATAAAATATCAGGCAAAAGTTCGTGTGACTGCATTTTTCCTGGGAGACTGTTACCAGCTTTCATCAGGGGAGGGCCATGACCCAAATGCCGTTAAGAACAACTGGTGTGCCAGATAATATGCATTGACAGGAAGTGACCTAGAATCAAATATTTATTTCTGAAATAATTGTACTTGTAGAACCAAATAATTCATGTATGTGTGTGTGTGTGTGTTTAAAGATTATTTTTTTGAGATAGTGAGAAAAAGCATGAGTCAGGGGGAGGGGCAAAGGGAGAGGGAGAAGGCGGCTCCCCACTGAGCACAGAAGCGCCTGACCCAGGACTCAATCTCAGGACCCTAGGATCATGACCTGAGTTGAAGGCAGACACTTAACCAATTTAGGCAGCGAGGTGCCCCTCAAGTGTGCTTATTAAGATGAGAGAGTAAATGGCTCAATTTTCCTTTAAAACATATATTTTTTGTGCAACTTTGTTTTAAACTAATAGCTAATGGACATTTCAAACAGATTTTGTTATTATGTTTGTTTGTTTTTAAATTTACCATTGAGGAAGCACCTGCTACTCTCTTTATCATGTTTGTCTGTGTCTCCACTCTTCTCCATCCGGCTGGCTTTAACAGTTTGGCCAATGGCAAGAAGTTAAGTCAGATATATTTTACTGCCCTGTTAGATATTAGCTATGGCAGACAATAACCAGTGCTAAATGCATTGCATTTCATTTCCTATCATTTTCCAAATAATTTCACATGAAGCTTGGGACCGTCTGGCTAAGCTGTAAGCAACCTGAGGACTGGCATCAAGTCCTGTGCTGTATTCTGTCTACCTTCATATAGAGCAGAGAATAAGCCCTTAATAAATATTCAGTGAATTATCTTCAATTCTGTAAATAATTTTGAGGTATTGTATGCAGGAACTGTAACAAGGGATACAACAAAATTCTATACCTCAAGTTTACAATGTAGAGAGTATATGATAATCATAACCCAAAGATTGTAATGTGATGCAAGGTTGGAATACTGCCAAGTGGGAGGCATAAGCAAAGTATCAGGCCAGATCACATGCCACATCTGATGGGGGGGTGGGTACAGGGGCTAGGCAGAGTACTGAGTCAGAGAAAGCAAAGAAGAGGAGGTTAAATTTGGAAGGTCTGAATAGAAATGGAATACAGAGAGAAGAAACCTTTCAAGTGTAAAAAGGGATAAGGAAACAAGAAAATAATGCTTCAGGTAAATGGATGTATATTATGTGCTCATTGTGGCCCACACTTCTGCTTTTTCTGTCTAGATTCCTTTATCTCTTCTCTACTTGCTCAAATGGAAATATCCTTCATGGTCCAGTTCTAAATATCAGCATCTCCATGTAACTTTTCTGTTCAGTCAGGCCAGAAAGAATCTTTCCCTCCGAAATGTTATAGTATATTATCTACATCTCTCTCAAGTCACTTTCTGCTTGTTAGCATAGTTTTTGTATATGCTCATTTTAGATATTCTACCATCATTAATAAAAAAATCCCTTTACTTTATATTGCAATTTCTGTTTAAAAAGCAATTTCACATACATTGTTCTGTTGTTCCCTTGGTTGCAGATGAAAACAAAACAAAACAAAACAAAACCAAACCTCAGAAAGCCTCAGACCTTACTGTTAGCAAGTAATAAAGCCAGGATATGAGTCTAAGTTTCAAAATTCATACTGATACTTAAAATGTTGTTAGTCCTAACCACTTTACTTCAGATGTCCAGTTAAATTGTCATTTAACTCATGTGACAGATCCACCTTTATAAATCATCTTCATCACAAGCAAATTATGGGAAAGAGTGAGTCTAACTCAGTTTCATATCCCTACATTTCTTTTAAATGGAACTTTAATACAAATTCTCAATACCTTTATAATGATATAATTTAAATACTATGAAACTTACCCATTTTGAGTGTACAATGTCTAAATTATTTGGAGTATCTTTTTATGTGGTTATTGACCATTTACATATCTTCTTTGGAGAAATGTCGGTTCAGATCTTTGCCCAGATTTTATTAGATTGTCATTTTATTCTCTGAGTTTTAAGAGTCCATTAGGTACTATGGATAAATGTTCTTTATCAGATATATGATTTGCAAATTATTTTCTCCCAGTCCATGACTTGTCTCCATTTACTTCATTTACTTAATGGTAACCTTTGAGACAGAACTTTTAATTTATTATTGAATTAGAATTGACATAAAATGTTATATTATTTTCAGGTGTGCAACATATTGATTCATCAATTCTATACATTACTCAGTTTGCCATTGTAAGTGCAGTTCCCATCTGTCACCATATAACATTATTACAATATTATTGACTATAAATTTTTTTAAAGATTTATTTATTTGAGATGGAGAAAGTGTGGGGGGGAGGGGCAGTGGGAGAGAATCTTCAGGTAGACTCTCCCCGAGTAGAGGGCCTGACATGGAACTCCTTCTCAGGACCCATGAGATTATGACCTGTGCTGACTGAGCCACCCAGGTTCCCCCCTATAAAATTTTTGATGAAGTCCAGTTGACTGATTTTTTTTGTCACTTGTGCTTTTGGTTTCATATCTAAGAAAACTTTGCTTAACTCAAAATTACAAAAATTTTCTCCAGTGTTTTCTTCTAAGTGTTTTATAGTTTTTTATCATCTGCCTTCAGGTCTAGGGTCCATTTTGAGTACACATTTGTGTATGGTATGAGGTGGAGGTATAAATTAATCTTTTTGCACTGGCCCAGTACCACTTTCTTAAAAAAGACTATACTTTTCCCACTTAACTGCCTTTTCACTTTTGTTAAAAGTTTATTGACCAAAGATGTAAGGGTTTGTTTTTGTTCTATTGGTTTATATAACTATCCTTAAGAAAGTGTAAGTCATCTGACTGTTCTTTCCAATTGTTCTAGATCCTTTGCCTTTCCATACAAATTTTAGAGTTAATTTAGCATTTTCTTCTCACATAAAGCCTACTAGAATTTTGATTGAAATTATGTTGAATTTATAGATAAAGTGGAGGATAACTGCAATCTTAACATTGAATCTTCAATCCATGGACATCGAATGCCTCTCCATTTATTTAGGTCTTCTTAAACTATACATTTTTCTTAAATGAATACATAATTTTTTTCCTATAAAATAGTGAGGTTTCCAATTTCACCCTAGCAAAGGCTGTGTGTATAAGAAAAGACAACTCTAGGTGGTAGGCTAATACAAATTATATTGTCTAGCATTTTTTGAAAACTTAACCAAAGTTGAGTGATTATTGTGTTCGTTCATTCATTCATTCATGAATAATTAATGAATAGGAGATGAAAAGAAAGTTGGGTGGAAAAGTTCTAGGCTGTAAAAGTCTAAGAAATGAATACTTAATGAATAGGAGATGAAAAGAAAGTTGGGTGGAAAAGTTCTAGGCTGTCCAAAAGCCTAAGAAATTGAGGCCACCAGTGAGTCCTCAAGCGAAAATCAGCTAACAAGGTGTTTTCTGTCTCCTGGGAATGGACCTGCATGTCTATCCCTGCCATGCTGAGTCAGAGCTTGAGAGAAGCCTGTGTGACATGGCCTCAACACCAGTGTGGTGATGCATTTCAGCACATAGTAGCTAGAGTCCTTGGTCAATTACATTTCTTATAGTTGTAGGTTTGTGAGGTGCATTCTCATGGCCATTATAATACATGACCAAGGAATACTCTTCTTCTTCTGCTCACTTTGGCCATGAACCAGTTTCCCTTTGTCTTCAGTCTTACTGTATGCCTAATGCTATGCCATATAGATTCTCCTACATTAATGTTGACAATGCATTCATGTGCTTGACTGAGTCCTGGTTGTTTTCTGAAGAAGTAGCAAGGAAAATGTGACTGGACCTTAGCAACATTGATTATGTAAGTTCTAGCAGTAGGTCCTGTGAAAGAGTTATCCAGATAAATTATGTATGAGATTCCCTCTTTATACCTGCATACTTCTTGCTGTTTTACCAGGAAAGCAGAAGAAGAAGCAGGAAGTCTCTAGGGGTTGGTGGGAGGGCTTCTTTTCAGAGGATGTAGACTTTGTACCAATTGAGATGAATGTCATGGAAAGAGTTTAAGGAAATAGATGAGAAGCATGACCTTGGAAACAGCATGTAGATAGAATAGAGAGGCTACTGAAATGATGTATTCCCTATAGAAGGCACTTTAGTGGCAGATCACCTTCTTTATATATGTGGGAATTATATATTTAAATGGGCATATTTAGGAGAGTATACTTTCTCATCTATGTTTTTAATTCTTCATATCTCTAAAAATTAATCTATTGAAGGTTACTTACCAATGAGTCACATGCTATCATGTAATTATAAGCTTCTTTCCATTATGATGTCTTTTCAGACTCCAGCAAAGGCAAGAGAGGAGTTGTGAAATGGAACATTCTTAAATTATGACAGTGAAAAAAAATAAATACTACAACTATGAAGGAAGCAGAATTATTGTCTCGGGCAAAGAATTTAATTTAATCTAAATGGTTTAACTGGTCCCTTTATCAAAATTTTTTCTGATTCTAAGAGGAAGCTATAACAGTTCTCAGATCTATACCCTCAAAAAAAAGTCATTACCATTTCAAAAATATAATCAACCATTTTTGGTAGTCATGGAGAACCTCACCATTTTGAAGTAAAATTATGCTTTACTTCATATGATTTCAACTGTTCTGATTACATTTTAGTTTAGTAGCTTAATTCTCATGGCTCTAACCCATCCTAATAATATACTTAACACAAAATAGATTGTATTGAGTAAAATTTTACCAACTTGTAATGGAGAAGAGATTTTAGCTTGTTAGGTTTTGCCATGAAAATGGGTATAAAAAGTATACTTATTTCTTCTCTTCCTTCTTGATTTATATCTGCTTTCTTCAGTCTGGCCTTGCCATGAATGTCACAAGCAACAAAACCGTACAGAATTTAGTTGAGGGTTGAGACAACTAATTATGATTGAATTATTGAGCAGTGTTTATCAAAGCTCTATTCTTGCAGGTCACTGCTGCAATAGCAAAGGCTATTTTTCTTTGTCGATTGACTATTAAAGTTCAGTCTTTAGAAAATATTTCGTTACAGATCCTTATTCAAAGCTCATTAGTCAACAACCCTGATACATTGTTGAAATGACTCAGGGCTTAGAAGTGTTGGCTTATGCCCATTTGCTGCTTCGACTGTTGATTTGTGATTATAATATGCTAATTTTGCATAGTATTAGATGCAGTTTAGTAGATCATGAGAACTGGGGTGAACCAGTGATCATCTGGTCCAACCTTCCCATATTTTACTAGACAGGAAAGTGTGTGGCTTAAGTCACAAGCAAGTAGGTGGGAGCAAAACTCTCTTGGGCCTGACTTTATATCTCCAGACTCCTACTCTGGTGCTTATTCTACCTGTTCAGTTTCTTAAGTGGCCTGGTTTGAAGTGAGTTTATCAGATATTTGGCAGCTACATGGAAATTGAAAGTGAACATTGTCCGAGGTAAGGAACTGTTTAACTTCACATTGAAAATTAAGATAGCAGGAGTGCCTGGGTTGGCTCCGTTGGTTAAACAGCTGACTCTTGGTTTCAGCTCAGGTCATGATCTCAGGGTCCTGGGATTGAGCACTAAATTGGGCTTTGTGCTCAGCAGGGAGTCTGCTCGAGATTCTCTCCCTCTGCTCTTTCCTCCACTCATACTCTCTCTCCCTAAAATAAAGCAATCTTAAAGAAAAAGAAAATTAAGACAAAGCAAAATGGCTATGAATAGAGTAAGATGAAATTTCTCAAATTCATTGTAGAAAACTGAAGTCTATTTCACAGGAATTATTTCAGGTTGTTGATCATATGTTCATGACACCTGATTTGAAATAGAGTCTCTGGGCCTTCACTGTCCGATTGTGGCTTTTAAGTACTTGAAATGTGGCTACTCCAAATTGAAATAGATAACCAGTGAGTGTAAACTGCACAACAAATTTCAAAATATTGTACACAAGTGATGTAAAATATCTAATTAATATTGTAATATTATATATTGAAATTATAATATTTGAATATATTAAGTTAATTAAATTTAATATTAAAATTAATCTCACATGTTTCTTTTTACTCTTCTAACATGGCTACTAGAAAATTTCATATTACATATGTAGTTCACATTATATACTGTTGTATATATCTGTTATATGTATATATGTTATGTATATATACTGTTGCACTTACCCAGATTGTTGCTCTGCAAAGTATGGTTCATGGACTATTGGTGTTGCCATTTCCTGAGAGTTTGATATAAATGTAGTTTTATGTCCCACACCAAACCTATAGGATCTGAATCTGCATTTCAGCAAGATTCCCGGGGTGATTTCTGTACACATTAAAGCTTGATAAATACTGATCTGACATAGGCATTCCTTATTCAGATACTTCCTAGTTCTCCATGTAGAACTTGTTGGATCCCTTCTGTCCTAACATGTGGCAGTTGGGGGCCAGGCAACCCAAGGCATTGCTGGCCCTAAGCTTTGATATATTTTTAAGCTGCCTTTATGTGCTAACATCTCCTGCTCTCAAAGAATTCTACCCTTTGTTCACGTTCACACAAACATGATTCTTACTAATAAATCAGACAGTAGTAATGAAGGCAGGAACTCCAGAAGGCCAAAGATAAAAAGTGAAAATGCTTTTGATACCCAAATCTGTTTCCTTCTCAGATATCTCTCCTACTTCTACATCTGGACAGGTAACATCTGTTTTATATTTACCTCTGGTATATTACTGGAATCGCAATACAAGGCATCCAAATGAATTTTTTTCATTACCCATAAAGTATGCTTCTGTCTACATTTCTTGTCCTGATGAATATCACCACGTCTACCTATATCCCCAAGTGAGACCTGGAAATTATAATTAATAATCCTTCTCTCACTGTTCCTTCTAAACCTGAAATCCAATCGGCTATATAGAATGGTCAGTTTGCCTCAGATCTCTCTCTTGAATTTGTTATTTCTTTCCATTTCAATTGTCTAATTCAGAGTTTTTATTAAATCTTGCCTGAATTATTATACTAGTATCTTTCCTAATCTTCTCTCTCTAGTCCCTATCCTTTCTAAGACATCTTCTACCTTGCAGCCATAAATACCTTTCTCACACACAAATCTGATCATGACTGAAACCCATTCCTCATATCCCAATAGCTCTCCTTATAAAATCGGATTAATAGTACTATGCCAAAGGCTTGCTGTGATAATTAAATAAGTTAATGTATGTAAAGGGTTTAAGAACAGTACTTGACACAGAGTAATCACTATATAGGTTCTAATTATATTATAATTATTTTTCAATGCCCTTTACAACATATGACCTCAACCTGCTTTTCTAATGAAACCAATGTTCTATCTATTTCTTACAACATCCAAAACATTTTGTGGTTTATGTGTGTTCCATGATCCTGTTTGCTGTGCTGGAATATACTTTATTTTTATGCCTAGAAAAATCTTGCTTCTCTCTCTCTTTTTTTTTTTTTTTTTTTTGCTTGAGTTGGTTTCTGGCCTTAAAGGCTTCTTTTGGATGGCAAAAATTTACCTATACCTCATGCCTACATATTGAAATACATCTGTGAACTGGGATTATCTAATGCTGAAAACTTATATAGCCTATCTGATAAATGTATGAAGTTGTCCAAATGGAATATGTGGCAACATTTCAGATTTCATTCCCATGAACATTCAAACCAAAGTAACCAAAGATCTCCCAGAGAGTGAAATGAATAGCTAATTTTTTAAACAGAACATCAGGTGGTTTCCTAATTTACCCAAACTCAGAGGAAAAAAACTCATTTGTGACCTTCATATAGACTCAGACTGATTGAAAAAAAAAATTGGTCATCTTATTCATATATAAAGTCTTAAAGCACTCTTGCTTGGTGCTTTTCTCCTGTTTCATTTGAAATAATTAATTCTAGTTAGGATTATAGGCATACTTTGCTTTATAAAATATATCCATTCTAGAAGAGTTATACTTTAGTGGAATTACTTCTAATGAAATATCTTAATGTCATTAAGGAAATTTGAAATTTAAAGAAACCTAGTGACTCCTACCAGGATATCACCTCTTAACTTAAAGTTTCCTTAATGTGAACTCTGACAAAATGCATGAGCATCCCTTGAAGGTGCCTATTAAACTTCCCAATTCCTCAGAAGTACCCCAGACCAATAAAGTGGAATCTCTGAGGGCAGGTCCAGAAAACTTTATTTTTAAAAAGCCTACCCCAAGTAATGCAGATATATATAAATGTTTAAAAACCACCGATTTCAGTCTATATTTGCTGCTTGTCCCCAATAGGAACCTTGTACTGTAACTCATTTGTATTGCTATGTGATTCTTTGAACATGCATTGCTCCTTTTGCTTACCTGTCTTTGCTTGTGCTGGTTCTGCCTTTGAGTCATTCTCTACCTTGCCATTGTTTCTTTTTTCATCTTTTACTATTTTATTAGCTTTTCAGATGTTCTCTATTTACAGATGCTTTCTTTGGATTCTGCTGTTGGGAGCAATCTGTCTCCTGCTAAACACTTAGTGTGTACCACTCATGAAATTTTGCATGTATTGATTTGAGCTCCCTGGCATATGAATTAGTATTACTCTTATCTCTTCTAGGATGAGCTTCTGTGTCTTATTCACCACTCAATGGCATATGGCACTCATAAGGCAAAAACATGAAACAAAACTTGAAAGGTAGTTTTTTAGAGAAAAAGTGACTTTTTTTATATGGAAGCTTTCTTAAAGTGAAGCATTGGCACAATTCAGCAGGCTAACCAGATGCCAGGGTGAACCCTTGGAACAAAGGTATGACTTGGTATAGCTTGGTAGAATGAAATCTAAAGATACAAGCTTTGAGACCTGTGTCTGCCCAGCCTATGCTTCTCAGATCCTCTGTTCTTTTGCCTCCTGTATTCTAAGGGATTCTATTTTGTTTCTCAGTTTGGTGATCTTACATGGATGTCTCTGCAAAGAATTTGGCCCTTGATGCCATTTTTCCTGATCCTGAACTCATCCTTACCCATATTAGCTCAACCATAGCTATTTAGTGGGCAGGGCCAGAATCCCTTCCTTTAATAGGTAATGTATGCAAGTAAGGAGATGCATCTGCCATTTGATGACTAAGGTAATTGAGAGCTAACTGGTGCCACAATAAGCATAGAGCTGTGTCACAAAGAGCTCCTCTCAGTGGGTATCTCTGAAATAAGGAAAAAAAGTAGTTGCTTACTCCTGATGCCTTTCTTCTAGCAGTCACAACATTGTTTTAGTTCCTAGTTCCTTGCCTAATTATTTCAAATTTAGAAAAGAAAGCTATGGCATTGAACCAGGACAGAGATTTTAAATGAATGTTTGAAGTGTCCAAGCATGTGAGAGCACAGACCCATACATATAAAACCCGTATTTACTGTACATAAAAATTTAGATGAACATCTTTCCAGTTGACTACTTCAAATAGTTGAATCCATTTTAAATAAATGTTGTGCTGTTTTGGGAAAACCACCTTTGAATTGGGACGAGAAAGGATAGAATGTGGTGAAAGGGCTAAAAATAGAGGATTTTCTGGAAAGAACACACTAAATTTTAATGTTGCCTGCTCTACCAAAACTTTTACATTGAGAATTCTGGTCTCACTACACAATAGTAGAAGCCATGGGTGAGTGAAAATGTCCTTCATTTTTCTCTGAAAACATCTTTTTGCCCTAACACAAAAGAATATTTGCCAATAAAAATGCAAACCCAAATGAGTACAGTTATTGGTTGGGATTAAATATTTCCCATTCAAAGGTTTCATGGCTGTTATGAAGAAAATTTCTACAGCCCTTGAAACTGCCTGACTGAGACTGATGGAAACCAACTGAGTTATAATACTGGCGAAAAGCCACAGATTTCCCACTTTTGAAAATATACGTGATCAGAAAGCCACTTAGCTCAAAAAAAAAAAAATGATCATCATCCAAGCAGGAGATTTATTGAGCCTTACCAAACAAATCAGATAAAGTTGTAAAATTATAGCGTCACTCACTTACACACTGCAGAGTTATATTTGAGATACCCAGTTACTGAGATGCTCTTGTTCTGAAAAGGGCTCTGATGTGGCCTGATTTTCTTGTTTTCTCCACTATGGATCCTTTCCAGGAATCATTTATTTATTCAGTAAATCTTTATCACATGCCTAGTATGTGCCAAACAATTCGATAGTCTTTTAAGACTATGCTATTCCTTATAACTTCACATACTTTGGATTCTGGGATACTGTATTTTCCTGGTTCTGCACTTTAATTGCAAATGCAGTGTTCTTTATTTACCTCTAACATGTAGCCTTGTTCCCCAAGGCTTTATTCTTGGTTCTTTTCTCTTCTTGTTCTACACCCTCTCTGGGTAATACCCCATATTCAGCATGACTCCTAAAGTCTCCATCTCTAACTCTGGCTTCTCTCCTGAAATCCAGATAAACACTTCCAGCTGCCTTATTGGCAAAGTTGTTGTAGTCACTCTGTTGACACCCTCTTTATAATCAAAATGACGCATATTATCTTCTACCTAATCCCTATTTTTGATGCAGTTTTTTCCTTCTCCTCATACATCAAATGCTTTCACAGCTTGTTAATTCTATCTTTCCTATGTATTCTCTCCTTTCCATTCCAACACCTTAGTTTAGACCACTAATTACAAACTGACAGCCTGTAGGCCAGATGTGTTTGTTTCAACCACAAAATGTTTAATTTTTAAATGTAACTGCCTCTGTGTTCATCAAGCTAAGTGTACTTTAAATCCTCTTTATCTAGTTCACCCATCCCCCAAACTCAGTCCCCTCTGGTAACCCCCTATTTGTTCTCTGTATTTAAGAGTCTGGGTTTTATTTGTCTCTTTTTTCCTTTGTTCATTTCTTTTGTTTCTTAAATTCAACATATGAGTGCTTAGTGAAATCATATGGTACTTGTCATTCTGTGACTGACTTAATTCACTTAACTTTATACACTCTATATCCATCCATATTGCAAGATTTCATTCCTTTTTATGGCTAAGTAATACTTCATAGGGTATATACACCCCATCTTCTTTATCCATTGATCTTTCAATGGACACTTGGGTTGCTTCCATATCTTGGCTATTGTAAATAATGCGGTGATAAACATAAGGGTACATATGTCTTTTTGAACTAGTGTTTTCATTTTCATTGGGTAAATACCCAGTAGTGGAATTACTGGATCATATGGTAGTTTTGTTTTTAATTTTTTGAGAAAACTTATACTGTTTTCCATAGTGGCTACATCAATTTGCATTCCTATCAAAAGTTTATGTGTGTGTGTGTGTGTGTGTGTGTGTGTGTGTGTGTTGAGACCTATAATTTTTTAATATATTTTGGATATTAATCCCTTGTTGGCTATATCATTTGCAAATATCTTCTCTCATTCAGTGGATGGACTTTTTGTTTTGTCAATGGTTTTCTTCACTGTGCAGAAGCTTTCTATTTTAGTGTAGTTCCAGTAGTTTAATTTTGCTTTTCTTTCTTTGCCAGAGGAGGCATATCTAGAAAAATGTTCCTATAGCCAATGTCAAAGAAATTACTACCTATACTTTCTTCTAGGAATTTTATGGTGTCTGGTCTCATATTTAGGACTCAACCCATTTTGGTTTATTTCTGTGTATGATGTAAGAAGTGGTCCAGTTTCATTCTTTCACATGTAGCTGTCCAGCTTTCCCAGCACCATTTGTTGGAGGGACTTGTCTTTTTTCTAATGTATATTGTTGCCTTATTTTCCATAGACTAATTGACCATAAAAGTATGGGTTTATTTCTGGACACCCTGTTCTTTTTCCATTGATATATGTGTCTATTTTTGTGCCAGTACCATACCGTTTTGATTACTACAACTTTGTAATATATTTTAAAATCTGGAATTGTGATACTTCTAGCTTTGTTATTCAATCTCAGGATTGTTTTGGCTATTAGAGGTCTTTTGTGCTTCCATACAAATTTTAAGAATATTCTATTCTGTGAAAAATGCTGTTGATATTTTGATAGAGGTTGAATTAAATTTGTGGATTGCTTTGGATAATATGGACATTTTAACAATATTGTTTCTTTCATCCATGAGCATGAAATATCTTTCCATTTGTTTACATCATCTTTAATTTCTTTCATCAATTTTTATAGTTTCTTGACTACAGATCTTTCACCTTCTTAGTTGAGATTAATCCTAGGTATTTTATTCTTTTTGGTGCAAGTATAAATGCAACATTTTTTTTTCTCTTTCTGCTACTTTATTATTAGTGTATGGAAGCACAACAGATTTCTTTATATTTATTTTGTATCATGTGACTTTACTGAATGCATTTGTCAGTTCTAGCAGTTTTTTGGTGGAGTCTTTAGGGTTTTCTATACATAATATCATGTCACCTACAAATAGTGAAAGTTTTATTTCTTTCTTACCAATCTAGATGCCTTTTATTTCTTTGTCTTGTCTAATTGTGGCAAGGACTCACAGTACCATGTGGGATAAAAGCAGTAAGAGTAGACATTCTTGACTTGTTTCTGAACTTAGAGGGTTAACTCTGTTTTTTACCCTTGAGTATGGTATTACTATGTGTTTTCATTGCCTTTATTAGGTTGAGGTAGGTTCTCTTGAAACCTACTGTTGAGAGTTTTTATCATGAATGGATGTACTTTGTCAAATGCTTTTTATGTATCTATTGAAATGATTGTGAGGATTTTATCTTTTCTCTTGTTTTTTTTTTTAATTTATTCGACAGAGACCACAAGTAGGCAGAGAGGCAGGTAGAGAGAGAGGAAGGAAAGCAGGATCCCTGCTGAGCAGAGAGCCCGATGCGGGGCCCGATCCCAGGACCCTGGGATCTGACCTGAGCCGAAAGCAGAGGCTTTAACCCACTGAGCCACCCAGGCGCCCCTCTTTTCTCTTGTTAATATGATTTATCATGCTGATTGAATTATGAATATTAAACCACCCTTACATCACAGCAATAAAGCCCACTTGATAGTGGTGAATTTTTTTAATGTATTGTTGGATTCAGCTTATTAATAT
Source organism: Lontra canadensis (assembly GCF_010015895.1). NCBI lineage: Eukaryota > Metazoa > Chordata > Mammalia > Carnivora > Mustelidae > Lontra > Lontra canadensis. The sequence goes on along the minus strand of NW_022631166.1, from coordinate 939,943 downwards.
TTTGTTGAAGATTTTTGCATTTATGTTCATCAGAGATATTGGCCTGCAGTTTTATTTCTTTATAGTGTCTATCTGGTTTTGGTATCAGGGTAATACTGGCCTCATAAAGTGAATTTGGAAGCTTTCTTTCCTTGTCTATTTTTTTGGAAAAGTTTAAGAAGAATAGGTATTAAATGTTCTTTAAGTGTTTGGTACAAGTCACCTATGAAGCCATGTCATCCCTTTTGTTTGTTGGGATTTTTGTTTGTTTGCTGGGAGTTTTTTTTTTTTTTTTAATTTTATTTTTTATAAACATATATTTTTTTCCCCAGGGGTACAGGTCTGTGAAACGCCAGGTTTACACACTTCACAGCACTCACCATAGCACATACCCTACCCAATGTCCATAACCCCACCCTCCCTCTCCCAACACCCTCCCCCCAGCAACCCTCAGTTTGTTTTGTGAGATTAAGAGTCACTTATGGTTTATCTCCCTCCCAATCCCATCTTGCTTCATTTACTCTTCTCCTACCGCCTTAACCCCCCATGTTGCATCTCCTCTCATATCAGGGAGATCATATGATAGTTGTCTTTCTCCGATTGACTTATTTCGCTAAGCATGATACCCTCTAGTTCCATCCATGTCGTCGCAAATGGCAAGATTTCATTTCTTTTGATGGCTGCATAGTATTCCATTGTGTATATATACCACTTCTTCTTTATCCATTCATCTGTTGATGGACATCTGGGTTCTTTCCATAGTTTGGCTATTGTAGACATTGCTGCTATAAACATTCGGGTGCACGTGCCCCTTCGGATCACTACATCTGTATCTTTAGGGTAAATACCCAGCAGTGCAATTGCTGGGTCATAGGGCAGTTCTATTTTCAACATTTTGAGGAACCTCCATGCTGTTTTCCAGAGTGGTTGCACCAGCTTGCATTCCCACCAACAGTGTAGGAGGGTCCCCCTTTCTCCGCATCCTCGCCAGCATCTGTCATTTCCTGACTTGTTAATTTTAGCCATTCTGACTGGTGTGAGGTGGTATCTCATTGTGGTTTTGATTTGTATTTCCCTGATGCCGAGTGATATGGAGCACTTTTTCATGTGTCTGTTGGCCATCTGGATGTCTTCTTTGCAGAAATGTCTGTTCATGTCTTCTGCCCATTTCTTGATTGGATTATTTGTTCTTTGGGTGTTGAGTTTGCTAAGTTCTTTATAGATTCTGGACACTAGCCCTTTATCTGATATGTCGTTTGCAAATATCTTCTCCCATTCTGTCAATTGTCTTTAGGTTTTGTTAACTGTTTCCTTTGCTGTGCAAAAGCTTTCGATCTTGATAAAATCCCAATAGTTCATTTTTGCCCTTGCTTCCCTTGCCTTTGGCAATGTTCCTAGGAAGATATTGCTGCGGCTGAGGTCGAAGAGGTTGCTGCCTGTGTTCTCCTCAAGGATTTTGTTGGATTCCTTTCTCACATTGAGGTCCTTCATCCATTTTGAGTCTATTTTCGTGTGTGGTGTAAGGAAATGATCCAATTTCATTTTTCTGCATGTGGCTATCCAATTTTCCCAACACCATTTATTGAAGAGGCTGTCTTTTTTCCATTGGACATTCTTTCCTGCTTTGTCGAAGATTAGTTGACCATAGAGTTGAGGGTCTATTTCTGGGCTCTCTATTCTGTTCCATTGATCTGTGTGTCTGTTTTTGTGCCAGTACCATGCTGTCTTGATGATGACAGCTTTGTAATAGAGCTTGAAGTCTGGAATTGTGACGCCACCAACTTTGGCTTTCTTTTTCAATATTCCTTTGGCTATTCGAGGTCTTTTCTGGTTCCATATAAATTTTAGGATTATTTGTTCCATATCTTTGAAAAAAATGGATGGTACTTTGATAGGAATTGCATTAAATGTGTAGATTGCTTTAGGTAGCATAGACATTTTCACAATATTTATTCTTCCAATCCAGGAGCATGGAACATTTTTCCATTTCTTTGTGTCTTCCTCAATTTCTTTCATGATTACTTTATAGTTTTCTGAGTATAGATTCTTAGTCTCTTTGGTTAGGTTTATTCCTAGGTATCTTATAGTTTTGGGTGCAATTGTAAATGGGATGGACTCCTTAATTTCTCTTTCTTCTGTCTTGTTGTTGGTGTAGAGAAATGCAACTGATTTCTGTGCATTGATTTTATATCCTGACACTTTATTGAATTCCTGTACAAGTTCTAGCAGTTTTGGAGTGGAGTCTTTTGGGTTTTCCACATATAGTATCATATCATCTGAAAAGAGTGATAGTTTGACTTCTTCTTTGCTGATTTGGATGCCTTTAATTTCTTTTTGTTTTCTGATTGCTGAGGCTAGGACTTCTAGTACTATATTGAATAGCAGTGGTGATAACGGACATCCCTGTCATGTTCCTGACCTTAGAGGAAAAGCTTTCAGTTTTTCTCCATTGAGAATGATATTTGCGATGGGTTTTTCATAGATGGCTTTGATAATATTGAGGTACGTGCCCTCTATCCCTACACTTTGAAGAGTTTTGATCAGGAAGGGATGCTGTACTTTGTCAAATGCTTTTTCAGCATCTATTGAGAGTATCATATGGTTCCTGTTCTTTCTTTTATTAATGTGTTTTATCACATTGATTGATTTGCAGATGTTGAACCAACCTTGCAGCCCTGGAATAAATCCCACTTGGTCGTGGTGAATAATCCTTTTAATGTTTTGTTGAATCCTATTGGCTAGTATTTTGGTGAGAATTTTTGCATCTGTGTTCATCAAGGATATTGGTCTGTAGTTCTCTTTTTTGATGGGATCCTTGTCTGGTTTTGGGATCAAGGTGATGCTGGCCTCATAAAATGAGTTTGGAAGTTTTCCTTCCATTTCTATTTTTTGGAACAGTTTCAGGAGAATAGGAATTAGTTCTTCTTTAAATGTTTGGTAGAATTCCCCCGGGAAGCCATCTGGCCCTGGGCTTTTGTTTGTTTGGAGATTTTTGATGACTGTTTCAATCTCCTTACTGGTTATGGGTCTGTTCAGGCTTTCTATTTCTTCCTGGTTCAGTTGTGGTAGTTTATATGTCTCTAGGAATGCATCCATTTCTTCCAGATTGTCAAATTTGTTGGCGTAGAGTTGCTCATAGTATGTTCTTATAATTGTCTGTATTTCTTTGGTGTTAGTTGTGATCTCTCCTCTTTCATTCATGATTTTATTGATTTGGGTCCTTTCTCTTTTCTTTTTTATAAGTCTGGCCAGGGGCTTATCAATCTTATTAATTCTTTCAAAGAACCAGCTCCTAGTTTCGTTGATTTGTTCTATTGTTTTTCTGGTTTCTATTTCATTGATTTCTGCTCTGATCTTTATGATTTCTCTTCTCCTGCTGGGTTTAGGGTTTCTTTCTTGTTCTTTCTCCAGCTCCTTTAGGTGTAGGGTTAGGATGTGTACCTGAGACCTTTCTTGTTTCTTGAGAGAGGCTTGTACCACTATATATTTTCCTCTCAGGACTGCCTTTGTTGTGTCCCACAGATTTTGAACCGTTGTATTTTCATTATCATTTGTTTCCATGAATTTTTTCCATTCTTCTTTAATTTCCTGGTTGACCCATTCATTCTTTAGAAGGATGCTGTTTAGTCTCCATGTATTTGGGTTCTTTCCAAATTTCCTCTTGTGATTGAGTTCTAGCTTCAGAGCATTGTGGTCTGAAAATATGCAGGGAATGATCCCAATCTTTTGATACCGGTTGAGACCTGATTTAGGACCGAGGATGTGATCTATTCTGGAGAATGTTCCATGGGCACTAGAGAAGAATGTGTATTCTGTTGCTTTGGGATGAAATGTTCTGAATATATCTGTGATATCCATCTGGTCCAGTGTGTCATTTAAGGCCTTTATTTCCTTGTTGATCTTTTGCTTGGTTGATCTGTCCATTTCAGTGAGGGGAGTGTTAAAGTCCCCTACTATTATTGTATTATTGTTGATGTGTTTCTTTGATTTTGTTATTAATTGGTTTATATAGTTGGCTGCTCCCACGTTAGGGGCATAGATATTTACAATTGTTAGATCTTCTTGTTGGACAGATCCTTTGAGTATGATATAGTGTCCTTCCTCATCTCTTATTATAGTCTTTGGCTTAAAATCGAATTGATCTGATATAAGGATTGCCACTCCTGCTTTCTTTTGATGCCCATTAGCACGGTAAATTCTTTTCCACCCCTTCACTTTAAATCTGAAGGTGTCTTCGGGTTTAAAATGAGTTTCTTGTAGGCAACTGCTGGGAGTTTTTTAATCTTTTTTTTTAAGAGTTTTATTTATTTATTTTGACAGAGGGAGATCACAAGTAGGCAGAGAGACAGGCAGAGAGAGAGGAGTAAGCAGGCTCCCTGCTGAGCAGAGGTCCGATGTGGGGCTCGATCCCAGGACCCTGAGATCATAACCTCAGCTGAAGGCAGAGACTTAACCCACTGAGCCACCCAGGCACCTGAGTTTTTTTTTATTTCTGATTCAGTTTCATTGCTAGTAATTGGTCTGCTAAAATTTTCTATTTCTTCGTGATTCTGTTTTGGAAGATTATTTGTTTTTAGGAATTTATCCATTTTTTTCTAGGTTTTCTTACTTGTTTGTGTATAATTTTTTTGTCATATTCTATTTATTTATTTATTTATTTATTTTTCAGCGTAACAGTATTCATTGTTTTTGCACCACACCCAGTGCTCCATGCAATCCGTGCCCTTTCCAATACCCACCACCTGGTTCCCCCAACCTCCCACCCCCGACCCCTTCAAAACCCTCAGATTGTTTTTCAGAGTCCATAGTCTCTCATTGTTCACCTCCCCTTCCAATTTCCCTCAACTCCCTTCTCCTCTCCATCTCCCCTTGTCCTCCATGCTATTGTCATATTCTCTTATAATCTTTTTTATTTCTGTGTTAACTGTAGTTATTTCTCCTCCTTCATTTATGATTTTACTTATTTGATTCTTTCTTTCTTTCTTTCTTTCTTTCTTTCTTTCTTTCTTTCTTTCTTCCTCTTCTTCTGTCTGGCTAAGAGATTCTCAATTTATTTATCTTTTCAGAGAACCAGCTCCTGGTTTCATTGATCTGTTCTATTGTTGTTTTAGTCTCTCATTTATTTCTGCTCAGTCTTATTTATTTTCTTCCTTATACTGGATATGGATTTTGTTTATTCCTCTTTTTCTAACTCTTTTAGGTATATGGTTAGGTTGTTTATTTGAGATTTTTCCTGCTTCTTGAGGTAGGCTTGTATTTTTAGAAAGTTTTTTTTTAATGCCAGTATAATTAATGTACAGTGTTATATTAGTTTTGGGGGTACAATTTAGTGATTCAAAAATTCTATAAATTACTCAGTGCTCATCCCAATAAGTGTACTTGTAATCCTCTTCACCTCTTTCACCCATTCCCCTACTCACCTCCCCTCTGGTAACCACCAGTTTGTTCTCTATATTGAATTGTCTGTTTTACTGTTTCTATCTTTTTTTCGTTGTCTATTTTGTTTCTTAAATTCCACAGTGAGAAAAATCATATGGTATTTGTCTTTCTCTGACTGACTTATTGTGCTTAACATTATACTTTATAGATCCATCCATGTTGTTTCAGATGGCAAGATTTCATTCTTTTATGGCTGAGTAATATTCCATTGTGTGTATGTTTGTGTGTATATCACATCTTCTTTGTCCATTCATCTCTTGATGGACATTTGGGTGTGAGGTAGGCCTGTATTGCCATAATCTTCCCTCTTACAAGTTTTTGCTATATCCCCAAGATTTTGCAACATTCATTCATTTTCATTTGTTTCCATGTATTTTTTCTTTAAATTTCCTCTTTAATTTCTTGGTTGACCCATTCATTTTTTAGTAGCTTGTTATTTAGGCTCCATGCATCTGTGTTCCTTACAGATTTTCTCTTGTGGTTGATTTCTAGTTTCATACTGCTGTGGTCAGAAAAGGTGCATGATATGATTTCAATATTTTTAAATTTATTCAGACTTATTTTCTGACCTAACATGATCTATCCCAGAGAATGTTCCATGCCCACTTGAAAAGAGTGTGTATTCCACTGTTATTGGAAGGAATGTTCCAAATATGTCTGTTATGTCTGTCTGATCCAATGTGTCATTTAAAGTCATTGTTTCCTTGCTGATTTTCTGTCTGGATTATCTATCCATTGATGTAAGTGGGGGTGTTTAAGTCCCCAACTGCTATTGTATTATTACCAGTTAGTTCCTTTATGTTTGTTATTAACTGTTTTTATATATTTAGTTGCTCCCATGTTGGGTGCATAAATATTTACAATTGTTGTATCTTGTTGGATTGTTCCCTTTATGATTGTGTAGTATCTTCCTTTGTCTTGTTATAGTTTTTGTCTTAAAGTATATTTTGTCTGATATATATATATTTCTACCTCAGCTTCCTTTTTGTTTATGTTTGCATGGTAAATATTTTTCTATCCCTTCACTTTCAGTCTGCATGTGTCCTTAGGTCTGAAGTGAGTCTCTTATAGGCAGCATACTGATGGGCCTTGTTTTTTTCATTCATTCAGTCACCCTATGTCTTTTGAAGATTTTATTTATCTATTTGTCAGAGAGAGAGAGAGAGCGCGCAAGCACGAGCAGTGGGGAGAGGGAGACAATGTGGGGTTCAATCCCAGGACCCCAGAATCATGACCTGAGCCAAAGGCAGGCGCTTAACCAACTGAGCCACTCAGGCACCCTACCCTGTGTCTTTTGATTGGAGTATTTTGTCCATTTACATTCAAAGTAATTGCTGATATGTACTTGTTGCCAATTTTTTTAACTTGTTTTCTGGTGGTTTTATAATTCTTCTCTGTTCCTTTCTTCTTTTGCTCTCTTCCCTAGTGGTTTCATGGCTTTATTTAGTGATATACTTGGATTCTTTTCTCTTTACTTTTTGTGTTGCCTATGCAGGTTTCTCATTTGTCATAACCATTAAATTCAGAAATAACATCTTACGCATATTGCAGTCTATATTAATTTGATGGTCACTTATTTAAGTTTGAAATCATTCTAAAACACTGTGTTTTTGCTTCCCCAACATTTTATGTATAAGGTGTCATATGTTACTTCCTTTGTGTTTTAACTTCTGTACTGGGTTTATAAGGAATTAATCTACTACTTTATTATGTTTGTATTTACTTGTGATTTTTTTTTTCTTTTCATAATTTTCTTACTCCTGATTATAGCCTTTTCTTTCCACTCAAAGAATTCCCTTACTTCTTGTAAGGCTGGCTTAGTTTTGATGAGGTCCTTTAGCTTTTTATTGTCTGGGAAACTATCTCTCCTTCTATTGTGAATGGTAGCCTTGCTACATAGAGTATTCTTGGTTGCAGGTTTATACCTTTCAGCACTTTGAATATATTATGCCATTCTCTTCTGACTTGCAAAATTTCTGCTGAAAAATTAACTTATAGTCTTGTGAGGTTTCTGTTGTATATAAAAGTTTTTTTTTTCTCTTGCTGCTTTTAAAATTCTTCTTATCACTACATTTTGACACTTTAATAATTATGTGTCTTAGTGTGGACCTCCTTGGGTTTCTTTTGTGGGGAACTTTCTATGCCTCCTGGATCTAGATGTCTGTTTACTTTCCCAGATTAGGGAAGTAATTTCAGCTATTATTTCTTCAAATAACTCTTCTGCCTTCTTTTCTCTCTCTTTACCTGGGAACTCTATAATATAAATGTGATTATACTTGATAATGTTGCTGAGTTCCCTTAACCCATTCTCATTTATTGTTATCATTGTTTTTCCTTTTGCTGTTCAGCTTAATAACTTTCCATTACTCTGTCCTCTAGCTCACTGATCTGTTCTTCTGCCTCTTCTTATTTATTATTGACTCCTTGTGTATTTTTTAAAATTTCAGTTACTGAGTTCTTCATTTGATTCATTCATTTTCATATTTTCTTACTCTATGTAGAAGGTCTCACTGAGATCCTCCATTTTTTTCTTAAGTCCAGTGAATATCTTTATGACCATTACTTTGAATTCTTTATCAAGCATATTGTTCATCTCCATTTCATTTATTGCTTTCTGTAGTTTTGTCTTATTCTTTCATTTAGGACATATCCCTCTGTTTTCTCATTTTTGTGTCTGTGTGTTTGTTTCTATATATTAGGAAAGTCACTATGTCTCCTGATCTTGAAAATAGTGGCCTTATGAAGAAGAGGTCCTTTTGTGCCCTGTAGTGCAATGTTCCCTATTCATCAGAAGCAAGAACTTCAGGGGTATCTTCTATGTGTGTTGGGTGCTCTGCTGTTGTGGCCAAGCCTCATTTGCCTTCAGTCCAGTTGGCTGCATGGCCCACTTTGCTTATTGTGAGCAGGGTTTGATTCCTGTGCTGTTAAGGGCCCGGTCTGAAGCCTCCATGGATTTATAGCTAGGTGGTGTCAGCAGTCAGACCAGATGCCTGCTCTTAAGCCATTTTCTGGGTCTACAGCTCTACTGAACTGTAGGGCACTCTCCTTGTGTTGTCCCCTGAAGCTTTAGTTGGTGGATGTGGGTGGAGCCTGCAGAAAAACCAGATACCTGTCTCTAATACATCTGTTGGGGTTGCAGTAGCACTGACCTGCAAGATGCTCTCACTGCCTTGTTGCTGAGAGGCTTCTTTTGAGGAGTGGGCAGGCAGACCAGATTCCTGCCACCAGATTTTCTGCTGGGGCTGCAGATTCACTGGTTGGGAGGACACTTTCTCTGCACTGCTAGTTATAAGGTTCAACTGCTGGGGCTGCATTCAAACTGCTGGGTATGGTTTTCTTTTTCTTTCCCAGGGCAGGAGTCGCTTTGAAGCAGTATCAGTCCCTTCCAGGGCTACTTTAATAATGAGATGAGGAAGTAATTGCTTTGGAGGGACTTCTGCTGAGTGGTGTGGTTTGGATGTGGCATATCACAGGAGAACACAGGGGTGGTAGGGTGCATGATGGTAGCGAGTTAGGTGGAGAGTGTTCATGTTCATTCCCACAGGGTCCAGGTATCTAGGCTGTGGAGTTGGGGAGAGAATGGAACCTACCAGCTCTTTTATCCTCAGAGAAGTCTCCTAAGGATCCATTTCCTTCTGGCACACATTTTGAGATTAGTAAATAAATCTTCATGTACACCCCAGGCACTTTTCAAACTGCTGCTTCTACACTGTATCTACAGAGAGATTGTTGTGCTATTTCTTCAAGGGTGGGTACTCCATTTCCTATCACCATCCAGGTCACCCAGAGCTGAGTCTGCTGATTTTTAAGGAACTCAGGAGTTAAGCCCTACTGGTTTAAAAAAGTCATGCAGTTAAGCCCGTTTGATTTTCAAAGCCAAATGTTATGGGGGTTTGTCTTCCCAGTGCAGGTCCCCATGCCTGGGGTGCCTGGGGTGGGGTGTGCTTCTCTTGCTTTCCATGCTCTTGATGTCCCTCACGTTTATAGTTAGTATAGCAGGGATTTTGGTGTATGATTCCATCTCCACCCTTCTACTATTTTCAACATGTCCTCGTTTCTATGACTAACTGTGAAAAGTCTCTTTTGCCAGTGTTTGGGTTTTTTTCTGAGTTGGTTGCATTGAGGGGTCTTTTACCTAGGTATGTCCATGGGACAAGGTGAACTTAGTATTCTCGTTCTTTACCATCTTCCCCACCAAAACTTGGCAGTTCCATCATCATAGAGTTGCAGCGAGGGTGGTGCTTTGGTGAAGCTAAGGGGAGCCAAACTGCAACTGTCCTAAACCAGCTGGGCTCAGCAATACTGTATTTGAAAAGAGGATTCAAAAGATGACTTTTCCATTGTTATTTTTTTTCTTTTTCTCTCCTTTAGCATCTTTCCCTGCCTCCACCTCCTGGTTACAACTGATTATCTGAAGTAGTTTAAATATGTGTTCATTTAAAATAGCACAGTAAACCATTTCACATGATGCTCCCAAAGGGAGGTTGAACTAGTATTTAAGTCACCACTGCCAAGGCACATTCCAGTTGTTTGACTAGTGGAAAGCTAGCATTGTTTTTGATGATTTCTCTTGGATGTTCTATTCTGCCATCTGCCATGTAGATTTCTTATTGGAAAAATCTAGAAGTTACTCAAAACATATAAAGAATCATTTATTAATAAAGCCTCCAAATTAACAGATGGTCTCAGATTTTAGCTGTTAGAACTCTTGTCACATATATTTTCAGAATCTTGTAATTAATTGTGTATGGAACATTTGAAAAGAAACTAAAAGTGGGGAGATGGTGGGGAAGAGTTGGGGAAATACCTGATAAGTATGTATATAAGGATAAGGGGAAAACATTTTAAAGAAAAACATCAAAATTAAAGGTCATTTAAAAAATGGCCCAGAAATTCAGCAACATGGCAGGATATAAAATCAGTGCACAGAAATCAGTTGTGTTTCTATACAGCAATATGACTGAAGAAAGAGAAATTAAGGAACTGATCCCATTTACAATTGCGCCCAAACCCATAAGATACCTAGAAATAAATCTAACAAAAGAAGTAAAGGATCTATACTCTAGGAACTACAGAACACTTACAAAAGAAATTGAGGAGAACACAAAGAGATGGAAAAACATTCCATGTTTGTGGGTTGGAAGAAAAAACATTGTTAAAATATCTATGCTGCCAAGAGCAATCTACACATTCAATGCAATCCCTATCAAAATACTATCAACATTTTTCACAGAGCTGGAACAGACAATCCTAAAATTTGTATGGAACCATAAAAGATCCCAAATAGTTAAGGGAATGTTGAAAAAGAAAACCAAAGCTGCGGGCATCACAATGCCTGACTTCAAGCTATATAACAAAGCTGTGATCATCAAGACAGCATGGTACTGGCACAAAAACAGACACATAGATCAATGGAACAGAATAGAAAGCCCAGAAATGGATCATCAACTCTGTGGTGAATTAATCTTTGACAAAGCAGGAAAGAATATCCAGTGAAAAAAAGTTGCTCTCTTCACTAAATGGTCCTGGGAAAATTGGGCAACTACATGCAAAAGAATGACACTGGACCATTCTCTTATACCATACACGAAGGTAAACTCAAAATAGGTGGAAGACCTAAATATGAGACAGGAATCCATCAAAATCCTAGAGAAGAACACAAGCAGCAACTACCTTAAGCTCGGCTGCAGCAACTTCTTTTAAGACACTTCTCTAAAGGCAAGGGAAACAAAAACAAAAATGAACTTTTGGGACTTTATCAAGATTAAAAATCTTCTGCATGGCTGGGGAAACAGTCAACAAAACTAAAAGGTAACCTATGGAATGGGAGAGGATATTTGCAAATGACGTTATAGATAAGGGCTGATATCCAAGATCTATAAAGAATTTATCAAACTCAACACCCCAAAACCAAATAATTCAGTCAAGAAATCGGCAGAAGACATGAACAGACACTTCTCCAAAGAAGACCTACAAATGGCCAACAAACACATGAAAAAATGCTCCACATCAGTTATCAGAGAAATACAAATCAAAATTACAATGAGATGTCTCTTTACACCAGTTAAAATGGCTAAAATTAGAAAGACAGGGAAAAACAAATGTTGGCGGGGATGTGGAGAATGGGGAATCCTCTTACACTGTTGGTGGGAATGCAAGCTGGTACAGCCACCCTGGAAAACATGTGGTATGGAGGTTCCTCAAGAAGTTAAAAATAGAGCTACCCTATAACTCAGCAATTGCACTACTGGGTAGTTACCCCAAAGATACAGATGTAGTGAAAATAAGGGGCACATGTACTCCATCCAGTGTTCATAGCAGCAATGTTCACGGTAGCCATACTGTGGAAGGAGCTGAAATGTCCTTCAAAAGATGAATGGATGAAGAAGATGTGGTTCATATATACAATGGAATATTACTCAGCCTTCAGAAAGGATGGATACCCACCATTTACATTGACATAGATGGAACTGGAGGGTATTATGCTAGGTGAAATAAGTCAATCAGAGAAAGATAATTATTATATGGTTTCATTCATATGTGGAATATAAGAAATAGCAGAGAGGATCATGTGCTGATCCTGAATGAGAGGAAATCAGAGAGGGAGACAAACCATGAGAGACTCTTGATTCTGGGAAACAAACTGAGGGTTGTGTAAAGGGAAGGTGGGTGGGAAGATGGGGTAACTCAGTGATGGACATTAAGGAGGGCATGTGATATAATGAGCACTGTGTATTACATAGCTAACAAATTATTGAACACTACACCAAAAACTAATGATATATTATATGTTGGCTTATTGAATTTAAATTAAAAAAAGGAAAAATCAAAAGCCATAATTTTTATTTTTTATTTTTTAAAAACCATATTTATGTATTTATTTATTTTAAAGTTCTAGTATATTTACCAAATAATGTTATATTAGTTTCAAGTATACAGCATAGTAATTCATCAATTCCATATATCACCCAGTGTTCATCATGACAAGAGTACTCCTTAATCCCCATCACCTATTTAACCAATCCCCTCACCTACCTCCCTTCTGGTAACCATCAGTTTGTTCTCTGTAGTTAAGAGACTGTTTTCTTGGTTTGTCTCTCTCTTTTTCCTTTGTTTATTTTTTTTCTTAAATTCCACATGTGAGTGAAATTATATTATATTTGTCTTTCTATGGCTGACTAATTTCACCTTGCATTATACTCTCTATCTCCATCCAGGTTGTTGCAAATGGCTAAATTTCATTCTTTTTTAATGCTAAATAATATTCCTGTGTGTGTGTGTGTGTGTGTGTGTGTGTGTGTGTGTAATATCCTCTTTACCCGTTTATGTATTGATGGACACTTGAGCAGCTTCCATAATTTGGTTATTGTAGATAATGCTGCTATAAACATGGGGTGCATGTATCCCCAAATACAAAAACACTAAAAACCTTAATTTTTAAAATTATAATCCAGTGTTATCCTTATGCTTAAGCCAGGCAGATATGTCATCTGAGAAACTACCTGCATGCTGAAAAGTTCAAAGTTAAACCTGGTTAGGTAGGCTTCTAATTAGAACTAAGAGAAACAAAAGTAGATAGCAACCAGATGCAAAACTGGTGGAGAATACACCTATAGCAAAAGTGTGGTTGCTTAATTACTTCAGGTTTTATTATTTTTTAAAAGATTTTATTGATTTATTTGTCAATGAGAGAGTGAGCACAAGCAGAGGAAGTGAGAAAGGGAGAAGCAGGCATCCTGCTGAACAAGGAGCCTGACTTGGGGCTCAATCCCATGACCCTGGGATCATGACCTGAGCTGAAGGCAGGCACTTAACCAACTGAGCCACCCACCAAAACATCCCTTATTTATTTCAGGTTTTAAACTAGAGTATACAAAAATCATATTCAGTGGCTTACTAAGTGTGGAAGCAGTCTACTCTCGGTGCAGGCAATAAAGGAGTGCATTGTCTGTACAGACATACAAACAACTAGAAGTCCAATGTTTAGTTGGTGTGTATTTTATTATAATCATGTGTCAGTAATTCTAAACAATGACACTAACAAAACTCCTCATTGCCAGAGTACACTCCCCCTAACACTCTCTCCCCCCTTAACCTCACCCCCAAAACACATACAACCAGAGTGGAGGGGGAGAAGTATACCACTACACCTTACATTACAGTGCCTCAGGCTTAATCACTTGGATTTGCCTTTTTTTCTGCCTATACTTAGTTCTTTAAGTAATTTCTATATGGTGAATACTCTCAAATTAATATCTCTATTCGTCCAACTTCCAACTCCACATCTGTATATGGAAATCTAATAAACATCTCAAATATAACTTTTCCAAAACTGAATTCCTGGTATCTCCCAAAAACCTAAAATTTTCCCCATCTCAATTGATGGAAGCTTCATCCTTCCCATTAGCCAGATCAGAAATCTTTGAGCCATCCTTGAGAAATTCTCCTCTAAGAACACAACAGATCCAAAAGGAAGTTATCTTGTCTCTAACTTCAAAATATTTATAGTATCTAAGCTTTCCTAAGAATGAAAACAGGTCCTTACAAGGACCCATAACACCATATCATATACATCTGGTATCCTAACACCTCTGTGATTTCATGTACTATTTCATTCCCTTCACTCATCCACACTGGCTGCTTTGCTATTCCTTGAATACACAGAGCACACCTCAGCCTCCTGGGGTGCTTCTTCTGCCTGTTAGGTTCTTCTACCCTGTTATCTGCATGTTTCACTTCCTTATCTCGTTCAGGTCTGATTCAACATCACCTTCTCAGGGAGGCCTATCTGACCTGCATGTTTACGGCTTGCCCCTACTCTATTCCCACCTCCCTATATTCTCTATCTACCTTATCTTGATCTAGGTTTTTCTTTTTTTTACATATTATTTATTATTTTCTAACATTCTATGAAATGTATTTATTAGTTTTGCTTATTGCTTATTGTGTGTCTTCTGTCACTAGAATGTGAGCATAGGTTTTTGTCTCTTTTATTCACTCATATATTCCCAGTGGCTAATATAGTTGCTATGTGACATATAATATGCATCCAACAAGTTATTATTGAATGAATAAATGACTTTCTTTTAATTACATCTATTTTCTCAACAAAGTAACTCACTGAGATAGAGAAATCTAGGCATGTGGCAGGTCTAAACTTGATAACCAGACACTTCAGTATAGAATTGCTTATACTCTGAAGAATTTGCAGATGTTCAGGTATTGTCTTGTTTAGATTATAACCCCATTCTTTTTTTTTTTAATTTGACAGGCAGAGATCACAAGTAGGTAGAGAGGTAGGCAGAGAGATAGAGAGGTGGAAGCAGTCTCCCTGCTGAGCCCGATGTGGAACTCGATCCCAGGACCCTGGGACCATGACCTGAGCAGAAGGCAGAGGCCTTAACCCACTGAGCCACCCAGGCGCTCTTATAACCCCATTCTTAATAGAAATTATAGGTGCTTATAAATACATGCTTATAATCCCTTACTCTCTGCCAACCTAGATGAAGACTATATTGTAAGAATGCCCCTGCTTCAGCAAATGTCAGTTACTCTAATTCCTTTTGACATACTGGCACATTCACTCTTTGAGTGCTTTCTGTTATTATTTACTGAGGATTGTTTTTGAAAGTAACTATACAGAATTTTTTTTAATTTCAATGATTGTTTACCTAACCTCTCATTTATCCAGATATTTCCAGTGAAAACAAAGAGACAAAAAAGAGAAATCACCTCTAAAACTACCTGAATTAACCCTTAATTACCTGATATTTTAAATTAAGCTTTAGTCTCCAACTAACCTGTAAATAAGATATTATTTTACTGTTTTATGTATGAACTAACACATTTTATCATATAGCCTTATGAGATCTCCCACCAACCATGTGGCAAATGTTAAGAATTATTTTCATCTTTCAGGCAAAGAACATAATTAAGTAATTTCTTACAGAGGCCTAAAGTTTATCACAAATATTTTTAATTATATGATCTTTTTCTTTTCCATAATTACCTATGATTTTTCTGTATAAATTTTCTTTACAACTTTTCACAAGGAAATCCTGCTGATGCTTTTAGCCACATCCAGTACAATTGTTCCTAAAGGCTTTTGTTGAGAAGAGGGAAAGCTCACTGACTAGCTTCATAAGGGGGAGTAGAATGGGATGAGAAATATAATCTTAGAGGAGACTCAGTCCATTCTGTTCTAACCATCAATGAACCAGACAAGGCAGATTTATTTATGAAACTGAACTAATGGTCAAAACAGATAGGATATAACTTTCTGGGACAAAAGGTTGAAAATATCAATTCTGTAACAAGGTTAAACATGTTTCTTATTTATTTAATCTCAATTAAGGTACAACTGACCATTTATTGATTTAATTTAAAAGAAACAAGAAAAAACATGTTGTAATTAAATTGAACTTTTCTGTCAAGGGGTCCTAGCAATTTGGTTTGACACTGTATTGCTTTGCGGGGTACATTTTGAAAATTTGTACTCCATAATAAGAAAGACTTCTTTCTGTCTTTACAAGGTCTCATATATCATGTTTTATCTTAAAAGAAAAACAAGAAAGTACAGCAATTGACTGTGTACTGAAACCTAGGAAATAGTTCTGACATAGCTACTTTGTTGAAAAAAATGAGGAATCCTCTGAAATGGAAAGATTGGTCGTGTAGCTAAGTTGAAGAGTCATAGTTGTTGGAAAGCCTATTTATCTTCAGAAAATCATTAAATAGAACTAGTGAATTTCTGACTTTGCATCAAACAAGTCAAGGCTAGCTTTATATGTAGGTAATATGTTCTTTGAAGTCTTATCTTTTTTCTTTAATGTCTTTAAAATGGGAAATAGCTAATTAGAAAACTGTATTGTAAATATTAGTAAAACATAGAATTGATTTGAAAAGATTTACCCCATTACCACTATGCTTATACAACTTCTATTAGCATTTTGGTATCTTTCATTTGAGTCTTTTTAAAGCCTATTAATAAAGGTTACATGCTTGTAATCATACTGTCTTTACAGTTTTGTATGCTGCTTTTTAAAATTTAATATTTTATTGTAAATATTTCCTAAACTGTTGCAAAGTTGTCATAGTCATGATTGTAATAGCTGTATAACAGGCCATTGAATAAATGTATCATAATGGACATTTGAATTCTTTCTAATTTGGACTGTTGTAAATAACTATTTGGTGGGCATATATGCATACATGTCATTATCACTCCACAATTGGGTATTTTATTCTCTAGTACAGACACCTGCAAATCAAGACATTAAGTCAAGGATATGGTTCTTTTATAAAATGATACTACAGTTTAATTATTTTTTTTTTGCAAAAGTGTGTGTGTGTGTGTGTGTGTGTGTGTGTGTAAAATACATATAGTCTTAAAATTTAACAGTGATTATTTCTGCTGGTGGGTTCACAGATAAATAACTACTCTTCTTTCTTTTTTACTTTTAGTTATTGCCAAAATTTTCTACAATGAATGTGATAGTTTGTAAGTTAAGACATAAAATAAAACAAAGGTAGAGCAAAATGTAATGATTTAGAGCACAGGCTCTAGAGGCAGACTGCCTAGGTTTGATTTTCTGCTGAGTTACTTATTAGCTCTTTGATCTTAGGCAGATAACTTAGCTTCTCTGTGCCTCAGCTTTCTTGTCTATAAATTGGGATAATAATGGTACATAGCTCATAAAGCTGTTGACCTCATATCTGTGTCTTGAGGATTAAGTTAATCCATGTAATATGCAGAGAACAGTGTCTGCCATATAGTAATCACCCCATAAAAGTCTGTTGTTATCATTATTAGGGACTGGAACAGAAACTCAACCGACCCACTCCTCACACTGATCACCTGTTCTGAAATTCTAACATCAGCAATTTAGTCCAGTACAGTCTACTCATAGGACGAATATTCTTGAATTTACTAAAGAGTTGCAGTGAGTAGGAAAGATGTTATCTGAAGCCCAGATTCTTCTACTGTCCTGTATGTGTATATACTGTCCTTTCTGCTCTCCAGATTAGTTTTATTGAAGGAGAAAGCAAGATATCCTGAGAGCCCTGGATGCTTGGACAAGGGAAAAGTGTGAAGCAAACTTTCAAAGACAATCTTCACATACCTTACGATTTTACCTGTGATTGGCACTGAACTTAAATAGAATGCAGTGAAATATAAATCTGAAAATTTGTAGAAGTGGATATGTCTTGGCACAAATCTCTATAATTCTCAAAGGTGGCTTTCTTCTAGAAGTAGAATTGATTGTCTTGCTTCATCAAACTTTGCTAAACTGAATGCCTTATTAACTGTCCCATATACCAAAGATTATTAAGATATAACCTCTCAGTAAATTTAAAAATGAGAACTAGGTTTCATTCATATTATAACATCAAGGTGAGTAATCTGTCTAGAGACTCACATTTAATTCTGGGGAATAATTTATGAATTATTAAATGGATATAAGAACTCAGTGTCTTTTATCCAGCTCTGTTTAAAAATCACTTACCAGATACTCAATTATCTTTCTACTTTTATTTTCCAGAAAAAATATAAACAAACAAGTATACTAGCAAAGTTCACTGTGTGAAGGATCACCAGAGAGATTAGTTGATGTAATGATAATCGTTATTTTATCTATTAGTTAAGTGCAAGTTTTCATATATATAACTTACAATGTACTTCTATATCACATAGATGAGATCTTTTTAACATTAAGCTCCTCTGAGACTTGGTAATATTTCTAAGTCTCCTGATACTTTAATATTTTTAAGAAGAAAAGTAAATATCTATCTGGTTCTCTCAAAGCTTTTTTTTTTTTTAATTTCAAAGACTTTATAGCATATGTGAAATGGACTTCAAATCAATAATTTCCAATTAGAATCTTCTTGCTCTGAGCATGATCATGGCATTTCATTCTATTCACTAAACACCATGTTGTTCCTTTTTCCTTCAGATTTATCATCTCCTTTTCATGCCCTGGAATATATCACAGAATGTATCCTCAAGAGGCAGTTAGAAATTTAATTTGCCTACTCCCCTAACCCTCAAGTCAGAGGACATACTACTGGTATATGCTATTCATGGCATAAGCACAGAAATAGACTTAGGCTGTTTGTATTTCTACTCTAGGGAGCAATATGAAAATCACACCAAAATTATAATAAGGCACTTGAAGCTTAGAGCACAACTGTTGTCCCTTTTGTGACAGGCTCCAGATAGGAAGTTATTATCTGGACCATGAAGGCAAGGAGTTTACATAATAACTGTGATACCTCTCAAACTTTCCTTTTCTTAAACTCTTCATCACTTAAGTATGAAATATTATAAAGTTAAAACACTCAAACACATGTGCGTGTACACACACACACAGCTTTATTTTAAGCAGAAACCACTGAGTATAAAGCCAAAAAGTCTTTTGAACAAGCTGCCTCTCACGTAAGCCCAATAAATTCTGATTGTTTTAGAAAATGCAATTTAATAACTCCCATAACTCAGGTGTCAGTGATTCTATGTCCCAGGAAAATAAAAGGAGATGAAATGAGTTGAATAATATTGAAGGCTCTGAACACACAATGCAGTGTATGAACTCCAGATATTTCATTTTTGATTTCTATGAGCAGTGATATTTTTGTTATAAAAAGAAAATGAAAACTACTGGAGTACTCCGATATTCACTTCTCTGTACAGTATAAGCCACAAGGAAACAAAAGCTCTGCTTATGAATAAGCTCTAAAATCTATCAGGAAAAAAAAGGTGCCTTTATTTCCATTGTCACCAGAGCCTTCTGCCAAATGAGAAAGTAGAAGTGGTGCTGACTGAGGCTTTAATTTGTGACAGCAAGAAAACAGAATCTGACTTGAAAGGTCCTGAAGAAGAATGTCAGGCCTTTGTCATGCTGGTTTTGGGGGACAGGACTAACATCAGTGTCACAAGCTAACTGGGGTAGACCTGGCTTCCACTTAATGGGGCTGTTGTATTTCCAAGATAAAGCCTGGCTTCTCAGTATAAGCAGCTCAAGTGTAAGGAAGGCCAACTCTAGTTGAAAACCATTTTTTAAAGACTTCATTGTGTAATAATTTAGCATCAAAAAGGATAGTAAATGAAGCTATTTTTGTCCAGGTAGAATCATTGAAAGGAGCAATTTTAAACAGCCTTCTTCACTTTTAGCAGAGATAATACATAGGTTGTCCTTGGTGAGAAAGAAGGTTGGCTGCCAAATCCAGAAATAATGTGAATGTGATGTACACACCTGCTTGGTTTTGTTTTCCCTTAAACTTTTCATAGCAGCCCTCTCCACAGTACCTGAAAAGGGTTTATCCTGTCTCCAGTTCTGGCTCCTGACCCTTAGGTCAAGTGTTAACTTTTAGCCAATTATACATATACTGTAGAGTGTAGAGTATAGTGGTGTTTGGGGCCAGGCAGACTTGGATATGAATCATGATTGGGTCATTTACTAGTTATGTGTTCCTGGGCAAGACACTTAACTTCTCTGAGCCTCATTTTCCACATATGTAAAATTGAACTAATAATAGCGATTATTGCATAGGTTCGCTTTGAGGATTAAGCAAGATAATATAATTAAGAGCTTTTCAAAATGTCTAGTAGACACTCAAAAATGGTAGGTTCTGCTTTTATTATTTTGTTCTGGTATGTTAATTTCTATTTCAGCAGCAGCAGCAGCAGCAGCAGCAGCAGCAGTATAAACATCATCATCATCAGCAGCAGCAGCACCATCATCATCATCATCCTTGGCCAACATTGTCTGTAGGGGCTACCTAGTCAAACCGAAATCACTAGGCTAGAGTTTCTCAATAATGACACCCTTGACATTTTGGGCTAGATAATTCTTGGTTGGGGTAAGAGGAAGTTTTCCTATACATTATAGGATATTTAGTAGCTTCCCTGGCTTTTACCCACTGGATGTCAATATCATACTCTGCACCTTCAACCTATGCAAACCAAACTGTCTTCAGACATGCCAAATGTCCTCTGGGGGTCAACATTGTCCCCAGGAGAGAACTGCTACTGTAGATATTCTTTGGTTTAAAAATTTTCCTGAAAACTATCTGCTCTTCTACCATTCATAAACCTGTTGCCCTTCATTAGCTTGACTCTGGTTTCACCTGGCAACTTAACTCTTCATTTTGGACTCTCTTTTTGGTTTCTTGAAGTTCCCTGTTTTGGGCCTTCATTTTGGAACTACAACTCTGTGACAGCCAGTTCTAATCCTTAATATATTTCTGGACTAATAATTTATTTGTCCCTGCTTTGGGCCTTCAGCCTTTATCTGCCAATCCCTAGTGCTAGACCAGTGGCCTCCTACCAGAGTCTTTCCTTTAAATTTTCGTATAAAAAGTTGAAATGAGGATTCTGGAACCAAACATTCTGAATTGGTATCCTAGCTTTGCCCATTACTCAGTGATCTTAAGCTCAAAATCTTCATTTTCTTCCATCTGTAAAATAAGAATATTAATAGTTACTACCTCATAGGGTTGTTATGGGGATCAGGTCAATTAAAGCATACTTATAGCACTGCCTGGCGCAGTAGCAAACACCATGTAAGTATAAACTATGCTTATTACTACTCTCATAAGCTACCATGTGAGAAGTGTCAGCATAATGCAAGAGTCAACTAACCTCTGGGCCCCATCTCAGTGCTCCATAAAGGCTGCCAAGTTTTTCATGCTATGGTGCATATTGAAAATGATAAATATTTGTCCAGCAAACTAGAGTAAATGAAGGAGGCTCTGACTACCTGAGGGCTGAGGAGATCAATATCTCAGCCACATGTAACCCATTTTATGATGTGAAGTGGTCCACAACATGCTGGTTTGAAAGCATTGCACCAGGCTCATCAAAATTAAAGGACAACGGTTCCAAATGGTGACCTAGTTAGAAATCCTGATTTCATAGAAAGAGTCTGGAAGTTTTCCTTCTGCTTCAATTTTTTGAAACAGCTTAAGGAGAATAGGTGTTATTTCTTCTTTGAAAGTTTGGTAGAATTCCCCAGGGAATCTGTCAGGTCCTGGGCTCTTGTTTTTTGGGAGGTTTTTGATCACTGCTTCAATCTCGTTACTAGATACCGGTCTAGTTAGGTTGTCGATTTCTTCCTGGTTCAATTTTGGGAGTTTATAGTTTTCGAGGAATGCATCCATTTCATCTAGGTTTCTTAGCTTATTGGCATAAGATTGATATCCAGGATCTATAAAGAACTCCTCAAACTCAATACACACAAAACAGATAATCATATCAAAAAATGGGCAGAAGATATGAACAGACACTTCTCCAATGAAGACATACAAATGGCTATCAGATACATGAAAAAATGTTCATCATCACTAGCCATCAGGGAGATTGAAATTAAAACCACACTGAGATATCACCTTACACCAGTTAGAATGGCCAAAATTAGCAAGACAGGAAACAACATGTGTTGGAGGGGATGTGGAGAAAGGGGAACCCTCTTCCACTGTTGGTGGGAATGCAAGTTGGTGCAGCCTTTTTGGAGAACAGTGTGGAGATTCCTCAAGAAATTAAAAATAGAACTTCCCTGTGACCCTGCAATTGCACTACTGGGTATTTACCCCAAAGATACAGATGTAGTGAAAAGAAGAGCCATCTGTACCCCAATGTTTATAGCAGCAATGGCCACGGTTGCCAAACTGTGGAAAGAACCAAGATGCCCTTCAACGGACGAATGGATAAGGAAGATGTGGTCCATATACACTATGGAGTATTATGCCTCCATCAGAAAGGATGAATACCCAACCTTTGTAGCAACATGGACGGGACTGGAAGAGATTATGCTGAGTGAAATAAGTCAAGCAGAGAGAGTCAATTATCAAATGGTTTCACTTATTTGTGGAGCATAACAAATAGCATGGAGGACATGGGGAGTTAAGAGACGGGAGTTGGGGGAAATTGGAAGGGGAGGTGAACAATGAGAGACTATCGACTCTGAAAAACAATCTGAAGGGTTTGAAGAGGTGGGGGGGTGGGAGTTTGGGGGAACCAGGTGGTGGGTATTAGAGAGGGCACGGATTGCATGGAGCACTGGGTGTGGTACAAAAACAATGAATACTGTTATGCTGAAAATAAATTTAAAAAATGTTTAAAAAAAAAAAAAGAAATCCTGATTTCCAGTTTTGACACTTAGACCCCGGCAACTTCTAGATCTATAAGACTTGCAATGTCTACAGTGATTTTATGGTTTTCCTCTTTGAACAAGATAAACTAAAACAAAGCAATGTCTGTTGAATATCATGTAGTTTTAAATACTTTTTTCTCCTCTAAAACCTCATTCTAGCAAATCCCACAAAGTATAGAGTTATGGGAATTTAATTCAATAATGTTTGAGAACAAGAGCTTTTCAATCAAATTTCACACGATGACCCTCTCTTTATATTTTATGCTTTTCTTTGGGGAGAAATGGGGCAAAAATAGCTCAGGATATAAAAAGGGCTATTTTCTCTGATTTTCTGTTTGAGTCCTGTGCCTTTGACTTTATGCCATGATAGGACTGTTTTTCATTTGTGACCTCTCCAAGTGCTGAGTTCTAAGCAACTCATTAGCATATTCTTCATCTGCATGATTCACCCATTGAAGCAATTGATTCCTTGGTTTCTTCAGCACACTATGAATAATATACTGTCTTCCTCCCATAGGCATTCTAAATTGTGGTTTAAATGTGTTGAGCCAGAAAAAAAAAATTTAAGTCAACTTCCTGAAAAGTATCCTAGACAAGAGGATGGTACAGTGAAACTTCTGAGGTAAGGCAAGGCTTTGGCTGAAGAAGCCAACCCTTCCAATTAAGGTCTTACTTACACAGCACACTATCAGCTCTACTAGAATCTGTGGCACTGGACACATTATATTTTCCCATTGTCATTGTCAGTACCCTAGTTTGTGCTTTTGTTAGCTCATGCCTTGGCATTGGTGTTAGCCACATGATTGTACTGCTTACTTTTCCTCTTCCAAGACCTACCATAATTACTTCCTAAAACATAGCTTTGATAGTATAATTTCACTTCCCCAGACCCCTCAATGGCTCCCTACTGCTTGATGAATAAACTCCTAGGAATCATAGAAATTCTAGAATGTCAGCATTAGAAGGAATCCTGAAAGATAATTCAGTGTTTGCCAAACTCTGGTCTCTGGACAAGTACCAGAAGTTTGCACCAGTCCTCAGTGGAAAGAAAAAAATAGAGAAAGTAAAATAAATTTCATCAATGAAATTTATCCATTTTGAAAATTCTCTTAAGTTTTATTTTGAAATATCTTTTATTTTATGAAATGATGGTACTAATAGAAGATAGTTTTTTATTTGTTTGTTATTTTTAATGTTCATACTTGGTAAAATGATGTCAGCAACCCTAAACCCTCACCCTCTAAAAACTTCTAGTGATCCATGCAATCTAAAAGTCTGGGATCCATTTATTTCATAAATGAGAAAATTGAAGAAAGAAGGATTAAATGACTTAAGGCCATACTGATAGTGGCAATTCTGGACTGCAAACCCAGACATTAGCCTTAGCACTTTACCATGACATTCAAAGCTCTCTGTATTTAAATCCCATGTGCCTTTGCAACTTTATCATCACAGTGCCCTCAAAAAAACTCTGTGTTCTAAACAGTCATGATTATGTGGCATTCCTTGAATGTGCCTGACGTTCTTTCACTACCTCAGCTTTCCTCCCCAAATCCCACCCAATTCAAGCACTGCCTCTTGTTATTAAATTATAATAATTTGATGTCAGAGGGATCTTCCCTTTTCTGTGCTACCATAAATTTTCTACCATTTATCAGTATATCACATCTTGCCCAGGCTGTCATCAGCTATTGCCTATACCTCCCACTATGTACTCCATTTCAGTAAATGGCATCATCATCTCCCAGTTGCTCAAACTTTGAAGTCATCCCTATCCACTGTCTGTACCAATGTCTAATTAATCATGAAGCTCTGTCACCTTTACCTCCAAGGTTCATCTTGTATATATCTGCTTTAATTCTTTAACTGGACTACTGTACAGATCATTCTGTGTTTCCTTGTTCTACCCTGCAATCCACTCTTTACTTCACCACTAATTTTAGGTCCAGTGCATTTCCTTATAAATTCCTTTAGTGGTTTTCCACAGCCTTCAAAATACAATCTAGAATATTCAACATGTTATACAAGATATGCAGAATCCTTGTCTACTTTTCTAGCCTTATCTCTTGCTACTCATGTTTGCACACTTTCCTTCAGCCTTATTGAACTTTCAACTCCTTGAATGCATTTTTCTCTCTCTTACACTCTTTTGCTAACAGAGCCTCTTACCTCTCTGGACCCTTGCATATACTGTTTACACTGCCTGGAGCACTTCCTTTAGGAAACCCCAGATTCCCTAAGTTTCTTTCCCTTTCCATAATACCACATTGTATTATGATTGCTTGTTTAACTGATTTCCTTTCTACTAGATTATACGAACCAAGAGGTCAGGGATCATATGTATTATACTCACCATTTTATTCTAGCTGTGGGTTCTGGCATTTGGTGGGCAATTAATAAATCCATACTGTATGAATGAAAGTGTAATACTATACTTCTACTTACACAATTGAAACTTGCATACCAGTTTTATTTCCTTGATTTGGTTATAATTTACTGAAAATCTTTTATGATGTAATACCATTTTATAGTACCATACATATTATAGACTGTTGGTAAGTATTTGATAAATACATGATTAAGCTAGTTTTTCTTAAGGGGCCAAGGAACTAGGTTCAACCAAGGACAAGAATTGCAATGGATATTTACAGTTGCAGCACAACCCTCTACAATGTAAGGATTTTAAGCTCATACTAGTGCTGATTGCTTATAACCTTACATTTCAGGTGCTACACACACCCCCCATAACATATTCCTACCTTACCAGGTTTAAATTAGGAGGTATCCTATAGCTTCATAGAAATAAAACAAAGCTGTTCAAATAGGGATTCTGCTGCATTTTAGATAATAAAAATTGGAAAACTCTTAAAATGATCTAGGATGTCTAGGCCTTTGTGTGTATGTATGTGTGTGTGTGTGTGTGTGTGTGTGTTTAGGGATTGAGTTCAAAGTGGACTTTATAGGAAATTGTGGTAAGAATGATAGCTTCAGGGGCGCCTGGGTGGCTCAGTTGGTTGGACGACTGACTTCAGCTCAGGTCATGATCCTGGAGTCCCGGGATCGAGTCCCACATCGGGCTCCCTGCTCAGCAGGGAGTCTGCTTCTCCCACTGACCTCTCTCCTTTCATGCTCTCTCTCTCTCTCTGTCTCTCAGATAAAATAAAATCTTTAAAAAAAAGAATGATAGCTTCACACTGAAAACAAATATTTTACTTAAACCATCCAAAAGTCAGTCCAGTTTTTGTGGAGGGTTTTATCTATTGAAAAGACATTTTTGAAATTCTAGTTTATTGATTTGTTTTTCAACATCCAGAACGTATGGAGATATCATCAGTCACAGATACTTAATATTGTACAAGCTGGGCTCTAATCCTCAGCTTTTCTGTATGCATCATAATTCTTGAATTTTTTAACAAAATAATCTATAAGACAGGAAGCTTTTCTTCTGTCTTTCGTTTTCAACAGACTCAACCTAAATGGATTATTTTCTTTGTAAAAGGTGAACAAAGCATCTGCACTGGTGATTGATTTTTTACAGGTTATGCTTCAAGCCTGGCTCATTCCTCTTGTGTACAAGGGTTTTTCCTTCTCAGACCATTTGAATTTATTGAGTTCAGATCAAACTGAAACTAAATGATGAGAATACTGTTTAAGTTTTATGTAACCTATCTCAATGACAACCCAGTGTACATAGTGGAGGACAGTGCCAAAAGGCATATTAGGCTCAGGATCCCATTTCTATATCAAACCAGAGAGTTCTTGGCAATGGATTGGACAATGTGGGTGAAGGAAAGGGAGGAAGAATCAATACAACCTTCACCAGTATAATCCCACAATTATTACCTTGCTTATGCTAGGCTTTAAATAAATGTTTATTTTGAAGGAATGAATAGATTGGAATAAAACATATTTGGCCCTGTCAGCCACAATATACAGACTATAGAATTAGTGCTTGTTTATATTACTTGATGGCCATATGTGTAGTTGTTAATACCATAGTTTTGGAAGTCAGGAAGTCCGGGGTTTAAATCCAGACTTTACCATTCAAGCTATGTGACCTAGCAAGAGTTACTTATCCTTGCTTTCCCTGCCTATAAAATGGAAATCAATTCTTACCAACTTCAAAAGTAGTGGAGACAATTAGATAAAACAATACATTTAATGTGTTTGGAATGGCATATGGCAGTGAGTATTTCACAGAGGTAGCTATTGTTGTTGTTATTGTTAGTGTGTAATAGCAGGTACTACCATTAGGAGTCTGGGTAGTAGTAAACATTCAATAATTGTTAGCTATAAGTATTATAATTATTATTATGATAGATTTGGGATTTAAATTATTTTCAATGGAATACTTAATGGGAACAAAAGTTGTACTTTTAATTTTGGGCTAATATTAGTCATAATTGCAGTAATTGTTACCTCTTAAACTGGAATAGGCATGGGATAGCTTTGCATTTATAATAATAGGATATTTGTTATTGCTCTTATCATTTATGTAAATTGTTCAGAAATGAACAAATTGAATGATTTGTTTGTTCTAACCCTGAAAGTTTGCAAAAAATATCAGGACAGGATAAAGTAGGATTTGGCCATAATACCTACGTGGCTTTTGCTTTCTTTGATGAACCATATTTCAAATTCTTTCAAAGATATGTTGGTTTTCATGCACCTGGCATAACTGCTTCAATTTCTAAAAGTTTGTATGCATGTATATGTGTGTACTCACACACACACGTATGCATAACATTCCTATATGTTTATGCATATTTTTATACATAATATAAAATTTATATATATATATAATTAATATATATGACATATTAAAATGTTTGCTACCTAGGACTTCCATGGAGAATAGTTGAAGGAAGTGCCATTCAGATGTTTAGGCAAATGGTAATTGCTGTTGGTAACCACAGATTGAGCCAATGCAAATTTGTAGGCTTTAGAAAGATAACTATTCCCCAGGTTTATTTTCTAATTTGATCTTACAAGGTTTTTTGGTGTTTCTTTTGGCATTTTTCCAGCTTTACTGAAATATGATTAACAAAGATTATATATATTTAGGTTGTACCTTGTGATGTTTAAAGTTATACAATGTGTGATCTAATATACATATACACTGTGAAATGATCAGCATGATCAAATAATTAAGATAGCCATTACCTCACATAGTTACCACTTGTTTGTCCAAACCAAAAGGAGATATCACCTCACACCTGTTATTATAGCTATTAACAAAAAGACAAGAGATAACAGGTGTTGGCAAAGATGTGGAGAAAAGAGAAGCCTTGTGCACTGTTGGTAGGAATGTAAATTGGTATAAACATTATGGAGAAGAGAATGAAGCTTCCTCAAAAATTTAGAAATAGAACTGCTATATGACCTTATATTTTTTATTTCCACACAATCCATTTTTCTTTCACTATCTCATTTATTTATGTTGATATGCTATGAGTGGTTATTTAGGAAAAGACAAAATTTACATTATTAACAAACTTGGTCTGATATTTTAAATAATGAAAACAAGTTTTTTTTTAAATATTATGGTTAGCAAAACAATTAAAAAATCCAGAATATTCATTGGACACCTACTATGTGTCTTATCTCTGTGTTCCTACAATGAGTCAATGAAGAAAATATGAAGCTCTGTCTCTGCCCTGAAAACACCTCAACTCTAGCTAGGGAGATGTGATATAAATAACTGGAAATAGAGCTCATCATACAAGGCAGAATATTACTGCATTGACAAATGAGTATAGGGCCTCAGAGGAGCAAGAACTCTTATGAGCTCCCATGATCTAAAGAGGTTTCTGGAGATATATTAGTTTGGGTTCCATAGAAACAGATTCTGAAACAAGGAGTTGTATGCATAAAGTTTATTTGGGAGTGATCTTGGGAAATAACACATACAAAAGTACATAAGAAAGTCAAAAGTTAAGATTGGGCAGAAGGAGAAGTTGACCCATAATGTAGTTGCTACATGGCCCCAGCAGATCTTATAGAGCAATCTGGAGCTGGGATGGACCTTCTTTGTTATCCCAAATTGAAACAAGAGGGCTAGATTTTGAATCTTTGTATATCAGTCAGTGTTTAGCTATGGACCACTTCCTACAAAGGGAGTTAACCTTAGTCAAGACAACTCCTTACAGTCAAGAGGCAACTGTTGTATGTGGTCTAGCTTTGATAGCAGTCTGATATTCCCAGCAGTTGGGGCATGGATACATTGGCCCTAAAGATTACCAGAGTATCTACCACAAGACACTATAACTTGAACTGGACTTCAAAAGTTGGATATGATTTAAATAAGTGTATAGGAGCATTGACAGATATGCACCATCAGGTGGAGAATGGTATTGGAATAGACAAGTTATATAATGGAGACAGCAAATAAATCAGGTTTTGACTCAACTTTGGTTGAATTCCTACTTTATAAAGGTACAATGCTATGATGGGAATCTTTATTAAGTAGCATCTCATGTGGTCATTATTATAAGCCTTTGAGGTTATTTCCATTTCATAAACAGAAAAGATGGATCTCAGCATGGTTATGAATGGCTCAAAGTCATTCATTAACTATG
Source organism: Lontra canadensis (assembly GCF_010015895.1). Classification (NCBI taxonomy): domain Eukaryota; kingdom Metazoa; phylum Chordata; class Mammalia; order Carnivora; family Mustelidae; genus Lontra; species Lontra canadensis. The sequence goes on along the minus strand of NW_022631166.1, from coordinate 910,800 downwards.
TGGTAGAATCAGCACTTAAACCTAAGTCGTCTGTCTTCAGTGATTTCTCCGTCTCTTATATCATGTTTATGTGATGGAAAACTAAGAAATATACCTGCAAATGGGAGCAGTAGATTATAGAGAGTCTGTCTATAGGAGACATTTGGTTCTTGGTCCCATACTTTATAGTGTTGATCTCTAGTTGTCTCAGGAGTATAATATACTGCTACTGCTAATAATAATAATAATAATAATAACAATAACAATAACAATACATTCATTATTAGTATTAATATTTATAGTACTGGCTATTGTTTGCCAAGACTATGTTATACTTTCCCTCTCTCTATGGATTAAAGCATTTATTCCTCACAACAAACTGGAGGAAGGTAGTATTGTCTTTATTTTATGGATGAGGTAAGTGAAACTCAATGTAATAAACTTATTCAAGGTCACATAATCAGAATCTGACAGAGCTGAGATTAGAATGTGAAAGAGTTAAGATTAGAATCCAGATCTCTGACTCCCAACATCCATAATTTTAAGTACTACACTTTAAGCCTTCTTTTTTGTATCTTCTATAGCACTTTAACATTACTGTACACATCTTATCACCTTAGTAACCTGGGATAAGTGGCTTTGGCTCTCTACTTCAGTGTCCACAATTTTCACAAAGGTGTATGACAGGAATATTATGTGAAACCAGAGAGTGAGCTGGTGAGCCCCAAAGAATGAGTCTTTACTTGATTTCTTCCAGGTTTCAGCCTCTATAGACTATGTCTATATTCTTGGGTTGACTTTATTCATTATTTCATGCTCATCATTCATCTATCCTTTATTATAATAAATATATGTTGAGACTTGTTGAGCCAGGCACTGATCTAGATGGTAAAAAATAAGTCAAAGTTCTTATCCTCACTGAGTTTATATTCTAGAGCAGAGAGACCTCTGACTATTTACTAGTCACAAGTAAATAGTTAAATTTATAATATGTCCAGATGGTGATCAGTGCTCTGGGGGAAAAAAAAAGTCTAGTAAGGAGTATTGGAAGGACTGGGTTAGCTAGGAGGGTTTTTTTTTTTTAAAGATTTATTTATTTATTTATTTGAGAGACAGAGATCACAACTAGGCAGAGAGGCAGGCAGAGAGAGGAAGGGAAGTAGGTTCCCTGCTGAGCAGAGAGCCCGATGCGGGGCTCGATTCCAGGACCCTGGGATCATGACCTGAGCCGAAGGCAGAGGCTTAACCCGCTGAGCCACCCAGTCACCCCAGCCAGGGGGGGTTTTTGATGAGATTTGAGCAGAGATAGGAAGGAAAAGAAGTGAGCCATGCAGATCTGCTGAAGAAGAATATTATAGGCAGGGGGAACATTAGCTGTCAAGGCCTGGAAGCAGGGACTTTCCTGGCATGTTAGAGGAACACCCAAATACAATTAATGAGATGTTATAATATTTTGCTAAACGACTCACCAGTGATATGAAAGATGTAAAAGCCTTGTCTCAAGTTGGCTATGTATATATTCTACTACAGTAGATTTGGCATAAGACGAAAGAATTAAAAAACAGGACCAATGGGAAAAGCTTAGTGTTCAGAGCCAAATCATCAAAAAGAACAATCTGAGGGTTTTGAAGGGGCAGGGGGTGGGAGGTTGGGGGAACCAGGTGGTGGGTATTAGAGAGGGCACGGATTGCATGGAGCACTGGGTGTGGTACAAAAACAATGAATACTGTTATGCTGAAAAGAAATTAAAAAAACAATAAATTTTAAAAAAAGGAAGAAATAAATGAGATGGGCTATTTAATGACTGTTTTTAGCAGTTCCAGGCAGTATTTTTATAAAGAGCAGTGGAAGAGCCTTCTGAGGAGTAAATTTTCTACTTCCCTTTAGGAGGTATTTACAAATTAAAAAATCAGTCAAGAAAGAATATGGCTTCTGATGATATGAGAATAATTTGGGGGTGGTAGGAAGGAGGAAGGTGGTTGTATTCAGTCAACAGGTGAGAAGTTTGGAAAAAAATATAGAAAAGAGGTTGAATTGAGCAATTTCAGAATGGAATTAATCTCTATTTTATTTTCCAACTAAACAAAGTGTTTTGATATAAGGGGAAATAACTCTAAAATACCAGCTCTACCAACATGTTCTGAGTCGTTTGCATGAATGACAAGCTTCTAGAGACAAGTATGGACTTGATGTTAAGGTGAATAAGCCTGAAAGTGGGTTCCTAGGGAGGACTGATTAGTGCATTTATTCAGTTATTTATTTATGTACATACTGATGTCTTGACTTTTCAAAAAATGTGTTGAAACAGGCTACAGAGCTATGTCTATAATACACAAAATGAAAAGTAAGAGAGGAAATTAGGAGGAAATAATAGTAGTAGGAAAAACAAGATATGATGAAATTAGGGTGAAACTGCCTAAACTACATACCACAACATTCCGCACAGTTAGCTAGAGGGAAGCCATACACATTTAGCTCTGAAATTTCTAGAAACAATTGAAAGAGTCCAGTAAATACATAGTTCTTTGACGTGTAGTTCTTATAAGATTAAAACTAAGTAGACATTCAGGAGGGAAAGAGAAATTTTGTCTTCTCTGTGGCAGACAGATCCTGAGGTAACCCTCAGTGATTTCCCACATCCAAATGCTCATGCTTCTGTGTACTCCTTTCTCTTTGAGTATGTGGACACCTGTGACTTCTAATAAATAGTATATAGCAAAGATGATAGATTGACACTCTGATATCACATTATAATATAAGATTCTGTCTTTGCAGACTGGAGTAGGAGACTATCTGCATTGCTTGCTATAAGGATGTAGGTAGCCATATTGTGAAAGGGCCTATGGAAGGGTCCATGTGGCAAGGAACAGCTTGCAGCCTCTAGATGCAGAGAGTAGTCTCTCACTGACAACCATCAAGAAAATGGTATCTCAGTCCTATAATCAGGTGGGGATAAATTCTTCCAGTACCAAGAATGACCCTGGAAGGAGATACTTCCCTAATCAAACCTCTGATGAGACTACACCACCAGTCAACACCTGGATTGCAACCTGGTGATATCTGGGAGCAAAAGAACTAATTAAGCTGTGCCTGGACTCTTGATCTATGGAAACTATGACATGATCAACTTGTATTGTTTTAAACCACTAAGCTCTGCCTCAAAGCATCCCTCAGTCTCACTCTTCGATAGATATGTAAGGGAAGTTAGGTAACTAATTTCCATAGAACTTTATACTTCTCACAGAAGGCTTAATTGCAGTTCTATGTAGAATCACGATTAAATAGGCTATGTGACTATTGAAGCTGCCTGAGAGATCTTTCCTTATATGTATACAGAACCCTGCTTTGATATACTTTAATGTAGCAATCTAAATCATCTGGAGTAAGGTCTGTCACCTTCCACATAAGACTCTTGTATGGTATCCATCTACTCTTTTGCACTTTGAAACCTTCATGCATTTATTGAGTATGTAATTACTTTATTGACTGCTAAACAATAATGTCATTTGCTGAATTCCTTCATCGCTAGACACATAATCATCTATTCAAAAACAATTATGGAAGATTTTCATTGATCTGAATGTCTTTAAAACTTTTCAACTTAAAATTAACACATATATTTGTCTTCTTTGCTTTAGCAAATGTGAAACAGAATGGTTTTCCTGCTGTAGCATTTTCATCATTCTCCAGTCTTCGCTGTAATCCTTGAAAATATGAAGGTGGATGGCTGCTTTTTGCCTTAACTCAGTGTGATAAAACCCATAGCTTCTTTCCAAGCATTCCATTTAATTTAAAAGGGAAACCGATTGCTTTTATTCCAAATTAATATGTTTTACCATGTGGGAGACTGATGGAATTATATAATTCTCTCAAAGTAGATGATAAAGTTTTAAGACATATTTTACAACTTTTCACTATTATAAATTACATGGGATTCTAGGTTATTTTTCCCCTCCGTAGCCTGTGGGGTTATGAATTCCACCTTCCAAGAGACAATAGATTTTTTTTTTACTTTTATTTATTTATTTATTTATTTTTTTTTTCAGCATAACAGAATTCATTGTTTTTGCACCACACCCAGTGCTCCATGCAATACGTGCCCTCCTTAATACCCACCACCTGGCTTCCCCCACCTTCCACCCCCCACCCCTTTAAAACCATTAGATTGTTTTTCAGAGTCTATAGTCTCTCATGGTTCATCTCCCCTTCCAATTTCCCTCAACTCCCTTCTCCTCTCCATCTCCCCATGTCCTCCATGTTATTTCTTATGCTCCACAAATAAGGGAAACCATATGATAACTGACTCTCTCTGCTTGACTTATTTCACTCAGCATAATCTCTTCCAGTCCCTTCCATGTTGCTACAAAAGTTGGATATTCATCCTTTCTGATGGAGGCATAGGAGTGAAAGGAAGGGCCATCTGTACCCCAATGTTTATAGCAGCAATGGCCACGGTCACCAAACTGTGGAAGGAACCAAGACGCCCTTCAACAGACGAATGGATAAGGAAGATGTGGTCCATATACACTATGGAGTATTATGCCTCCATCAGAAAGGATGAATAGATTTTATCCTCAATCATAAACAACTGTACAGTATAATCATAGAAAGAAAATATTCTCAATAAACAGGCCTGGTACTTTGCTAAAATAGTCCTTATGTCTTACAGTTTCAACTATCCAGCAAATACCTTGTGAAAGGAGGCAGGTTATCAGTAAGAAACAAAAACAACAAAACATTTTTTAAGGTAATAATCACTTTGATTTATGGTACTCAACTGGTTATTTACTTTGCTCAGGTTAAGTTACAGCCTTAAAAGTCAGTACTAAATCAACATAGCATTTATAGGATTTTATTTTTCACCAGGCTAATGGCTTTGCTTTCAAATGCCACCAAATTTGTAGAGAAGGAAAAAATTTTTCCTCTGCCTTTTCAGGTTCAGTGCCTGAAGCCTGCAAATTAAGCTGACAAAAGACAGATTAATAGAAGAAAAGTTTCATTTTTCATGCACATGAGAATTTCACAGAAAAGAAGTGAAAATCCAAAGAAATAGTTAGGTTTGAGAACTTATATACCACTTTAACAAAGGCCAGTACATTGTAGAGAAGTGACAAGGCAAAGGAAAAGGGATTTGGGCTTTTAGGGGCAGTAGATTGTGGGAAGGTAAATATATAAGGAAGCTAGTGGAAGGTATGGGTTATTTTTACTAAGATTTGTTTATGCAGATTCATCTTGGTATTGTCTTTCCATCTCCTGTGATTAGTGTCCTTCTATCTCTTCTGGTATGGAGTGGGGGAGGAGGACACCTTCACAAAGGGAAATTTATACTCTTCTTTTAAGCGGAAAGGGGGAGGTCAGAGAGTCCCTCCTGTGTCTTCTGTTTCTTAATTGCCTTCAATTCAAAATAATCCTTATTTCAGGTCTGAGAATGGGATAGTCTGATCACTTTCACTAGTAAAATCTTGATTAATCAATATCCAAAGTATTGTGAATTTCAATTAACTGGAACTTACCCATCAGCAAATTATTAGAAATCAAATTGATTTCAGAGATAGTGTTAAGAGAATCAACAACTTCTCACATGGCTTCAACCCCATGTATATTAAGAATAATCTACATTTTTCCCATCTCCATCTTTAACCCTTCCCAATGAGTAGTGATTCCTCTGCTCATGATCCTGAGACCCTCTGAAAAGAAGATAATCAATACAGTAATGATAATAACGGTAACAGTAGCTGGCATTTACTTAGTTCTCATAATAAACCTTCACTGTTATTATTTCCATTTATGTAGTTAGGAAAAACGAAGCTCAGAAAAATTAACTAACTTGCCCAAGGTCACATGTGTAGATAGTAAGGTAGAATTAGGACCAAACACTAGTTTTCCTGACTCCTGATCTATTGTATTTTTCATTAAGTTTTCTTATCTATAAAGTGTGACTAATGATCATAGTATGACCATAGATCATAGTTTTGAAAATAGAATAATTTCATATATCATACAAGCCTGTGATCCTAGATACATGGTTTTGGGGATGTTGCTTACAGTTGCTAAAGTTTTGTTTTCTCATTTAGAGTTCTTAGTTGTATCAACCTCTTAAGGTTAGTTATTGTCAACATTAAATAAGATAGTCGATGTCATCTTTACACCAGTGTCTTATCCATAATAAGTGCTCAGTGTCAATGATCCATTATTATTACCAATAATAACCTTATAAGTTGTAATAGTTTATTAGTATAATTATCATCATAATTGTTTCAGCAAGGTTGTTAATTATTTCCATAGGCCCAACCCAAATTATAGGCCAAATAGTCATACCTGATTAGAAATGCCTTGAGGGATACCAAAAGACCTCCTTGAGCTTAAATGTCTTTTCATAGGCCTGGCATACAATTCCATCATTAACGTTAACTTTTAATGGCTTTTTGAATATGCATGCACACACGTTGGCATCCTATTAACCCATTCCTAGTGGAGAACAATGCCCTCAGGGGAATGAAAATTGAGTCAGTCAGGGTTTTTTGTTTGTTTTGTTTTGTTTTATTTTTGAGTCAGTCAGTTTTAATGGGTGTGGGGATAAGGAAAAAACATCTTTGTCATTATATGTAGACTCAGGAACCATTCTAAGTTTTCACTTTTGATCCCTATAACAAACTTACTAAGTAGAGACTATTATTCTCCTCATTTTATATATAAGACAACTGAGAGACGAAGGGGTTAATTGACTTGACCACAGTAAGTCACTAGCACCAACTAGGATTCAAACCCAAATTTGCTTGACTCCAGTATCACTGCTCTTAAGGACAGTTGTATGTTGCTGGCATATAATCTCCTCAGCAGAGAAACTCAGCAGACAGAGGAACCCAAGACTGACCTCTGCTATTCAGTTCTAATCATTAATAATAAATTAATAAAGGCTTTTTCTGGGAATATACCATGTCTGGCTGTTAAAAGTTATAATATTTGGACCATGATTATTACTTTGACTTTTCAATGAAAAGAAATACCACTTATACATTTCTTTTGAAGAGTCATAATAAATGAATGCTTATGGAGAGAGATTTTTTTTAGTAAATTACTTTGTTTTCCTATTTTAAACCTTGAACTGCAGAGAGGATTATATAGAGGGGTGTGATAGATTCAATCAGCAAGCATAATTATTTTGATTAGATGATTTGAAGAATCTGAATCTGAATATGAGTAAGTCTCCAGTATATGACTTTTCAGTTCAAATAATAATTTTCTTTAACAGAATTACTTCCCAAAAGTCAGATGGTACCCATTCATTATTCCTCACTTTTTGTTTGCCCTTTTATTTATGATGTTACCCTTGGGCAATCAACTCTCTATCTAATAAGCACATACCTGGAGCTTGAACTAGTCTCCCTTATTCTTGGATTCTAGCCTACCTGACTTCTCTCTTAGCTCTTCTACTTTCCTAAGACATGCCAAATCTCCCTATGAAACCAAACTACTGAAAAACTTCTCATTGTTTCCTCTCTGTTGAATATGCCAATCTCAGGACAGCCTCAGTAACCCATTCTTTTTTTTTTAAGATTTTTATTTATTTATTTGACAGAGAGAGAAATCACAAGTAGGGAAGAGAGGCAAGCAGAGAGAGAGGAGGAAGCAGGCTTCCCGTTGAGCAGAGAGCCCAACGTGGGGCTCGATCCTAAGACCCTGAGATCATGACCTGAGCTGAGGGAAGAGGCTTAACCCGCTGAGCCACCCAGGCGCCCCTCAGTAACCCATTCTTAATTGTTCACAGTGTTTGTGTTAATCATACTCCATCACTATATTTTATCAATGTAAATTAATTCTTATTGAGGTTCTTTGTGTGTTCTCTGTGACACTGGCTACAGAACCATGAACAGATAATATTTATTTTTTAGATTTGTCAAGTGTTTATTCATTCCAAAAGTGGTAAACAAACCAGGTATAGGCCCACATATCTGTTTTGTTTGACCTCTACTGTTTTCAAAATTTACTTTAGTTGCCAACATTTAAACATCTAAAAATCACATAAAAATCTGTATTTCCAGATTATCTTCAATTTCTTTATGTCAATCATAGCTAAAGTTGAGTAGCAGCCACCTCCTTTCAAAAGAGAATGTATTCTCCAGGTTGTACCATCTATTTTCTCTTCCCTATTGTTCTTACACCTTTGGCCCATTTGTTCATTTGTATTGCCAGGCTGACTCCTAGCATGTAAATTTAGAAACCCTGATTATTTTGAAGGAAATACATGTTTCCTTTAGGAAAATTAGAAGATAAAAATAAGCAACAAAAAATTATAGCCATTTGCATATCCACCAGCCACAATTAATGTTCTATTCCCATTCTTCCAGTCAGTTCTCTCAGATATGTAGGTAGGTAGGTGTACTAGTGATGATAGACCAATATTTATTGTTTTTCCTTATTTCAGTGCAATGAAGACAGACTACTCAGGAAATGAAAGTTCAAGTTAGTTTTCTAGTAAACTGAGAGATGGGCTTAAACACATTTTGTTTCAGTGTTTGACATGGAAAATATATTCAAATATCACATTCTAGTTTTTTGTCTAATAAACTAGCAATTAGAATTGAAATGGTCTAATATAGAATAAGATATTTAAATTTGTTTATGATTCTCATTCAGCGATAGTTGAGGTGGTTATTTAGGAAATGGATATGGATGGAGAATGTATAATAGTTTGATACTAAATTTAGGCTGTACCCTAAATCTTGAGGCTTCATATAAATTCCTTCCTTTTCATGTCTTCTCTATAACTTCACTGTTAGGAGTTTCTAAATCTGTATTTGAATGTCTCCAATGACATAGAACTCATTACCTCTTAAGCCACAACCTGATTTTTTTGCTTAGCTCTTAAAAAAAGCTTTATTTTAATAAGGTTAAATCTATGTCCTTACCACTTCAACCCATTAGATTTAGTTCTACTCCATGGGAGAACATAGAGAATAAATTTATTTTATTTTCTGTATATCAGTTCTCTAAATATCTAAAGAGAATACTCCTATATTCTTTCCTCAGTCAAACCTCAGCTCCTTTAATGGATCTTAATATGGTAGCATTGTTTTCAGGCCCTTTTTCATATTGATGGACCCCTCTGAAGATGCTGTTATATACTAATATCCCAGATATTAGCACCCATAAGAGAGAAAAATAGTGTAAAAAGTAAATCCCATTTTAATAAGAAATTAGTTTCCTTGAGATTTAATTGGAGCCTGTTTTGTTGTTCTTGTTAGAGTCTATTGTGCTGAATCAGTCAAACAATTGCATAAACTTTACATTGCGTTCTACATCTTGTAGACCATTTTGGTGCAATCTTTACCTTTAAATATTTCACGGGTTTCATTAATTCACTATCAAGTTAACTATTTACCATTTTAAAATTAATATATAGAGGTGAGATTCCTAACAACTCTTCTTACTATATCAATCAGTATCATAATGTTTAGTGAGAGAAGGTCTGAGAAGTCATTCAGGACATACTGCCTAAAATCTTTATCCTGATAGGGTCAGAGTCCCAAAGGGCAATCCGGTTTATTCCAAATGGTCCAAAGAAAAACCTGTACTTGCTATCTTTCTCAGATTTTACAAAAGTCAAAAGAAAGTCCAAAGTCATCATTCATTATGTAGGGGAGGAAAAACTTTCTCTACCCTCTTATATTAAGTCACTGGGCTTGCAAATTAAACTGACAAAAGACAGATTAACAGGAAAAGAGGCATATACATTTTGATATTTTTATGTGGATTGGGGCTTCAGAGAAAAGAAGTGAAAACTCCAAAGAGGCTGTTAGACCTGTAGGTTTATATACCATTTCATAAAGGGAGGTAAATTGTGGAGAAGTGATTAGAAAAATGTTTGGGCTCCTAAAGGCAGTAAACGAAAGAGAAGGTGACTAGGAAATGTATAGTAGATAAGGGTTGTGTAGCAAGGTTTATTAGGCAGACTCAAATTGCTCTGGTGATAAGAATCATTCTCTTCTTTTTGATGTGGGCGAGCAGGGGGAAACCTTTAAAAAGCATATAAATTTCCCTTTTATAGGGAAGGGGAGGGTAGAGAGCTCATTCTGTATCTCTTGTTTCTCAGCTCAAAGTAATCAATGTGCTAAAGTAGCATACATTGGGGTGACATATCTTAATCCCCTTCAATTACTCAAAACCAAGCTTGGCATTTTGGAAATTAGTCAACCTGTTCAAAGGTAATATGTAAACTACTGCTACATTGCTTGCTTCTGAGATAACTGGCATCTGTCCTCATTTATGAGATGTTAGAAGCTAGCTCAGTTTGTTGAAGTTCATCACCCATGATTTGAACTATAGTATTCATAATTTGTGCTTTATAATATAGAATTTGGTTACATAATGGCTTTTATTATTCTCTAGTTCATGTACACAAGTCTTGTCTTGCCAACTGTTTCATAAGTTTTGAAACCAAGACTCATGTCTTATACTTCTTTTGTGGTCCCCCCCCCATAACATCTAGTAGAGTAAGCACTTAATAATTACTTCTTAACTGGACAAGATTCAAATGTGGGCTGTGTAACTTGGCTCCATTCTGACATTACAGTTTATGCCATTAACCCCACCCAGCTTTCTAGGAAGATTTTAGTCACATGGGGACTGGACAAGGAGGTTTAGATGACTTAGAAAAACCAGGCCTCAATGCTACAGAAAAAAACTAAAAGTTCTTATGCTACTATTCCGATGTCACATGCCCAAACCCATAAAGACAGTACACTTAATGAGGCTAACTAGTTGTGGCAAGTTTAAGGCTCTACATGCAGCCTTAACTTGCTCTTTGTGGACCATTGATAAAGGGTGTTCACAAATTAGGACAAGTACTCCCCCAAGTCATGGTTTACATGTTTACTTTGAGAGATTTATTCCTCCTTCTGGCAAGATTCTTCCCTCTCCCTCCTTTAAGAAATGTGAAATTTGTCTCCAGTCATGAAGATTTTATATTAACCTATTTTTCAATCTTTACTGAAGAAAATCCTTTTTTCTGCTGCTTTTGCTTCGATCAGCAAATGGTAGCTACCTTACTCTGGTACATATAAGTCTGCTACTCAGCACTTCTCAAATTACCTGAGATTTTTGTTCTTCATGGTAGAAGATAAACCTTTAGACTCTTTCATTAGAAATTATCACTACTTTAAAAGAACCCCTGAGGGGCGCCTGGGTGGCTCAGTGGGTTAAGCCGCTGCCTTCGGCTCAGGTCATGATCTCAGGGTCCTGGGATCGAGTCCCACATCGGGCTCTCTGCTCGGCAGGGAGCCTGCTTCCTCCTCTCTCTCTCTGTCTGCCTCTCCATCTACTTGTGATCTGTGTCTGTCAAATAAATAAATAAAATCTTAAAAAAAAATATTAAAAAAAAAAATAAAAAAATAAAAGAACCCCTGAGATGTTCCTAGTCTAGATATTAAAAATATAAGCTTTTCAACCATTTTCTCCAAGTCATATCAGCATGATAGAAGTAGTTATATACAAAGGAAACTAGTTATTTATTAAAGAGATAATTTTAGTTCTAAATTTCCTGTTTTAGAATATCAAACTATAGAGAATTTTTAAGGTAGAATTGCAGTAGTTTTATCTTGTAGGACAATCTATATATTGACTGACAGTGAACAACAATGCCAGATCAACTATGCCATTAGACATTTGATACATTAACACATTAAACCTTTAAGTTACTTTTATTAAGAAATGAATACATCTGTATATTGAATAAAAATGTTCAAGCGGTATAACACTGCAAGTAAAAAAAGTAGTCTGCCTCCTCTCCTGTATCATCAGTCTTGTTTCTGAAAGGCAGTCACTCTTAAGAGATTTTCATCTAAATTTCCCCCAAATTTCTACAATTATACAGGCTTAGGTGTGTCTATATATACATATATAGACTGTCTATATATCTTTTTCTTTCCTTTTAAACAAATGGGGGTTAACGACATAATGTTCTGTACCTTGTGTTTCCTCAATTTCATAATATGTCTTGGAGATCATTTCATTTCACCACATATTGATATGATCATCATGTTAAACTATTGCATATGATTTTACTATATAGATGTTCCATAATTTATTTTAACAAGTGCCCATCCCCATCTAGGACATTTGTGTGTGTGTGTGTGTGTGTGTGTGTAGAGAGAGGGAGAGAGAGAGAAAGTGGGGAGAGAAAAAATGCTGAGAGAATTTCTCAGTGCATGAATTTGCTAAACATATTGGAATGATTGATTTTTCATGTGATCTTTTCTTGATATTTGACAGTTATACCTGTTGGGAAAAATGTACCAATTCAGTTTTCTAAGAATTTATGAAGGCTTACTCTGTATCTAGTACTATGCTGGACACTATTGTGTATAAAAAAACGTCTTATTGTATTTAGGACAAAATCCGTATTCCCATGTATTTTCCTTTGTAATTAAGACCAGGTTTACATGCATGAAATAATGAGATAAGATTATGAGATTGGGTACACTGGAAAAGAAGCACCAATTAGGTGCCAGTATGAACAGGGAATTTTCCAGAAGGACAGCAGGCTATGTGTGTAGGCCAGCTAAAGTGACCTCCATCAGCATATAGATTGCCTTTCTGGGACACCTGAGGTTTAACCTAATCTCACATTTGAAGACTATGGACATATTTTGAAGATCATGAGGTTTCCTCACAGAGAAACAACTTGATAAGAAGTAAGGAAATCTGACAAAAGCAAACTGCAAATTAAAATAATATCTATCTATATCAAGACTATTTTGCTCTCAGAAAAAAATCTGAATAACAGTCTTTCCAAAGTTTATAGATATAAACTTATCTACACCATATAGATGCAGTGGCATGGCTACTCTAATTTATTTTCAAAAAAACATTCTACTTTTTTCACTGTAAACTGCCGGTTGGGAAAAAAAATAACCCCCATTTCATAGAAGCAAGGGAAAAGAAATAAGAGAGGACTCTGATCTTGGTTAGATTACTGATTTTTAAGGTTTTAGTTATAAGGAAGATTCTTGAGTTTTAAAATATTATACATGGAAATTGAGAGCATAAAGATTTGAGAGAATACATGAATCATCAATTTCATTTTATAAAGAATGGTGTATTTTTTTAAGAAATAAACTTTTTAAAAATATTTTATTTATTTATTTGATAGACAGAGATCACAAGTAGAGAGGCAGTCAGAGAGAGAGGAGGAAGCGGAAGCAGGCTCCCCGCTGAGCAGAGAGCCCGATGCGGGGCTCGATGTGGGGCTCGATGTGGGGCTTGATCCTAGGACCCTGAGACCATGACCTGAACCAAAGGCAGAGGCTTTAACCCACTGAGCCACCCAGGCACCCCAAGAATTGTGTATTTTAATTATATCTTTTACTTGTATTTTCAAACTTGAAATTTGTGGACTCTTGACAGGTGGAAGAGGTACATATTAGAATCCAATATTTTGGTGGTCCATAGGCTTCCTATTGCTAATATGATCTACGTGAGCAAAATGATATGGTGATAGAATGTGATAAAATGCATTCGGAGGAAAATATGCTATGCTGCTGGATATCCAAAATTTGGAAAATGTGTTGTGATAACAGAACGAATGAACAACTTTGACAGAATACATTTAGTTAAGATGAAAGCAGGTAATGGAGAAAAAATGCCTTTCCTTAACAGATTTTGCAGCTGAACTATAAAACATTTAGTGAGATACATTTTTTAATCCCCCAAAAATTTCAACCACCCATTACCTCTTACTCCTTGTAACATGTTTACCAACTAGTAGCATATGCTCTAACATTCAATAAAGTACAAAAAATACATCGGCTTCTCAGAAATACTATTCTATCTGATTTTCTTTTCTATTCAACAGATATTTCTTGAGTAGCTATTATGTACAAAACATCATAGTAGGCAAACCAAAAGGCAGTCCACTGGTTATAGTCAGGAGATTTGCTTTCTAATCCTAGTTCTGTCACATACTAGCTATGTGATTTAGAGATTCACTTCTTGTTTTGTGGCCTAGGGGCTGGATTCGATGTTATCTGAGATTCCTTTCAGCCACAATATGGTTCAATCCAGTGAGTAAAACAGTTTGTGTCCACAAGAGGTTTACAGTATTTTTTTTGTGGCTTGAAGCTGTTACAGGGAAAAAAAAAACTATGAGAAAAAACAGAAAGATATCAATAATTTCGAGAGAGTTATAAACAAAATGATGTAATTTCAAAGGAAGGAGGTATCAGATCCATGGATGATGTCATTAATAGCTTCATAAAGGAAGTGGCCTTGAAGGATTAACCTTTGATAGGCAAAACTAGAAGTCTTGGGAACTACCCAGTTTCTTTTTGGACCTTTTCTATCCAGGATGTTACTTAGGATTTGTCATTGATGAAATAAAGATGATAGAAAGTCAAACTTTGAAGGTTTTTTTTTTAATATTTGAAGTAGTTAGTCAATAGGTATATTTTGGAGTGGTAAACAATGAAGCTAAAAGGGAGAATGGGAGCATGGAGTGGGGGGGTCATAAGAATTTATTTCTTATGTATTTCCCTGCAAATGCCAATTACAGTTGTTCCTTATATTTGTATAATGCTTAATCTGCAAATTATTTCGATGTCACCAATCTCTAGGATGTGAGAGTATGATAGAGCTGTTAAGCTTTGGACTCAAATCTGGATTTATGTTCCAGTCCTGCTATTTACAAGTGGCATAAACATGAACAGTCACTTGGCCTCTTGTACCTCTGTTTTCTTATTTGTGAAATGGGAATAACAACTACATCATTAGATGGTTGTAAGTTTTAAATGATATTGTGTATATAAAGCATTTAACAATGTAACTGACATAAGACATACTCCAGAAATGGTATTTATAAGGTAATATGTCAGATATTGTTCTTCTCTTTCAATAGAAAGTTTAAACTGAGGCTCTGAGATTATCATTTATTAGAATCTAGTATTTTTTCTATTATACTAGTCATTCCCAGACTGAGTTTTCTGCCCACACCCTCTCCCCAGGGGGAATCTGTGAAGGTAATAATGAGAATTTATGAGTCATTTTCAATATTTGAAAGTAGCTTAACAGAGAGCATTCTTTTACTTGTGATAAATTATACAACTTGACTAAAATGTCAAGTTTCTTTGCTTTTGCCTGAAATTATATCAGCTTGTTTTGGTAATACTGGCTATCTCATGCTGATGGAAAACTGTTTGGTAGCTGTGTATACCTCTTTGATGAATAGAAATTGGAAAAGTGAGTTTTATCATAAATGCAGTTGATCTAGGAGATTTTTTTTAAAGCTTGGGAGAACATGGAAGAAAAAACATTCCCTTATTGCTTAAACCATTAAGAAGCAATGTACTGTACCATGCTTCCTTGATGGCTCAGGGAGAATGGGGAATAGGAGAGTAGAAAGACAGGAAATTGTGCTCAGAGAGAACTTCAGAGTTTGACAGCTTAAAGGTAATTTTTATTTTTTTTTAATGTAATACATGCGCTTGAAATGAGGACATGTCTTGTGGTTTCTTCCTGTGAGGAAAAGATGAGGAAACTGAAGCCCAAAGAGGGGCAAGGAATTGGCCAAACTGGCAGAAGCAGTTTATGGCAGAGCCAATATTTCAATCTAGTCCCACGACTCCCTATTGTTCCATAGCTCTCTCCACTCCAAAGCAAAGAAATATAATTATGCTGTCTTGAGTTCATAATGTCCGCAATGGTATTTCCCTAGACCTGATTTTAATCAAATAGTCAAAGAGAGAGAAACTGGTTAGAAGATGAATGAAAGTGCAATTAGAGACTTACAGACAGCTAACTAAAAAACTAACTGTATTGATAGGCTTCTTTATTGACTTGGCAGTACAGATCACCAGATCCTGCTCTAAAGCTGCAATGGGAATTCTTCGGTTCCACTTCATTCTTCAGAATTAATACAAATGCAACAGGCACAGAGGAAAAAGAAGATGAATAATCATAATAGTTACAATTTACTAAGCACAAATCATGTTTCAGGGACTTTCCTCATGCATCTTTATTTATTGAGTGCCTACTGTAGGTAGAGGTCTTTTTACATAGATTACCTCACTACCACCTTATAAGATTGGTAGTTACTTTTAATTTACAAATGAGGAAATGAACATAAAATTGGTGAGTGCCTTATTCAAGGTCATACATCCAAAGATATTAGATTTGGAAGTTGAGCCAAGATATAACTGACTCTTACATGCATGCTTTTCTATTATTCTTTCCTAGTTTGATTACTAACAATGCAACCTTTCCACAGATTTTGTTTCTGTCATTATTCTCAACTCCCACTTCTCCTTATATCCATTATTCCTTTATATCATAATGCTGAAAGCATAAAGGTCAGGGAACCAAAGATAGAAAGGCAAATGTATTCATGTCAATGAATGAAGTTGTATATAGGCTAGCTTGCACACTAAACGGAAATATGTAGAACAGTTTGGTTTAGGGAGAGCAGATAGGATACATTTTATGTTAATGGACACAATTTAATGACTACTTATTTTATGTCACTCAGTACACCTTTATGCATTTTAATATGTTTAATTCTTACAACCATATAAAGTAGATATTTTTATTATTACCATCATCCCTATTGTGTAGCTAGGGAAAGTAAACCATACAGAGGTTACATAACTTGCCAAAAAACCCTAGGTAGTAAGTACAAAAATTTATTTAAGAGAGATTTAAACCCAGGCAGCCAATTTCCAGACTTCATGCTTATGATCATCAGGATACTACTTACAACATAGTACCCAGTACCATAATTAAATGATTGTTTAAAATAATCTAGAGGTGCTGTGGCTCAGTCGGTTAAGCATCTGTCTTTGGCTCAGGTCATGATCCCAGGGTCTTGGATGGAGCACCACGTCAGGCTCGCTACTCATTGGGGAGTCTGCTTCTCCCTCTCCCTCTGCCCTGCTCATTCTCTCTCTCACTCTCTCTTTCTCTCAAATAAATAAAATCTTTAAAAAAAAATCTAGGGCACCTGGGTGGTTCAGTGGGTTAAAGCCTCTCTTTTCGGCTCAGGTCATGATCTCAGGGTCCTGGGATCGAGCCCTGCATCAGGCTCTCTGCTCAGCAGGGAGCCTGTTTCCTCCTCTCTCTCTGCCTGCCTCTCTGCCTACTTGTGATCGCTCTCTGTCAAATAAATAAATAAAATCTTTAAAAAAAATAAATAAAAAATTAAAAAAAAATCTAGAAGTGAGAAGATAAATGTATAAACTGAAGCTGTAGCAATGAGAGCTGAAAGAAGGGTATGAATGCCATAGTCATTTTAGAGGACGATGCAATTGGACTTGGCAAGTGTCAGATTTGAGTGACAAAGAGAATGATTGTATCATTAATAGAGATTTTTTTTAAATCCAAAGAGATAAAAGATTTGGGAAACAAAACCTTTAAATTGTTTTTTGACACTCTGAAATTGAGTTGATGGTAAAATATCCAAATAGAAGGATCCATTAAACAGATGAAATGTGGAATTGAATCTCAAGTGTGAGAACAGAACCAGGATCTGGAGGCAGAAGAGAGATATGAAGAAAAACTATAGTGGAAGTAAAAAGAATTGATGAGAACCCAGAAGGAGCAAAGCCTTATGACATTTAACATTGCCTCTTTTCTCTTTCCTCGTGGTGTTAGTATTGCAGTAAGATTTAACCTCAGATTTCGGTTGTTCCAAGTTAGATGTTTCTGTGCTTTCTCAGACCCCTCTTTACCAATACTAAACTACAACAGAAAGTAATCACATTCAGGAAAGGAACATGTTAACACATTAAGCCTTTAAAGGAAGAAAACTTCCTATGGACCTCTGTTGTGCTCTAAAATTATGTTTATTATATATCTTATAAAATTCTGGACAGATACAGAATTAGTTTTAAATCCTTCAAAGTATAACTTTTATTCAAAAACAGAATTACAAATGAAATATATAAAAAACCACAAAACTGATAAATTAAAATCATGTGAATTAACTAAGTTTTATTGAAATAAGGTCATTGCATGAAATATGACTACATATTAACTGATAAGTGCAGGATCTTTTGAGTTCTATAGGGCTGGATTACTATGTGTTGTATGGTGATTCAATTTCCCTACCTCTTTTTATTGTTTGGATTACAGTGCACCATGTTGTCCTTTGATTCTCATTTGACATGAAGGCATCATTCATATATACTTATATGTGTACACTTATATAGGGTACTGGTTGGTGCCAATATAATTATAAACAAATATGCAAAAGTTGCCACTTAAGCCATGTGGAGTACCCAGTTATGAGATGATCACCTAGAAAATTCAAAATACACCAATGTTTATAGCAGCAATGGCCACGGTTGCCAAACTGTGGAAAAAACCAAGATGCCCTTCAACGGACGAATGGATAAGGAAGATGTGGTCCATATACACTATGGAGTATTATGCCTCCATCAGAAAGGATGAATACCCAACTTTTGTAGCAACATGGACGGGACTGGAAGAGATTATGCTGAATGAAATAAGTCAAGCAGAGAGAGTCAATTAATCATATGGTTTCACTTATTTGTGGAGCATAACAAATAGCATGGAGGACAAGGGAAGTTAGAGAGGAGAAGGGAGTTGAGGGAAATTGGAAGGGGAGGTAAACCATGAGAGACTATGGACTCTGAAAAACAATCTGAGGGTTTTGAAGGGGCAGGGGGTGGGAGGTTGGGGGAACCAGGTGGTGGGTATTAGAGAGGGCACGGATTGCATGGAGCACTGGGTGTGGTGCAAAAAACAATGAATACTGTTACGCTGAAAATAAATTTAAAAAATTAAAAAAATACATTGTTATTGATTGATTTTAGTTGAAATATACATACACACACACACTCACAGATGTCCTCATAGAAGTGTTCTATACCCCAAAATATAATTTGAGAAATGATTATTTGAAGGTAAGAGATAACATATGCAATCTTACTGTAGCTTACTATGTTAGAACATTTCCTTAGCACTACTAAACTTGATCCTGCCTATATGATCATAATAATGAAAGTAAGATTTAGGAGTCATGAGTTCTCAACTTGGTTCTGCCACTATGCTGTTATAGGACCTTAAAGAAATTGCTTTACCTCTCTACCTCAGTTTTCTCAGGTCATTTATAAAGGTAGTTCATGACTCCAAATTTTTTCTGTTGCTGTTCTGAACATGTAATTAGAAATTGTGTACCTATGTTTAAAGCTTGTCACCTGCATATCTTTCATCATGTTGCATGCATTTTCAATAAAAAATATATCTAACTTAATGGTTATTAGTAGATAGTTCTGTTTTATTTTGTTTATATAGTTACAGTAATCAGGACCATTCCCTTACTATGAAACATAAAATTGTACTGTAAGTGAAACGGAATTAGTGTGTAATTATTTCATCATTACATTTAATTTAATAAAGATCTGTTTGGAAATTAGGGAATAAAGAACTTGGCATTTATAGTACACTTAAAAAAATTTAAGACCTTTCAGCTTCTAAAGAGTTTAGCTTAATTTAAAAAACAAAAAGTGATTGACTTATGTTATGCTTTGAGTTTCTAGTAAATAGGCAGTTGATGAAAATAAGTTATTCTATAAAAGCTAAAATGAGTAACTCTGAACATGTCAGCTGCCACAATTTTGCCTCACTAAACAAAACATTTAGAATATACATACTCATATTGAAAAATACCACAAGAAGTTTCTGATCAAAACACATACTTTACCAAAACATCAAGATTCCTTTCACTAATAATGACTCAATGTTAATACCATTAAGACAAAATAATTTGTTGTGACCACAGATTTTCTGCAAACATTGTAAAAAAAATTGGTGACTTCATGCTTATTATTTGACAGGTCTTTATAATTTCCAGCTTAAATTCTTCAAGTTATAAGAACAAGCCAGTTTGATCATTGAAAATGAGAGAGAGCATTAACTATAGTCTATGAAGAGGCCAATTTAGTAATGGTCTAATTTACCATTGAAAATAGTGAAAGGCTTACATCTTTCAATGTCTCAGCCAATGACTATTTTGCTTGTGAAATCACCCTTTAAGACAAAGTCTGCAGTTGCTGTGTCTAGATTTACCAGAGCTTTTTGTGCAGAGTATCTCTCTTATTCACAAGTTAACTTTATTTAATATATCCTGATTGCATCTTGTTATCATTTTGTCTTGATTTGCTTTGTCTCTTATTACATAAAATTGGTACTACTCTTTGGGAATTAGTTCCTTATTAAAGTCCATTGAAATTAACAACTTGAGTTGTAAGCTTGTATTTATGATTATAAATAATTTACTACCAAGAATTTCTTAGCATGATATATTATCAGCATAAATTACTATTTTTTAGATTTTAATGTGTTTTTAAAATATGATCACAGAAATGATTTTCTTCCTGCTTAGTTTTGGTAGAAGATAATTTTGTGCCTTCCTGCTCCATTCCTAGTTTGGATTCCAAGATATACCACTCATTTGATAGTGCTATTTTGTTATTACCAGCAGTTTATGGAATATTTTATTCATGATTTTAAGTATCTTTGACATAAAGTGGATCACCAGATTGAGTTTGATTCTGTTTATCTTTGAAATTAAAGTGTAATTTTAGTGTCAATCACCAGCTGACATTTAATGACTCAGTTTGCAGAGCACTCTTTTTAATGGTTTTTAAAAAAGATAACTCATTTATTGGCCTCCTCACTTTCTTCTACACCCAGTAGCTGGGTATAGGCATTAAATTGTCATTTTACCTAAAAGCCAAACCATTTGAGTTCCTCTCTCTCACTCTCTCTCTCTTTGAGATTAGTGAGAGGGAGAGCAAGTGGGGTGGGGCAAAGTGAGAGGGAGGGGGGCAAGCAGACTTGGTGCTGAGCACAGAGCCTGATGCGGGGCTCCATCTCATGACTCTGAGATTATGACCTGAGTCGAAATCAAGAGTTGGACATTCAACCAACTGAGCCACACAGGCATCTCTGAGTTTCTCAATTATCAAATGCTACTGTTGAGGTGACTTGAACTGGATCATGCATAGTTGTTAAGCAAGTACCATTCAGGAGCTACTAATGTATTAGAGAAGTTTCTTCAGTGTAATTTTGCTCAATGTTTTTAGGGTAGGAACTGGAGACTGCTCAGCAGTATGTTTAATAAATATTCCATTAGCCATCCCATGTTTTCCCTTCTTCTAGGGCAAATATAAAAGGTGTTTTATTTTGTTCTGTTTAGACCAGCAGGTAAGATCTCCAACATTGTTCTTTTAAAAATGATTTCCAAGGTGACAAATGAATATTTTGTTAGTAGAGTAACAAATAGGTAGGGTGCCTATATAATTTGTCATCCAAACTGGAAAATTTTTGACAATGAAAGAGGTTACTACTAATAATTATGTTGGGACAACTGGCATAAATTAGGACTGTCCCAGGCAATTACGTTATAGGATCTACTCAACTTGGGACAACATGGAGACTTGCCTCAACCCTGCCGCCCCACCTTTCCTTGTCCCTCTATCCACCCTCCCTGCAGCCTATGGAAATATTCTGTGAGATACATGTAGCTCATAGTCTTTTCAATCATATTGATCAGTGTTCCTCTTTCCAGAGTCACTTAAAAAATAAGCATCTCTTACTCATCTGTCTTCAAATCAATCAAAAAACATATTTCATCATGTTTCCCTGTTCACTTCTTTTTTTGTGTGTCCCTTTAATAGTCAGACTTTCAGAGAAAAAGGAAGATGACAGCATGCTCCTCCTAAATTGTAAATCTAATCACAACACTCCATTACATAAAATACTTCAGTGGGTATCCACCAAAGTCTTTGAGATCTCGCCCCCTCCTGAAATCCCACCATTTTCTATCTCCCTCCTTTCACCAATCATGAATTTCTCCCCATTAACAAGCTGGCATTCCAGAGATACAGAAGCATTCATATTGTTGAAGACTGGAGGTAAGAAGTGTGCCTATACATCAGAAATTGTGCCATCATCTAGCAGAGCGCCTGATGTATAATTCATGCTTAATATGAATGAAAAATTAAATGCCCTGTGAGAACTTATATATAAGGAAATCTATTTGTAATGAATTAGTATACAACAACCATCATCCTTTTGATCTACCTAGTTAAGAGTTCCCTATGTTGCTTTTAAAGCTACACACAGAGACATTGCTTTATAAAATAATATTCCCCACTATCTTATAGGCCTTTAACATGCTTAGGGGAAGTTAATGTATTAGTAATAGGAAGCCAAATCCCAGGACCTTACTTAACCAAATTTCATTCTTTGCAGTTCTGCATGAGGGAAATATCTTCAGATAGTTACACTATCCATGGTAAGAGTTTTTGCCCCGGTATATCCATAATGAAAAGCTAACCTTATAAATATGCATTCCAGATGGCTTTCTTCAGATAAGTCTGATAAGAGACACATTGACAAAAAAATTAAATTTTTAAGTCAGTAGATAAAGAAAATATATGATAAAATAAAGACCTGAAATCACTAATAGCAACCTCACAATAATGCCTTCCATTATAGCATACAAAACACCTTCACAGACATTTTCTTCATTTAATCCTTGGACTTGTGGTGGTGGTGGGTGGGGGGAGCACTGTAAGGTTGGCAAGGTGAGGTAGTTATTATTACCTATTTTTTACACATGTGGAAACTAGCTTGTGATATTAAGTTCATTTATTTCAGCTTCAATTATTTATGGAACTCCAAAATGAATAATAATCGTGTTATAGAGTGATCCAAGAAATTAATATCTAAGGAGTCTTAGTCCTTTCGTATAACTTTTATTTATTTAAAATATGCTATTCTACAAAACCAGGCCATTAAGCTTAAAGAGACCAACTGTGTCTAAAGATTAGAATGATAAAGATTAGCTAGGTTCTGTTAGTTACTTATTCTGAATACTTAAGACACATAATCAGAAGCCAATGAAGTTTTATTTACTTGTCTATTTAGGACCTCTTATCAGCAACAGCTCACAGAGTTAGTTTGAAACATTCATTGGTAGTAGAGGTTGTACAGGAAAATCTTGTGGTACTCCTTCCTTTTAGGAAACAAAATAAATAAACAAAAACCCAAATATATACATATATACATACATACATGTGTACATACGTGCATAAATGGCATTCTCTGATCTTGATCTCAGTTGATGAAAAGTAAGTGGAGCTCTTTAGGTATAATTGTTTGGTACTTCACCAGTATGTGAATTACTGAATTGTCACCAACATCTATTTCAAGTATTTTTCACATTTAAGACATTGTGCAGCATGCCATATATCCCAGGAGAAGATGAGGAACTTTGACAGTGACATATTTTTAAAGGTACAAATGGCATATTTTTGAGTTATGAGCCTTATTCTCAGTAGTCCTAATAATACATTTATTCCTCTTAGTGAAAGGGCCTCATAAATCAGCCATGGCAGTGTGCAATGTTCTCAAATTCATGTATGGAGATATATGTATATTTTTAGTATTCCCGTCAGTTGTGCTGAAGGGTTGATGAGTGAGTGTGTATATGTTTCCTCTAGACTTTGACTTTGATGAAAACATTCAGAATCTTGAATAGACCCTTTATTCAAGTTAACAAATCTCAGTGCATTTCTGTTGGCTATATTCTCTAAGTCCCTGGTTCTTTTTAGCACCAATTTCACACTGGAATACTTGCTGAAAAATAATTAGAATTAGGTATGATTAAAAGGAATTTTCTAAGAATCTGGTGATCTCATTAAGATGTCAATTTAATAAATCCTGAGTATTTATTGAGTCAATTCAATAAATGTTATTGAGCATGAATATATAGACTATGCTTGACAACAATAAAAATTGAAACAATAACAACAAATATACACTCACAGAACACTAGACACTAGTGCTCAACACTTAGACATATTGCATATCATTTAATTTTTGCAGCTCTGCTCTGAGAACATTATTATTAATCTCCCTCTTTTATAGATAAGGAAACTGAGAATGAGAGAATTAAAATGATCTGTCTTTGATCAAAAGGTGTTCAATAACTCATTTAATAATGTGCTTTCCAATAAAGTGAGTATAAGCAAATTCACAGTATTGTTGAATCAAATGAGATGATATTTGTAAATGGCTTTTGTGTGCTCTGAACCACCATGAGAGGTTTGTTGTTAACCTAATTTTACTAGCATTGCTAGATTGCTTAATGAGCAGATAAAGCATATGTTGAAGACATTAACAAGGCAAAGAAATATATAAATCTTGATGAATATTTTTAAAGCATAGAATTAGCCATGAGAAAAATATATTTTTGGACTTACTAAAACTTATATTTTAGAATTGTGTTCACTTTGAATTACCTATATTGAGAGACATGATCTTTTCAGAACTCTAAATGTTTTAATCTAACTCCTTGAATTTTTGGGATTGGGAAATTATTTTAATCATCCAGTCTCTCATCATTCCAAAATGTATAAAGAACTGTCTTTTGTTCCTTCTCAAATTTTCAGAGTATCAGCCTTCTTTGCTAGTACAATGGCATTACTTTAGTTTGGGCCCTTGTCATCTCTTATAACTAATCTCCTTCTGTAGTCTCCTTCTTCTTTTAATTTATTTAGTTACCAAATAAATTTGAGGAAGGGAAGTTCCAAAGGATTTTTAAAGATTTTATGTATTTATTTGAGAAAGGGAGAACGTGAGCACAAGTGGGGGGGGCAAGGGAAAGGGAGAAGTAGACTCCACACCTAGCAGGGAGCCCAATGTGGGGCTCTATCCTAGGAACACAGGATCATGACCCTAGCCTTGCTAAAAGTAGATGCTTAACTAACTAAGCCATCCAGGGCTCCCAAAAGGATTTTCATATGCTAAAGAAGACTCACAGGATACTCAGAGGCCTTGTTATGGTCAAACCAGGGTTGTTTTTCCCTCTAGGGAGGCATTAACATTAAGACAATTGGGAGCTTCCTGGAGGATTGTTAAAGTCTGCCAGCCCAAGTATTTGTCAATGGGCTGCAGGTTATAAGGACATTTACTTTTATCTACATTTCCTTCTGCCTTTGTTTTCCACATCATTATCACTGAGAAGGAGGATATAACAACTTAGCTGGGAAGGCGGTAAGATTTACCTTACCAAAACTCTACTTCCTAAATTCAGGAACCTCTAAAGAATCCCTGTTGCTTACCACATCAAGACCAAATACCTTTACATTGTTTTCAAGATCTTCCAAATGCTGACCCTTGACCACAAATCTAGTCTCTAGGTTCACTCTGTCCCTAACATTCTATTCTGGTTAACCCATTCTTCTCATTGTGTTCTATACAAGCTGTGTTAATTCTTGCTTCTAAGATTTTGCTCTTGTTTTTTGCCCTGACACACAGTGTTCTTATTCCTTTTTTCCATTTATGTAAATTCTTACCAACTTTCAATATTCAGCTCAAGCTCTGAATCCTCAACAAAGTTTTCTCTATAATTTTAGGTGTTTCTCAGTTGTACATTCTCTGATTAACCTATTATAATTATAGCACACATTTTAGTACTTAATTGCTCTCTAATTATTTGATATATGTTAATTTTGTCTCTATAATCAGATTGTAACTCCCAGAGTCTAGCAGAGTACTATGCAGTAAGTACCAACAACTCAATAAATTTTGTTTATGAACTATGCAGTATAGAGAGTCTACAAATTTAATGTTACCTAATTTGGAATACTGTATATGGTAATGTGTATTTTTTATATCATTCACAACTATATGGGTTTTCTTTAAATACTCATATATCTTGGGACTAGAAGAAACTAGAAACTACTTCTCTAATCAGTCTTCCTCCTCTGGGACTGAAAGTATTCTCATATACACCCTCATGGAACTGTCAGAAGGAAAAGATGCTCTTTTTTAAAAAGAGATATTCTTAAGCTCATTTTCATTAAGGACAGAAAGTTTGTTTGTTTTAAGTTTTCATTTAAATTCTACTTAGTTAACATATAGTGCAATATTGGTTTCAGGAGTAGAATTTAGTGATTCATCACTTACATAAATACCCAGTGCTTATCACAAGTGCCTTCCTTAATACTCATCACTCATTTAGCCCATCTCCTGGCCACCACCCCTCCAGTAACCCTCAATTTGTTTCCTATAGTTAAGAGTCTCTTATGGTTTGTCTCCCTCTTAAGCTTATTTAAAAAATTAAGCATTTTTTAATTCCAGTATAGTTTTATATATATATATATGTGTGTGTGTGTGTGTGTGTATACATACACATATATATACACATATATACATTATATCCATATATCCATAATATGTATATTTGTGTGTATATATATACACACATAATGTATATATGTGTATATGTATATACACACATAACATGTATATGTATATGTATATATATATATATATACATATGTTTTTGTGAGGGTTACTTCTGTATCTTGGCTATTGTAAAAATATTGCAGTAAATATAGGGAAAACTGGACAGGAACATGGAAAAGAATGAAAGTGGAACACTTGCTTAGATCATGAACAAAAATAAACTCAAAATGGATTAATAAATGTGTGACCTGAAAGCAGAGAATTCCTAGAAGAAAACATAGGCAGTAATCTCTTTGACATCAGCTATAGAAACATTTTTCAGATATGTTTCCTTTGGCAAGGGAAACAAAAGCAAAATTAGAGTATTAAGATTATACTGACATAAAAAGCTTTTGCGCAGCTTAAGTTCATTTTGAGACCAGAAAGTAGAGGCTAAGAAAGGATGATTAAGAGGTACTCAAGTTGCATTGTGACAGAGAAATAGGATATTCATAAGAAAGAAGGGTGAGAGGCAAAGGAATTCTAGACATATAGATCATTGGAACAGAAACATGATGTGTCTTCAGTGCATTCAGTAACATAAATAATAAAGATGGCTAGAACCTAGGGTTGCTTCAAGGCAAGTTAGGGTATGGGAATAGAAGATGCAGTTGGAAAAAACACTTGACCATTTCCAAAGTTGAACAAATCATGTTTAATGCCATCTTCCCAGCTAAATTGTTATATCCTCCTTCTCAGTGATAATGATGTGGAAAACAAAGGCAGAAGGAAATGTAGATAAAAGTAAATGTCCTTATAACCTGCAGCCCATTGACAAATACTTGGGCTGGCAGACTTTAACAACCCTCCAGGAAGCTCCCAATTGTCTTAATGTTAATGCCTCCCTAGAGGGAAAAACAACCCTGGTTTGACCATAACAAGGCCTCTGAGTATCCTGTGAGTCTTCTTTAGCATATGAAAATCCTTTTGGGAGCCCTGGATGGCTAAGTTAGTTAAGCATCTTCTTTTAGCAAGGCTAGGGTCATGATCCTGTGATCCTAGGATAGAGCCCCACATTGGGCTCCCTGCTAGGTGTGGAGTCTGCTTCTCCCTCTCCCTTACCCCCCCCCTCACTTGGGCTCACGCTCTCCCTTTCTCAAATAAATACATAAAATCTTTAAAAATCCTTTGGAACTTCCTTTACCTTTGTTTCTCCCAACTCCTAAGTATATAAGCAGTTGCTCCTCACAACAGCAGCGTTTTCTGCCAACCTGTGTTTTAGTAAAATCATCTTTTTTGCACCAAAGACATCTCAAGAATTCTTTCTTGGCCACTGGCTACAAACCACAGCAACACTACTCCAAAAACACATCAGTTGTACCACCACCCACCTAATTTCTTAAGATTGTGATAATAGAAATTCAGGTGTCATCCTAGACTCCTCCTCCATTCCCTTCCCCTCTTTGCACAGCAAAGTTCTAAATTCTGCTCAGTGTGCATACAGATTAACATAGAAAATTGTTAGAAATGAAAATTCTGAAGTTCAAAACCAGAACTGCTGAATCAGAAACCCTGAGGTTAAGGCCTAACTCTCCGTGTTTTAAGGAATCTTCTAGGATATTCTTATGCACGTGAAAGTTCAAGAGCCCTGGCTGCAGGCAATGAGGAGTCTTTGAGAGGCTTAAAGCAGGCAAGTGACACAGCTGGATATGCATTTTTAGAAAGGTCATTCTGATATTTAGGTTGAAGATAGAAAGGAGTAAAACTGGAGATAACAGGACCAGTTAGTAGAACATTTTAAAAAATCCAAAATGAGATAGAGGAAAAAATAGATAAATGAGGTAATAAAGACTTAGAATTGATATATTTATGTCATCATTTGAATGCACAGGATAAATCAGAGGGAGTCAGGGTAACTGGTCTTGTATACTATGTAAATATGGTGGTCAGGGTTTGGAGAAAATAATTAATGCTTTGGATTTTTTTGTTGTTGTTCATTTTATTTTGTGATACTTTGAGTTGAGGTGACTTTAAGATACCAAGTGTCAATGTTTAGTTAAAAAGTTGGACATTGGAGTCTGAACCTTAGGAGAGAGGATAGAGAGGTCATGGCTACAGATAAAGATTTTTGAGTCAACAGTATACTAGGTGGTAATAGATAATGCCCAAATGTGTTAAATAACCCAGAAGAACATTTGAGAGTGAGAAGAAGACCAAAGATGAAGTTTTGGAGAACGCCAATATTTAAGGGAGGCCTTCAGGGAAGACTGAGGAGTGACTAGAGAGTACGGGAGAGAGCCAGAAAATTGGTATCACGGATGCAGGAGCATAGGGTTTCAATGAAAGCAACAATAACAAATGCCATAGGCAGGTCAAATAAGATAAGAACTAATTAATTATATTTGTCATTTATGTAGTCACTGATATACTTAGTAATAGCAGTTTTAGGAAAGTTTTGAGAACAGAAGACAGTAATGAATTGAGGAGTTAATTAGAATAGATTAAGTGGAAACTTGAAATGTAACTTGTAGATGAAAGGAAGGAAAGAGAGAGGGAGTGACAGATTGGCCACACATCAGTGTCTTTTTTCTTTATTAACTGAGAGAATTGTGTATATTTGCAATCTGAAAGAAAAAAAGCAAGTTAAGGAAAGCCTGAAGATAAAGTAGGGAGACCGGGAACTTGATGGAATAAGACGTAACAAGATAAGTGAGGAGATAAGGTCAGGACACAGGAAGAAGTAATAGCTTTGAATACTGTGCTGTTATTATCTATAAATGTATTTGCCTGTCCCACCTAAACTGAGAACTTTCCAAGTGAATGGACAATCTTTTTCATCCCTAGTATACAAGGCCTAATAAATACTTGTTAAATGAATGAAGACTAATTCTTTTGACACTTCCTTTCTCCCCCACTCTGTTGGTTTTCCCCCCAATTTTCCATCCTCACCACTCTTCTTTTGTCACAATATTCATTGATTGATTGATGAGATCTCATTTATTGATGAGATCTCATCCATGTTCAAAAGTTCCTCTTTCTCAGACAAGAAAGGCGAAGTTATAACTAGATCTTTTATACTCAGAAAAATAGTTAATAATTATACTGTCCCTGGCTTCCTGTTTGCCTTCTCTTTGAGCTGTGGTAAGTAGAAAGGGACTGGCTTTGAGGGTTATATTCCAATATGCTGCAGATACTGAACATATACCATTTTACTTCTTATTCCTGCCAGTCCCCTTTCCATATCCTCTAACCTCAGGAACTTTCCATTTTCATCCTCCATTGCTTCTTCCAGTAGAAAATAACCTTTGTTGCATGTTTTCTTGTTCTGGGAAGGGCTTCAGAGAAGCTTCTGGATGGTGATGTTAAAATGTATCAGAATAACTTGCTTGTTCTAATAGACTTTGTTTTGACTTTGTTGACTTGTCATTTGCTGAAAGATATAGGTAGCTTCACAGCAAAAGATGGAGTATTTGTACATAGGCTAAAGTAGGATAATTATTTTTGTCCTAAGATAAAAATCTTATCTAAAGATATATTTGATATTTTCATGTATGTAATTAGGAATGACCATTTGATATAGAAGCAGAGATGCCCAGGAGCCCAGTTTCCAAAGTAGTAATTTACTATATTTATTTCAAAGTAAGACTCTATGGCTAATTTTAGTGAATGCCTTGGAACCAAACCAATGTGCTTTAGAAAGATTTGGATGTTTAGTTTTTAACCCTTCCATATTTGCTTTTAAAAATTCTAATAATTGCCTTTGAATGAAATACATTTAAATATAAGGAAAAAAAAAACTGTTTCTTTTTCAGTGCCTAGCTGCAGCAACTGGAAGGTGAATTGGAATGCCAGCTGTTATAAAGAGCACATTAATCTTCTTCTAGGGCAAGACTGGTCTTCTTTCTTCTCCATAGTGCCTAACACAGTGCAGGGGAAACAGTAGAAAGTCTGCCCATGCATGTTGACTTGAAAGCTTACAGATACATCTTGACCTCTACCTCCTCCTTGAGGATATCCCTGTTAATGCTATGTTCAGACAATGGGTTCTCATTTAAATCTGGAGACAAGATTATATCTGCAGAACAGATGCTCATTGTAGTTCTTATGCATACTGAACAAAAATTCAGAAAAGTGATGAGCTAATTTGTATAATTTTCAGAAATCTCCTCAAAAGGTCCGTAAGAATAGGAGGCTGGTAAACATCCTTCTAACTTACCTACTCTTTCACTGGTACCACCAATGAGCTGGTTTCTAATTCTTCAAGCCATTTTTTATTCCTTTTTTTAATCTATAAACTTTAAAAGACATTCTGTTACTATCTACTATTGCCACTTTACTGGTTACTTTTTGCATTTTTCTTATAAGCAGAATAAAAATAAAAAATCCATTTAAATATTGCCCATACCTACCAGGCAGTGTCCCATTACCATCCCTGTCCTTTTTAGAGGTCTCTTTCTTAATCCTTCAAAAGCACTATACTTCTGTCTATCACAGTGCTGATCACCCTATATTGTAATTCTCTGTTATTTTTATCTGTTTTACCCATATTAAATGGATCACAGGAATTATCTTCCATACCTGGTATAAAGTCAAGTGTATAGGGCAAATTCAATATCTATTTGTTAGATAAGTGATTGTATGATGTTCCAGTATGGCCAAATTTGCTAGCTCAATGTAAAAACTTTCATTACTCAGACTCTATTTCAATTATCCAATTTATTTATTTATGAGCACCTATTATATGTCAAGCACTGTTAGGTACAATGGATATAATGGTAAATTAAAATAAAGATGATCCCTACTTTTATGGGACTAATAATCCAATGGAGGAAGTGGACACATAATCATGCAAATACATGTAAAATTACAACTGTGTCATTAATGAGACATTAATTGTCATTAATGAGAGGTACCTAGTGCTATAAGAGCTCATAATAGGGCAGGATGGGAGGTTGTCTCAATCTAGGAGTAAGTGACACTTGAACTGAGCTCTGAAAGATCACTTGGCATTACCTAAGTAAAATGCAAAAGAAAATGTTCTAGAAAGTAGAAACAGTATCCTATGAAGCTTTAACAGAGGCACCAACAGGAAGAGATGAGGTTGGAGATATAGTCAGGTGCTAAATTATTTAGCATCTTACAGGCCATTTATAGGCTTTGTTTTTATCCTGAAAGCAACAGGGAACTTACCCATTCTCTAATTATATTCTAACCACCATTCCTTTCCACTAATTCAAATATTATAGGTCATTCAGGTGTAGTTCAAATCTTATGTCCTCCAAAATTACTCCTTGATCACTTCTGTCTAGATGAAGTAAACTTTCAATTTTTATAACACTGATTTGTATTCTTCATATACTCATTCTAATGGCTCAAATATTGTCCTATTGGAATGGATGAAGGGAATGGATGAAGGGAAATACTTTGATATTAATGCTCTTCCTGATGATACAAAAGCAGTCATTTGGAAAAATGAAAAGAAGATCACTTTGACCAGTTTTATTGGTTGCATCATGACAATTATTTCACTAAGTTGGCTTGTATTTTTTATTTTTTTTGAAGTTTACTTATCTTTTCATTACATTTATCGATCAGTACTTTACTGACTCAACAGGAATATATTAAATGAACATTATGGAGCAATGTGCAGCTAGGAACTAAAGATTAAAATATAAATATAACATGGTTTTGACCATCATGAAGCTCAGAATGATGATATCCATAGCACATGTTAATTTCCAAAAAGACCGGTATGGATTGGTTGACAGTCAAAATCCTTAAGCAGCTTGCAAATGATGCATTTCATTTTCACAGAAAAAGCAGGCTCCCCATAAGATTAGGAATACAAAGTTTGGATATTGTAGGATGCATTCAGCATTAAATTAATGCGACAAAAAATAATTTTCTCTGTGATTATTTCAGTTATTGAACATCTAGGTATTACATAGTTAATGTGAAAAGCAGAGTTTTGTAAGAATATCAACTCATCCACATTTTTCAGTAAGGACAGATAAATTTGCTTCCAGTTGTGAGACAATCCAGAGCCAGGCCTCCCTGAAGTCTGTGATTTTTTTTTGTGATGCCACTAACAAATTATGGAGAAGTCCACAGCTAGAACAATCAGCCACTTATCATTAGTTTTTTTTTTTTTAAAGAAGTGTTTTGGCCAAGTATATAGAATTCTAATTACTCACCCTAAGTTCTGGAGTTGACTAAAACCTGGCTTAAGATTCTTATCTTTTTAGAAGGGACACAGCAAGCTGATTCTACAAATTAGATGTATTTTTAAGTATCTTAAAGGAAAGTAAGTAGCAGAGTTTATGTGCTTGAAAAGATTTATGCTTTCTGAACTGACAGTTGAAAAAAAAACTCCTAAAATTAAATAATTTAAATAATTGCTTAATTTATTAATATTTAATTAAT
Source organism: Lontra canadensis (assembly GCF_010015895.1). Classification (NCBI taxonomy): domain Eukaryota; kingdom Metazoa; phylum Chordata; class Mammalia; order Carnivora; family Mustelidae; genus Lontra; species Lontra canadensis. Next base: position 878,148 of record NW_022631166.1, on the reverse strand, counting down.
TGACTGCTTAAATCACTGAGACATGTCACATCAGGGGCTGTTGCTCTAAGATCTCATAAAGAAGAAGTAAAAAAAAAACTTACAAAAATGAAAATAAAAATTAAAAAATAACTTAATATCCATTGAGAATCTTTTTTTGACATCTTCAGTTATTTCATCCAAAGCCATACAATCTCTAAGAATTGTCATTAGATTATAAGAATTTTTCAAGAAGGGTATATCACTCTGCTATGATATGCTCATTTCAAAATACTAATGATTCTGAGCCAAAGTATCTATAAACATACTTTTCAACTTTGAATACTAGGTAGACTTTCAGCAAGATAAGGGTAACAAGAAAACTTAACTTTCTTGGTCTGTTTTTAAGGCATGTATGAAGATGTTAAAAAAGGCAGAGGTGGTTGGGTTATAAGGATGTATTATGGTAGCTATTCCCTGAATTAATTTATTTTAGGTCTCTTTTTGTTCATATCTTTTATGTCTTCATCACAACTATTGTAGTTTTATATGATGAAAGTAAGATGAAATAAAACCACTGAGAATATTTACATTGTCTTTGTTGCTGGAGGACAGACGGTGACCTGAGTCATGGGCTGCTTTGGCTTTGATTAAAATTAAAATCTTGTACATATTCCAGTTCTGAACATATGTCTCAAACTCTACATGCCCACATTATGGTGCATTCAAAATATTTTATGCTAACAGATTACAATAGGTAACAATATGCCTTTGTTTCCTACAAAAGAATACATCAGTAAATTGTTCTACTTAGTTGTAAAAAGATCAGTTCAAAATGCAAATATATCCCAATAGCTCTAAATCCCACTGTAATTCTTCCTAATTTAAGGCATTTATGAACTCATAACAGAGGCTCAAGCTGTTCATATTTCTAGCTTATTTTATTTATCTTCCTCTTATTACCTGTTCCACTCAAAGCTTTGCAAATCTTGAAAATCCTGCACATGTTAAAGGGGAAACTTTATCCATTAAAATATACTGCAACACAGTAGGAAGGATAGAGGCATTGTGTGCTTCATGGAGAACTGCATGACTTATGTGAGTTTATTTTTCTTTCCCTGGTTTGTTATAATAGCCAAGTTTACCTAGTCATGTAATGATTAGAAAGTTCTAAAGTCTTCAGCTGGACTCTGTTTCAAAGTATCTGTTTAACTAGGTGAGGAGAATGCCTTTTTTTTTTTTTTTTACAGTAGGGGATTTGATGAAATGGTTGAAGGTCCATGTAACACCTAGCTTTCTAAATGCCTTCTAAGAACAAGTGCAAATGCACAGTTTATTAAAGAGATTCAATAATGCAGTTTTCCTGGACCTTACTCACCAAGTAAGTAACATTTTTGAAATACTACTTTTTTCTTTTTTTATATATAAGGGTTTTTTTTTAAAGATTTTGATTATTTGAGAGACAAAATGAGAGAGAGAGAGAGAGAGAGCACAAGAGGAGAGGTCAGCAGGAGAAGCAGACTCCCTGCAGAGCAGGGAGCCCAATGCGGCACTCGAGCCCAGGACTTGATCCTGGGACTCCAGGATCATGACCCAAGCCAAAGGCAGTTGCTTAACCAACTGAGCCGCCCAGGCACCCTGGAATACTAATTTTTTTTCTAAAAAATAAAAAAACCCACCCAGCCATTGTATAAAATAAAAGGGAAAAAAAAAAAAAAACCTCTTGTTGTGTTGTCTCTAGTCTCAGGGAAGCTGTTTTATGAGATTTACTGACACAATTTGGTTGCAGGTGCTTGTGATTTATAGAGAAGTTCATGGAAATAGAATCTGAATAAAGAACCAAAACCAAAACAAAGGCATTAGATAACTCACATGGAGTATGTGTCACATTAGTCATGTTTTTTTGTCATGTTAACATTAATTAACTAATTAACTAATTAACATTAGTTAATGTCTTGAAAAGTATTTGGGACTCATACTCTGTGACCTTCAGATGTCTAGGGGATGGTTTAGGATCAAACTCCCAGAAGGATCTTATGTGAAAAGGTTTGTGCTACTCCTCAGCCTGAATGATTTGAGACTCTCCCCATGCCCTGGCCTTAACCAATTTCTGTACACCTTCAAAAGACTATAAAGTTTTGCAATCCTACTGCTGCCTTTGTTCCTTCCTTTGTTAATGGAATAATTTGCTGACAAATCTTTCTTTAGTAAACAAAAATAGATTGCTGCTTAATTTGGTATTTGCATGCAGTGTTTTAGATGGCACATCTCTTACAGATACATAGTTATATGCTTTCTCTTCCAATGTGACTCACACAGTGATAGTTATAAAATCAGTGTTCAGTAAAGATTTATTAATTGATGACACTTGTAGCTATCACTTAACTAGTCTTAGACATAAGGTTCAGAAGATAAGAGAGCTGGGAATTTTTAATCCTGCCTCATGGTTCCTCCAACCAGAGATATGAGCCACCTAGTGATGAAGCACCAGAAAAAAAGATCAGACTGTAAGCTCTTATCCTTATGAATCAGAGCATGAGACTTGTTGAGGTGATTTTCCCAGTTGATGTTAACCAAGTTCTCATTTCTCATAGTCAGCCTTACAGATCAATTAGACTAATGTCTTGACATGTCCTCACTGCTTTTCTCAGCCCCTAGGTTACCTCATCTCACCAATATAGAATAGAGTGTTAGTATTTGTTGTAGGTAAGTTCTAATATATAATTTGTTATCCCTGTAAACCTATGCTTTCTTCTTCCCTGAATTTCTCTACTATCTCTTTCTGTTTTGTTTTTCTTTTATCTTCACGGATAGGGGAGAGGAAAAAAAAATCCTGAGAAAGGGAGCAGTTTCAGTGGTTAGTAGGGATGAAAAGATCTCTTGATCTTACAAATTCTATTTTTTACATATTTATATTCAAATGGTTCAGCAGTTATAAAGGCCAGGATCAGTTTCTAGCTCTGATGATGTATTATCTGAATAAGGTTTCTTTCTTCACAGCTTGAGAAGTTAAAGCAAGGCTCTTGGTATACATTCAATCTGTACTGCTAGAAAAGAAAAGATTCTTTCGGCTTACAGCATGAAATCAACACATATTAATATATTTTACTATAATTTCTCAAAATATTTTTTCAACTAAATAGAAATATAGGTGATATGTTACCCTGATAAAAATTCCGTGAATAAACTTACATATTTCCCACACAAGCAGATTTGTGTGTGTGTGTTTTGAAAACATTCTACACCAGTAGTGACTATACTTTTTTCTCATGCATAGTGATATACAGATATAGGTACAGATATATTTGTTTTTTATAAATGATGTGAGGTTCACTTAAGTGTGATTACAATGTGTTATATTGAGGTTAGTATTTGTAGATGTGTGTACTTAGATTTTTGGAATTTCACAGCAGTGAAAATTGTTTTGGTTAACAGTAATAAAAAGTAAGATAATTCATAAAATCCACCTGTATTTTTTATATACATGTCTGTACAGAACTTGCACTGAACATTTAAACATTCAAACGTTCTTACTTTTTTTTTACCCTTTTGTTTTACATTGATTTGTTTTAATAACATAAGATTAATGGTGATATAAATTTGGATTATTCTTGAGAGAGACCACTAATATTAAAAATCCTGCATTAATATCCTGTAATTGTGTGAGAACTTAAAGAGTTTACAGGTATAAAATATGATAGGCTTTCTTTATCACATAGACTAGCATTTACTTGGAACTTGGTCTGAAAGTTAGGAGTGATGCAGGCTAAGTTTTAGACATAACTCTACCACTTACTTGCTATATGAGCTTGGAGAATGTATTTTTTTTTCTATAGGTTTTAATGCTACTATTTGTAAAATATGTTACAACATATTATTCTAAAACCAAATTTTTTTTAAAGTTTTTATTTATTTATTTGACAGACAAATATCAAAAGTAGGCAGAGAGGCAAGCGGGGCGGGGGGGTGGGGATGGGAAGCAGGCTCCTCACTCAGCAGAGAGCCTGATGTGGGGCTCAGTCCCAGAACCCAGAGATTATGACCTGAGCTGAATGCAGAGGCCTAACCCACTGAGCCACCCAGGTGCCCCACAACATATTACTCTATATCACTAACTGATAGTTAAATTTTTATTGTAACTAGTACTTCGTTTATTTCCCAAATCTTTCTTTTGAAATGCTTAGGTATGTTCATAAGCATATAGTTTAAAATGTCAAGCAAGATGTTAATTACCTTTAGTAATTTTTCATAACTTTAACTTGAATGCCTCTTCTAAACCAGTAAATTAATTTTGTGTATAATTAAATTGTTGAAATCATATGTAAAATTCAGGCTGGATTACCATTGGTCCTAAAAATACTATAGATTAGATATTCTTAAAAATTCTATACATTAGGGGTTCTTGGGTGGCATAGTTAGTTAAGAGTCCACCTCTTGAATTTGGCTCCAGTCATGATCTCAAGGTTGGGTCATGAGATCAAGCTCCATGTCAGGCTCCATGCTCAGTGGTGAATCTGCTTGAGATTCTCTCTCTCTCCCTCCCCTTTACCCCCTCCCACCACTCGCATATGCTCTCTCTCTCTCAAATAAATAAATATTAAAAAAATAAAAATAAAAATGTTATATATTTAACAGTTATTTTTTGAGATTCTGCTATGTTTTAGGCATTGCTTCCAAAGCAAATGATATAAAAATGATGAATAAGGTCTCTGCTCTTATAGCGATTATATTCTTTGGGTAAGAGGCATAAAATAGATAAAAAAAACAAACACAAATTATCAGCTAGTGGTAAGTGTCATTCAGAGAAAATATATATGAAGTGGTAGAAGTTGGTAAGGTGGGAGGCATCATATAGTAAGGAAAGGCCAAGATCTGAATGCCACAAAGGAGCCAGCCACAAGTAGATGAATGGGGAAAATATGTCAGTCTGATGGTATGCAAAGGCCCGAAGCAAAAATAAGCTCACCATCTTTGAGGAATTGAAAGGAGATAAGGCACTCAAATATTCAGAATTTAAGCAGAGAAGGAGAAATTAGCAAATAGGAAGATTGGTCAGTGAGGTATAAGGAAAGCCAAAAGACAAGCATTTCAAGTGTGAGGGGAGTGGTATACTATGACAAATATAGCTGAGAAGATAATTAGGGTAAGAACTGAGTAATGGCTGTTGAATGTGGCACTGTGGAGATCACTGAGTGGTGGTAAAAGAAGTCTAATTAGTGTTGACTGAGGAAAGAATATGGAGTTATGAAATGAAGTTAGCTAATCCACACAATTCTCTCAAGAAGTTTTGCTATAAAGCAGTGGAGATAGGAAGCTGTAGCTCTAAAGGGGCATATTAAGTCAAGGGAGGGTTTTTGTTTTATTTATGTGAAGATTAGAGATACTAGAGTTTGATGTTCATTGATGGAAATAAATCAATAGAGAGAAACATTTTTGCCAGAGGAGAGAAAGGGTTTAATTGTAAAAGCAAAGTTCAAGAAGAGGTGAAAGTGTGGTATCCATTGCACAAAGGAGATGTTGGTGTTTAAAGTAGAACCTTTTTATCCAAAACCATAGGAATAAAGGAAGATTTTGAGCATTCATATTTGGGAATTACTGTTTGCTTTTTCCTATTTTCTCAATAAAGTATGACAGGGTCACCAACCTAAGATGCAGGGTTGCAGATGAACAGAGGTACAAGGTTGAGGAGAAAAGAGAAATAATAAAATAGTAATTATGAACATGGAAAAGAGAACCTACAAAGGAAAACAGAAGACTAATGTACTCTGATTTGGAGCAAGTCACTGGGTCTCTCTTAGTTTTAGGTTCTTTTTTTCTCTAAAATATAAATATCAGAGGCTATTATTTAAAGTTAAAAATGGAACTTGGTATGTAATGAGTCAAAGCTCAATATTTTTATAAAATTTTTTTAAACATCAGATAAATATTTTAGGAATTAGTATCTATTATGGTGGAGAAAAATATATTTGAAGTTCAGTAATTTCTTCTAATTAAGTGCAATTTATTTTTTCTTCTGTTAATTTTAAGTAAAATTAATCAATTTAATGCTTTTTATCCAAAATAGAATATATACTCCGATTTTATTTTTGAAGAATTATTTTTCTTTCTCCATCCTTCTATCTATATCTGTACATAGATGGCTGGAATGATGTTTAATAAATATTGATAAAATGTTTCTGAGTGGTAAGATTTTGTGTAGTAATATTTGTTGTTTAATTTCTTTTTTGTGCTTTTCCATATTTTATCAATTTTTGTCGTATGGTTTCTATAAAATAGTGAATTCATTATTGTTTCAAAACATTGTTTTAATGTGGTAACATGGCATCTTGCTGTAGTAGACAGAACAGCATCCACCATCTCACCCCGAAAGTTGTCCAAATCCTAGTCCCTAGACCACGTGAATGTGTTTGGTTACATTGTAATGGGGGAGTTAAAGTTGCAGATGGAATTAAGATTGCTGACCTTTACAAGATCAAGGTGACCTTGAGATGGGGAGATTTTATTGGACTATCCAGGTGGGCCCATTGTAATCACAAGGGTCTAATACAAGGGAGAAAAAGCAGACGAGAACCAAAAAGATGGCAGCATGAGAGAGACAGAGCCCAATATTGCTGGCTTTAAAGGTGAAACAATGGGACTATGAGCCAAGGCATGCAGTGGCTTCCAGAAGCTGGGAAAGGCAAGGAAATAGATTGTCCCCTTGGACCTCCAGAAGGATTACAACCCTACATCTTGATTTTAGCCCATCAAAACCTGTGTTGGAATTCTGATCTACAGAACTATAAGATGATAAATTTGCTTTGCTTTAAGCCACTAAGTTTGTGGTAATTTGTAACAGTAGCCATAGGAAATGAATACACTTGCTTTCACCTATTCTTTTCTAATTTATTCTTTATACAGCAATCAGAGTGAACTTTATAGACCTGCATTATATAGTACAGTAGCCACAGGCCACATGTGGCAAATGATCACTTGAAATGTGACTGGTCTGAAATGAGGTGTGCTGTATGGTAAAAATTGCACTCAATTTTGAAGATGTAGTATAAAAAGTGTAAAATATTTCATTAATGATTTCTTACATTGATGTATTGAAATGGTAATACTTTGGAAATATTGGTCTAAACAAAATACAATATCAAAATTAATTTCATGTGTTTTATTTTACTTTTTTAATGTGCCTATTAGAAAATTTTACTTACATGAGTCACATTATATTTCTATTAGCACTGATAATAAGTTAATAAGATACTCTCATTTCCCCGGTTAAAACCCTTTACTAGTTTCCCACTGTGGAATATATGTCAAATTCTCTAATTTGAATTTATAAGGTCCTGAATCATTTAGCATCTGATACAGTCTATGTTTATCTTTTGCCTCTTCCATTCCATTCTATTCCATCCTCTTCCATTCTAATGGGCCAAGCCTCTTTCTTTCTTTCTTTCTTTTTTTTTTTTTTAAGATTTTAGCTATTTATTTGACAGAGAGAGAGATAGCAGGAGCAGGAACAAGCAGGGGGAGTGGGAGAGGGAGAAGCAGGCTTCCTGAAGAGTGGGGAGCCTGATATGGGGCTCAATCCCAGGACCCCGAGATCACAACCCAAGCTATAAAGACTGAGCCACCCATGTGCCCTGGGGCCAAGTCTCTTTCTGCCTCAGGGCCTTTGCACATGTTATTTGCTGAGCCTGGAAAACTCTTCCTCTTGCTCTTCATCTGACTAAAAACTTCTCTTCTTTCCATTTCAGCTCAGGTCTACTCAGAGAGAATTTCTCAAGCCTTCCAGCGTAAACTAGGTCCACTGTGTTCACCATTCATAGCACCCTGAAATTTTTCATAATGGCTCTTTTTACAGGTTGTAGTGATAACTTTATTTGCTTATTTTAAAAATTCTCTTTTTTAAATTTTATTTTTTATTTCTTTTCAGCGTAACAGTATTCATTGTTTTTGCACCACACCCAGTGCTCCATGCAATCCGTGCCCTCTCTAATACCCACCACCTGGTTCCCACAACCTCCCACCACCCCCCTTCAAAACCCTCAGATTGTTTTTCAGAGTCCATAGTCTCTCATGGTTCACCTCCCCTTCCAATATCCCTCAACTCCCTTCTCCTCTCCATCTCCTCTTGTCCTCCATGCTATTTGTGATGCTCCACAAATAAGTGAAACCATTTGATAATTGACTCTCTCTGCTTGACTTATTTCACTCAGCATAATCTCTTCCAGTCCGGTCCATGTTGCTACAAAAGTTGGGTATTCATCCTTTCTGATGGAGGCATAATACTCCATAGTGTGTATGGACCACATCTTCCTTATCCATTCGTCCGTTGAAGGGCATCTTGGTTCTTTCCACAGTTTGGTGACCGTGGCCATTGCTGCTATAAACACTGGGGTACAGATGGCCCTTTGAAAATGATAAACTCAATATACTTTTTTTTTTAACCACTGTATACTTAAGGCTGGGCAAGGTATAGATGCTCAGTAAATATTTATTAAATGAATGTAGAATGATCAAATGAGATAATGTCTATGCAAGCACTTTGTCAACTGTAATGTACTATATACATGTAATAGCCTTACAGTAGTAACAGTAATAGGAAGAGATGGAAGAAGTTGGGAAGGAAGAGGAAGTAGAGAAGAAATTGAATAGTCTTAAAGTCTTTGCCTTGCATCAAATTTTAAATAGATTTTCTTGGTATTTTGGGTTATATCTTCAAATCATTAAGGATAAATAGCACAGTAGGCAGCTATAGTATACTGCCTTTTAAAAATGCTTGTATTTTCAAAGACATATTTTTTCCTTAGAGGAAGTTGTTTTTTTTTTTTTTTAAGATTTTATCCATTTATTTGACAGGCAGAGATCACAAGTAGGCAGAGAGGCAGGCTCCTTGCTAAGCAGAGAGCCCAATGCGGGGCTCGATCCCAGGACCCTGAGATCATGACCTGAGCTGAAGGCAGAGGCTTCACCCGCTGAGCCACCCAGGCTCCCCTCCTTAGAGGAAGTTTTTATAGAAGTTCTTCTTAAATGTCTTTCTTCTTTAATTTCTTCTTTCTTACTAAAGAATTCTTATACAAAATTCACAAAACTGCTTGCCAGTGACTCAGATTCCTACATGCCTTCTCTAAATCACATATTTCTATTTCTGCAGTGGAGGACACCATGGAATGGAGCAGGAGTGGTGGAGAAAATAAAAAACAACATTGGGGATATTTCAGTAATAGTTTTCATATAGTAGAAATCAGAACAAATATGAATCAATGATGGAAATATTTCTACCATCCATTCATTTCTTTTGGTTTCCTACATGTTTGGTTTTGCCTGTTCCTCTTATCCCACAACCTATTAGTCATTTCAACAACTAAACATATCACTTGTGATTCCACCCACCGGTGCTTTTTGATTGAATTCAGTTGGAATGGTTGAACTGGTAGCCTTTGGTAAATACACTGAGGGTGTGGGAAAGACTTTACAAGCCATTGTAATGAGCAGTAGGGCATGAGTCACAATTTTCTTGACTAAAATAAATTGAATGCTGGAGAAGATAAAATTTGGGGGAGCTTCATGAAGCCCCAAATATATCTAAAGGCATTTTGCAATGACCATATTGGGGCCTTGTGCAATTCATCATATTTAGGAGAGTAGGTGCAGTAGTAACAAATATTTGCACAGATTCACTATTAGTACTCTAGGTGAAGCTGTCCAAAGATATGTCTGCTTAAGACTGTTAGTTTTTGCAACACCAAAATGAAATAATATGTCCCTTAGTCTAATGTTCTGCAGTATTGCTATGACCAAGTACAATTGCACTGTGCCTCCTTTATATTTTTTTCTTATAAGAAATTTCTTTTTTTCACTGACAAAATCAGAGTTTAAGTTTAGCCTTTCTTAAATGACCTTAAAGTAAATTTACCTGCTTTCTACCTTTTCAACAATAGATTCTGACTTAAAGTTAACCTTCTTATTAGCATTTTCATAGACCCAAAAGCCTACCTTGTACTTTGTAGCACATTACAATCTACATTTAAATGGGAATGTTGTAAAAGAGCAACATAAAAATTACCTATGTTAGAAAAGTTGTTTTTCTGGGTTTTGTTTTTATGTTTTCCTATGGCAAAAACCTCTATATTTTAGACAAAGATTGAGGATGCTCTTTTTGAAGTCTTTGAATTAATTCTGAAGAAACAGTTATCAGAACCAATCTCCTACAATTAATAAGAACATCCTAATTTGATATTTGAAAAATAATACTGAGGAATTGATTTTCAAAATCAAGATTGATCTGCTCATTTCAAATTTTAAAAAAGGTAAACTAAAACATTTTACCTTGTATTTATTAGATATAACTTGATAGATTGATAGATGGGATAATCAGACTTAAGTCTGTTTTGAATAATGAGAATATATAATTATTATAAGATACAACTTAATAAGGCATAACCAGAAAAGTTCTATTTCATGATACCTGGTATTGTTTGCCTTAAAAATCTCTGTCTTTTGCAACTACCTTCATCTTTACCCATACACATATGTTAATTATAGCTCTATTATAACACTCCAATTTCTCCCATCTCTGCCTCTGTACTTTTTTTCAATCATGGTGCTTCAGATAAGACTGCTTGAATTCAAACTCTTTTCATCCCTTTCTAGCCATGTGGCCTTGGCATGTCACCCAAACTTTCTGTACTTAGAGAAAGTTTCTTTAACTGTATCTGTATCTGTACCTGTAAAGTGAGGATAATGATGGTACTACACGGAATTGTTGTGAAGATGGAAGGTAATACATGTAAAGTGTTTTGACAATGCTCACAATAAATGTAAGCTATTATTTTTATTGCTTTATACTATGAATACTACTACTACAACTATTTTTCTACCACCAGCCCTCTAAATACCCTACATTTATTAAACCAGCTCCTTAAAACATCCTCCTTTTCATAGCTCTCTTATATTAAAAAAATATAGATAGGGGCTCTTCTCTCACCCCACCTTTGCCTCAGTCCCATTTGCTTCTGATTGTCAAGAGAAAGAGACTGACAATCTTAAAAGAAACATATCTTTGGCTCATGTAATCCCAACCCAAAAAGTAACATATTAAAAACAATGCAGAGCATCAAACTGGGTTCTTTAATTCCATTTCTTTCATCTTCCTAACACCTAGGCCACAGTATTTTTTCCTAGTTTGTCCCCTACCCTATGTCTTGCCAGCCTAGCTCAGTTTTGTAAATTACACCACTGTCTTTCTCCTTTTCTCAGAAGATAGTTCATTTCATTCAGGATTAACAAAAAGTATCTGTGTTAGGAAATTGAGAGGGAGTGGGGAAGATTTTATAAAACACAAAATTTGGAAGCATTGCCTCTCCTACCAAACAGAAATTAGATTTGCATGAAATTTTAAAGATTATTTATTTATTTATTTATTTATCAGAGAGAGAAAGAGAGGTGAGCACAAGCAGGTGAACATCAGGCAGAGGGAGAAATAGACGCCCCACTGAGCAAGGAACCCGATGGAAGACTTGATCTCAGGACCCTGGGATCATTACCTGAGTCATGTCCCATTTGTATAAAATTTGTGTGAAATTATTAGAAACCCCTGGAAGAAGTAGTATTCATTTGGTAAGCATTCATCACATGTACTCCAATTATTTGTTTTTATATTTTTCTCTATCACCATATGAGTTCCATCAAGGCAAGGTCAGTGCCTCAGTAATGCCATCTATCTGCTTTAGTTTTTGTCTTGTAAGGGATACTCAGAAGATGATTGAATGAGCAGATGAAAAGATGAAAGGATGAGACCTGGATCTTAACCTCAAGAAGCCTTTTTTTTTTTTTAAGATTTTATCTATTTGACAGAGAATGAGAGAGGTAGCAAGTGGGCATAAGCAGGGAGGGTGGCAGAGGGAGAGTGAGAAGCAGACTCCCCACTGAGCAGGGACCCTGATGTGGGGCTTGATCCCTGGACCCTCAGCTCATGATCTAAGCTAAAGGCAGAGGATTAACTGACGGAGCAACCCAGGCACCCCAAGAAGTTTATACTCTAGTAGAAAGGACCACGTACATACATAAATAGCAGTAATCCTTACCGTAGCCTAATTTTTAGTCCCTTCCTCATCTACCATCCTACTTATTCAATCCACAGGTCACCAAGAATATGACCTGTCCTCTTATATGACCTGTACTTCCACAGTTTCTTCTGCCTAGAATACTCTTCCCCTCATTTTCTGCTAAGTAAACTGCTGTTCATTTGCCGAGGTATAACCCTAATAGTTTCTTCTGTTAAGTCTTTTCTGAGACTCCTCCCCAAGCAGAATGAATACCTCTCTCCTCTGCCACTTGTAACCCTTTTAATATACCTCTCTTAGCACTTAGTACATTGAATCATAGTTACTTATCTATCATCTCTTCAGCTTTAAGGTGAACTCCAAAAGGACTGGAACTTCATCTTATTGATTTTTGTAACTCTAGGGCCAAGGACAGTTTCTGGCGTATAGTTAGTGTTCAGCACATCGGGTCTTGGGATCAAGTCCTGGGTCTGGCTCTGTGCTCAGTGGGGAGTCTACTTCTCCCTCTACCTTGCCCCTCTCTCCCACTTGTTCCCACAAGCACTCTTACCTCTCTCTCTTAAATAAATAAATAAAATCTTTAATAATAATAATAATATCCTATCAGTATTGGCTCATCAGTTGTAACAAGTGTACTATATTAATACAAGATGTTAATAATAAACTATGAATGAAGGGAGAACTGAAGAAGTATATACAAACTATACACTCAGTTTTTCTGCAACCCAAAAACTCTAAAAATTAAATCCTATTTATAAAAAAAATACAATGAAAAATAAATTCCTGAGAAGAAAACGAAAATATTTTACCTAAAACTTCCTACTATTATGTGTGTAGAACTGGAATTTATTTAACTCTACCTCATAAATTTGAATTCAAGTGTCACATGAGCAGTATCTTTTCATGGTCTTCAGCATCTTATAACACTGACCTTTGCAAATAGCAACGTGTCTTATGGAAGGAAGACTAAAAATCCCAAATCTGCCTTTGAAGAAATGAACACAGATGCAGCTAAATACCGTTCTTCCTTTAGATTTTATATACTTAACATTTGGGGACCCCACTGTACATTTGCAGGTAAGCTGATTAAGGCTTTTGCAGATGTAACAATAGTTACAATTATTATTCATATAAAAACATTTGATTTGAGACTGTTCAATTATGCCATGAATTAAGATATAATAATATTTCAGGTATCCTGCATGCAAAAAATTCATCATGTGCGTTTCTAATGGCTCTAGTTCTATAGTAGAAATACTTTTATTAGCCAATAGGAATTTAAAAATAATACAGAACTTGCACAGGGGCTTTTATGTTTCTTATGTTTTTAAAATGGGATTTATTGTATTTGTTTGAATATGCAACATAAGCAATAAAACAAATGTGCCCCCTGGGGGGGAAAAACACATGGCAAATTCCATTTTAACAATTGGTTGTGGACATCTACAATGTGTGATTGTTCAGGGATATTGTTTTGTTAAAATTCATCCTCAAACAAGTGGTGCAGGGGCGCCTGGGTGGCTCAGTGGGTTAAGCCTCTGCCTTCAGCTCAGTTCCTGATCCCAGAGTCCTGGATCAAGCCCTGCATCTGGCTCTTTGCTCAGCAGGGAGCCTGCTTCTCCCTCTCTCTCTCTGCCTGCCTCTCTGCCTACTTGTGATCTCTCTCTGTCAAATAAATAAATAAATAATCTTAAAACAAAACAAAACAAAACAAGTGGTCCAGTAGCCACATCTTTGAAGTCTATTTTATTATTAAAAAATTCACTGTTCTGGTACTCATTTTCATGGGGCTTGGCTTGTATTATCAATCCACTATTATTTTAGAAATGTGATAGTGATAACCTTTTGTTATTACTGGGTTTTATTTAGATTTTTCTGACTTTCTAGGAATTTGATGGGCTTGTGATAGAAATATCCATCAGTGTAAAAATCATTTTACAGTCATCATATACAGTTACTTTTAGTATTTGCTTTCATTCTATATGTACCAAGGAATCAGTCTATTTCCATAAACCTTAAAAGCCAGAATTCTACTGAACTGAGAGTGGGGGTGTTGTTCATTGTTTTCCAGAAATAGACTTGAATGCTACTATATTTTGGGCAGATGATTACAAACACATCCTCGTGAGAAGGCAACAGATGTAAGGGAAAAGTGTTAGATTTATTTCAAACTCAGAGAGCAGTGCAAGTATCACAGAAAATTTGTGCCAATGATTATATACTTTTGCTGACAGCTTGGTCTACAAAGCTGCTAGAGTGCAGCATCAGCAAGTCTAACCCACAGGCAACTCCAAACTGATGGATAATATTTAATTCAGTAATGAAATCAAGTAGGAGTTTTAAAATCAGTTATATCTCCTTTCATCACTTCTTCTTGTCATGTTTTTTATGGACTACACATTGGAATTAATAGGAAATGTTATCTGCAAGGGCTTTGTTTTTTTTCTTTTTTTCCTTGTTGTAAAGTAAGACCATTTGTGAAAAGAAGGAATCATTAAAAATGCATATTTGTTACTGATAAGTGATAGTATTTGTGATCCAGTGCTTCAGAATCTCTTCTACATTAAAAAAAGTGGGTTTGATTTGAGAATATTGAACCCAGGTGTTTTGTTTCATTTTAAGTATAACAGATAAAAGGAAAATTGAATCTGGAAGATTTTTGAAGTCATGTGGTTCATTGATTTCCAAACCTATCTTCACATTATAAACCAACTACAAGCACTTTTCGAAAATATAGTCTTAGGCTCCACTCGGAGTTTTAATTCAGGAGATCTGAAATGAGACCTAAGAACCTACATCATAAGCAAGCCTGGTGGGTACTTTTTTTTTTAAGATTTTTTATTTATTTATTTGACAGACAGAGATCACAAGTAGGCAGAGAGGCAGGCAGAGAGAGAGAGAGAGAGAGAGAGAGAAGCAGGCTCCCTGCTAAGCAGAGAGCCCAATGCAGGGCTCGATCCCAGGACCCTGAGATCATGACCTGAGCTGAAGGCAGAGGCTTTAACCCACTGAGCCACCCAGGCGCCCCTGGTGGGTACTTTTAATATAATTGGTCCATGTAATATTTTAGAACTACCGATCTAGTCCAATTCCTTATCCAATGTAGAATCTCCTTTACAAAATCCTTAACATGTAGTCATTTAGTGACACAAGGCAGTCCATTCCATTGTTGGTTGATTCTTAGTGGAGAAAGTTCTGTTAAACCCAAGTCCTAGAAACTTCTCCCCAGTAGTGTGTTCCCAAAAACCTCATAATTAATGTTCCACAGTCAGATGTAGTTGACCCAACAGGGACTCCTTGTCTTGCTTAGATAATTCTGTCTGAGGGACTAAGGACTGTGTTTATCAACAAACTAAATTATAATGCAAGTTACATTTATATTGTTAAAGCAAAAACATCCATAGGTTTATGCCCCTTAGTTAATAGCTAAGCTTTATTTTAATGTTTTCCAGCAATGGTTTCTTATAACAACTTAAATCTTGGCTAAGTATCTAAGATTAAGATTTGTCACATTAATGACAGCTCCAACTCAATTGGAATTGGGAAGTTTGAGAATTTTGACTGAAATGCCCCACTAACCTACTCAGCGGTATCAGGGTTACAGCTGGATTTAACTTCAGCCTTAGTCTGCTCCTGTAAAGAAAGAGCCCCATCTACTTCTCCTGAACTTCCTTAAGAAAAAAAGACAAGTCTGGGAAACCTATGCCAAGATAATCATACCATTGAGGATAAGAATAGTACACAATTGGGGTAGGAAGTAGAAAGATAAAGAGGGTTTACATTGAAACTAAGCTGAGGTGGGGGTGGAGGGAACCCTCCCAGAAGCTAAATAATGAACAAAGGAACTGAATGTGTAACTGACAAGCCTTTTCTTTTCACTGTGTCTTCCTTCTTAGTATGCTTGTCTCTTGCTTGCTTCAGGGCTCAGCTCTGTCATGCTTCATAAATCTACAGACCACCACCCAGGGGTGCCCTGAGTGTCTTCTTCCAAGTAGCCAGCTGAGGTTAGAGGGACAGGTTGCTTACTCTGGGTGTCCATCCAACTGAGCCACCAGGGTAGGGCCACTCTGAAAAGAAATCTAGGGCAGCTCTGAGTCTGTCCTGATGATGAACCACCATCCTCAGTTCTAGAGTGAAGCCAACCTAGAAAAGGAAGTTTAAATCTCACCTTAGAGAGGAGAGGTTGTCACAACACGACCTGTAAATGAGAACAACAGTCTGACAAAACCGTGAAGGGTTGTGGGCCAAATAAAGGATATAACCTGGGTTAGAGCTCAAAACTTTCCTTTTACTGAATGCTGCTAAGGAGGCAGATGTTATCTCCCTGTGACCACCTGACTGACTTAAAGATAGGCAGGGGAAGAAGCAGATAAATGGACAAGTAATAAAGAAGATCAGAGTAGAGAAGAGTCAGGAAAAGGGAAATTGAAGAGATAGGAAAAAGAAAGGGATATAATTAAGGATGCTGGGAGCATATCCCCCAGGAATTGTAAGTAATGCAGCCACTCTTCTTTTTTTTTCTTCCTGAAGCCATTTCCATGGATAGGATTCAGCCAGTTTGAAATAAAATGACAGTAACTTTCTTTTTCGACTCAAATTTCTTTTTTTGCTATCTTCTTCCTTTTCTTTACTGGTTTGTGTGCACAGACCCATTATTGGGGAAAGGGGAGCTGAGCATGTGCTCACCTAGACTCCTCCAATCCCTAATTAGTCTCACAAGGTCTTCTAAAGACTGAAGTGAAATTTTTATTTTTTCCCCTTTTTTGCCCCCAGCTTTATGGAGGTATGATTGACAAAAATTGTATATGTTTAGGATGTACAACATAATTTTAAAGCTGTATTTTTAAAGTTAGAGAACTAGAAAGCAGAGTGAATTTCTGCTTACTCTGACATCAGCAATAGCTTTCCAGATTTACTTTAGCTCATTTCAATAAAAAATGCTAAAAATCCCCATAGTGGTGAAAACAATAACATAAACCTAAGTACAAACCCTATGCCTGGAGATTAAAATAATTAAAGGGGCCCCTCTCCATGTTATTCTCTATAATAGCACTTACCTATTTTTGTCATAGCACATATGAAAAGCTGTAATTATCTTATTTATTTTTCCTGTTTTCTTGTTTACTGCCTGTCTCCCTTGCCTTCCCATCCCTTATGGCAGATCCATAAGGGCAGGGATTATTGACTGTTTTCTTCCCTTTTATATATATTCCCAGGGCCTAGAAGAGTACCTGTGTAGCAGACTCATATTAAACATGTATTGAGTGACTGACTGAATGAATGAATGAATGGCGAGGCTCATTGAACAGGCAGAACAATTCCTTAGGAGACATTCAAACCACTAGCCTGTAAAAACCTGGGTTCTCTAACCCGTTCCTACTCCCTCAACCTTAGAATCTGCTCTCCCCTGTCCTTTCAACTGCTCTCACACATCATGTTCTTGCTAATTCAGGGTGTCACATGTGTGATTTCATTTACTTAGGATGGTCTTCTCTGGCTTGGCAACCTCTCACCCTTCGTTCTTATTCTTAAAAGTCACCTAAGAGAGACTTCCTTTGCCATCCCATCTAAGTAGTATCCCTTCCCACCACCCACCTTGTTACTTTCTTTCACTGTGCCCTGTTCATTTCCTTCAAGGCACATTTTTTTGGGTAATTTGTGATTATATGTCACAAATTATATGATTTGTGATTATATGTGCTTCTTTATGCTCTATTCCCTCCTTTTGTGGTATCCATGAGGACTGGGACTGTGTCTCTTTTTGCTCAACTCTGTATCTTCAGCACCTTATACCATCTTTGGTACAGGTTTGAAATTAAATATTTGCTGACTGTATAAGTGAGTAAAGATATGCATAAATCAATTACTAGTATTCCTTCTACTAATCCCTCAATGTGCAGACATGCCATCCTGAGGCTTGGTGTTTTAATAATATTCTAGGCATGACTCTGTTCTCCTAGCCCACATAAGAGGCTTGGTTAGAAAAGTCTTGATAACCTCAATTACATTTTAATGATTTGAAATGAAGTTTACAAACATTATTTTGAAAGGAAGGAGTATAAAAAAGGGATACACTTTTGTTTTCATTTCTTATGCACCGAGTAGTTAGGGTCCAAAGCTGGATTCTCTTTATAAATATACTACACTTACAGCAACATCATATACCATGTTATTTTTTGTCACAAGCAACAAATTCTCAATTGGGTGTCAAAGATCCCCTTGGAAATTTGACTGGCTGGGCCTCGTAAGGCATTTTAATTGGATCACTTTGTATTGGTTACTATCCCTGGGCTGGATTCCATTCTTCCTCATGCTGGTTGGGAGGGCAGAGCTTGTACAGGCTCCTAGTCAGGCCTCCTGCTGCTAGCACTAGCTGTTTCCCTCTCTCCTGATTCTTCATCCTCCCACCTGTTCTGAGAATCCCTAACACCCCATGACTTTGAGCAGCTGTTGTCTCTGCCTCTGAGTCAGGCATGTATCCAACAGGGGGCTTATATAACTAGGCCCTGGGAGGGATTTTTCCCAAATGGAGCCACCTCAAATATTTTATTTACTTCAGGATATATCACTTCTGCTTTCTTATCCTTCCTAGTAAGTGTCATGTCTCTAAACTTTCTAGAGTCATGTTTATAAACGCAACATCTGTGTATACTATATACAGACTTTTGCTGATTTACAGCTCTTGGCACCCCTCCTTCTCTTATACCAGTAAGTATTGTTTAATCAAATCGGATCAAATCTGAAAGCTTATTGGTTTCATTAGAAGAAGTAGAATCCAAAAGGACTGAATTCCTAGGAAGGAAATATCTTCATCCTCTTGACATTTTAAGAACTACATTTGTGAGGACAACATGTTTAGGTGAGATTTAGATTATGGTGTAGGACTAATTACTAACTGCTGGTCTCTATCAGTAACAGGAAGTGTCATTTAACAAATCGATGACTGAGTTTCTAATTCAGTCACTATTGAAAGTATCTAAAGTAATACATATACAAAGTCATCATAAATAGAAGTTGTAGATTTGGAATACTCCAATAAGGATTCTGGTTTTACATATTGAAATGTATGCCTTTAATATACATAAATTCAAAGGAATATATGAAAAAAATTGAAAAGAAAATAAGAATCAGAAGCAGAACAGTTTGGTTAATGTTACAACAGAAAGTAAAATTGGATCATGTAGCAACATCTAGGTTTCTCTATTTTCAAAAAGTAGTATCAGAGTATCAAAATGAAGGCATAATAATATCTAAAATTAAAAAACTTTAAAATATTTGATGCACTAAATTAATTGAACTATCAAGGTTTTTCAAAGGCTTAAAGTTTCCTACATATAGGTACTACTTGTCTAAAATGTATGTGAATTTTAAAAACTCCCCAGTTCCAGACTCCAGGGCTGCAAATAAATATGATAGCTTTTCCTTTCTCTGTTGAAACTGAATTTCACTAACTCTCAGTTTTATTTTCATTTCTGGATCATTGCTTTGCTAACTCAGATTTACCTTGTCTACACTTGATCCTAGCCAAAAGGCCGAGAAGCGATAGATTTACCTTGTCTAAATGTCATTTGTTTTCCTAATCTCTGAAGCCACTCCCCACACAGAGTTCCTGACAGCAGCAGTCAGCTCTGAGATTTCTCCTGAATTTTGAGGGCTCATTTGACTCCACCTTCACCTTACATCTGCTATTCCTTTCATTCACACTTACCTTATTTTTGTATTTGGCAAATGATGCCAAACAATAGTATATATAATTTTTGGCATACATAATTGAGAAAGAAAGCAGAAATGATTTTCCAAGATTTAGTCAATATTAAATCTGTGGTGTATTTGTATAGTCTCTTGATTTGGGCATTTCAGGGATGTAGTGTTCCTCCTATAGAACTAGCCTTTCATGCTTAACCCTCATTTACTTTCTTACTCCCAAGATCACTGTGATTGATATAAAATGAGTTCAAAATGTCAGTTGCCTTGAGAATTCAGATCTGGTTGAGAGACTTGGAAATTAGGTGGAATGTGCGTGGTTCCCCACCCACCCCCCTAAAATCTGAAAAGCCTATGATTTTCCTATTCCTGGAGACAATCAGCTAGATTAGATAGAGACACCGTCTGTCCCAAAGACAGAAACTCAAGAACAGCTAGAAATATCTTGATCTGAAACAAAAGCCATGCTAGGCTTCATGAAAAAGCTTTGGAATATAAAAATCAGATTAGAATAAG
Organism: Lontra canadensis; assembly: GCF_010015895.1. Lineage (NCBI taxonomy): Eukaryota > Metazoa > Chordata > Mammalia > Carnivora > Mustelidae > Lontra > Lontra canadensis. The sequence continues at coordinate 857,917 of NW_022631166.1, read as the reverse complement.
AATCCCAGAGTCTTACCTTAAATCTTACCTTTTATCACAGAAATTGTTCACCACTTGGCACATGGTCTAGTGCTATATACATTCTAAATAAAAATGGGATTACATAAATTAAATATTGATCAAAAATTTTGAAAATGAATTTTAAGTTATAAATGAGTTGTAGCTGAACCTCAACATGGGCAGAATGATGAATATTCAAGAGAGAAACATATGGAATTTCTGTTATTTAACTCTAGGAACACCATGAATGTATTTAATCAGTCTGGCAGGTGAACGATATTGTAGGCATCACTCATTGTCAAAAGATTTGATTTAGAGACTGTATAAAAGGTGGTGACACAAAACAATGGTTTTCAAAATTTAACGTGCTTCACAATGACCTGCCATACTTGATAAAATGCAAAAATTTTGTCCCTTACCAAAGAGAGTCTCATTCACTGGATTTGGTGTTGGCTCAAGAATTTGCATTTTAACAAACAAAGCAAGTTGACTATAGACTACCTTTAGCAGCTAGTTCAACTATGCCCTTGTAGCATGAAATCATCCATAGACCATATGTAAACAAATGAGAGTGAATGTGTTCCAACAAAATTTTATTTACAAAGATGAAATGTCTGAAGCTGGATTTGACCCATGGGCCATATGTAGAATGCATAGCTTTCAGGCCCTGAGCCCTGGCCCAAAGGATTAACTCTTCTTACATACCTAAAACTTCTAGTCTCAGAATTTTGTTTTGGAACAGGTTTGCAGTTTATGTGTAAGGAGCACTTATTGGTCAACTGTGGTATTGAAGCTCATTTCCATTTACTGTTGTAAATATGAAATAAGAGGGAGAACATATTTCCTTGAATTGTATATACAAAGAATTGTAATGATCCATTTTCTTCAGAAAATCTTCCTGCATTAATGAAGCCCAATCTCCAGTTAGTCAAAACATTTTCTTGCTTATGTTTTCTCCATGATTCACATTGATAATTTTGAGTGCTTTTATAACAATAATATGGGGCAACAGGATTGAGTAAGATCATTTTGACAGAGCAAGGATGGAACACACCTGGCATCTGTGCTGCCATTTCCATTTCTTAAACCATGGCAGACATTGCCAACTGTTTATAGTACTCTTTCCTTCTGTTTATTCTATTCGAGGGCACACAATATTACTTCTACTATATCTTTTTTAAAATTCTACTATATCATAAACTAATTCTGAACCTTTCCCAAAAGAGTTCCATAGTATATTTTGACTAGTTGTCATTGTTTTCCTCTTAGATCATAAGTATTTTAAATTCATGGGCTATGCCTAGTTTATCATGTTATACCCTGAAATAATTCCAGAAATACTTGTTGAAAGGTATATATAGGGCGCCTGGGTGGCTCGGTGGCTTCAGGCTTCTGCCTTCAGCTCAGGTCATGATCTCAGGGTCCTGGGATTGAGCCCCGAATCGGGCTCTCTGCTCAGCGGGGAGCCTGCTTCCTCCTCTCTCTCTGCCTGCCTCTCTGCCTACTTGTGATCTCTGTCTGTCAAATAAATAAATAAAATCTAAAAAAAAAGAAAGGTATATATAGCATCTTTTCTCATTAGGATGTCAATGTTAATTTTGATATCATTAGTATAATACAAACTCCTGCTAATAACTAACTAATTAAAGTGCATTTGAAACTATAAAAACTAATGTTGGCAATTTGGAAATTGAAGATGCTTGTAGTCTTGTTTTGGGTCAGATATCTATAAACTATAACATAAGTTTTGCACTTGGTCTTAGCCAAAAGGCCAAGAAGTGATAAACTATAGCATATTCTTTGAAATAGTGTTTTAGGTCAATTTGGGTTAATACTTACTGTTAAAGGATTATTTGGCTTCACAATCAAAATGTTTGCTTACCAAGTACAATATAGTGTATAGCATTAAATAGACTCACTTGCATAGCATAGTCCTGACTCCGCAAACTTGCTATGTCATATGCTGTCTATTGTAGTAAACCTTGTTTAGTAAAACTTGAAGAAAATTACCATTTAACAAAAACAAAATAGTTTTCACAGGATTTTCAGTTGTTCCTGTTACATTAAGCTCATGTGGAATATTACTGTATCTGACTATTTACTGAGTTTGTAGTCAGTATTTTATAGTTGGTAGGATTGGTTACAAAGAAGCCTTGGTCAGAAACTCAAACAGGGTTAAAAGCTATGTCCAGAGGACTAATCAGTCCTACTGGGTAGCTTGCCCTAAAATTTCTAGGATAGGACAAGTGCTAAATGGGACTTTTCTAGTGGTATGTGATCTGAGAGGTTATCTCCATCGGATACCTAGCTTTTTACCAAGCAAATTTGATAGAGGCTCAAATATCAAAATAAACTAGATGGGTAGTAGCATCCCTTTATATCTAATATGTGTGTTTCAGCACCAAAACCTCCCTTACAGTCAAACCACGTTCTTTAAGCTTTTCCTACAAACCCATGTTAGCCCTTGGAAAACATTATCTGATCTCTGATATTTCCAAAGCTCTATGACAGAACCTGGCTATTTTTATTTTAACCAACTTGCTTCTCTTAAAATACAGAAAAGCTCTTCTTGCTGCTCAAAAAAAAAAAATACCAATAGCTTTAGGCAAAGAGAGGGCATTTGTTAGAGACTCTAGGGAGAACCGTCTCCAGAAAAAAAAAAAAAAAAAAACAAAACAAGTTTCCTATCTTTATAGTTCTGATGTCTGTCTTTGAGACAGGTAAGAACCTGTCTACCCTAGGTATTCTCTAGTCTTGGCACTTCGTGAAAGCACACAGGAAGTAGGGAGAGTTTATAAGTGAATGTAGGAGAATGATAGATCTGGAACTCATGTGTGAATTACAGGGAGAGAAGAGACAGTGGAAAAGAAATGCTGGTGCAAAGGGGCTCTTGTAAAAGAATCTGAGGTTAAGAAATCTGATGAGAGTTTTGAGTATATTGCAGAAAATCAGATCCAAATGGTTTTTGGACATGCTCTGGCCAAAATTTGACCAGGCTTGTAAATTGCTTATTGACAAATTCACCTTACCAAACAAAGAACCCTCATGTTCCAAAATTTAGGTGGGCAGGACTAGCCCTCAGCAGATTTGGGCAATAGAGTAAGTATTCTCAGCCTGCATTTTCTATACTTTTCTCAGCCAAGACTGTTCCCACCATAACTATCATATCTGGTGGTCAGTAGCCTTCCCAGTTATTCGGCCTCTCCCTCTGGAAAATCACAACATCTGGTAAAGATTTGGAGAGCTCATTTACTTTAAAGTGTTAATGATGGTTGACAGGTTTCAGTGTGTTTCTTTTCCCAGGAGAATGTTCTTTGGGTCTAAGAAATATTCTTAGACCAATTCTTTGAACAATTTTAAATATTCATCAGTTATATGGGAGAGGTATTGGTGATATAGCCTACCTCTTTACTCACCCTGAAATCATGGCACCTATAAGCAATTGACCACTCATAAAGTCTGCCCTGTGGCTGGTTAAGGGAATAGAGGTAGGGAAGCTGGGAAAAGTTAGCTCTACCAGTGTTTGATTCGGCACCATCATTAATCTTTTTTTATCCTTTTATTTGACACTTTGAATTTAGTTTTCTTGAAATGAAGCTCTGATAAGAATACTATAGAGTCCTAAAATACTTATCCCAAGATTTCCTAGAAAAGCAATGTATATATTCTTTCTTTGTTCAAGGTTATTGGGAAGTAGGATGGGAGAGCAGTCAGAGTTCAGAAAAACCCCTAGGATATAGATACCAAATATAAAGTGTCAGCCAGGCCTCAGGGAAACTACTTATTACACCCAGGGAGCTCACTGCCAAAAATCAAGGACCAATTTGTTGTTTTTAACGCAAAGTAATTTCTCATCAAGTCATTTTATCTATCTCAACAATTATCTGACAATAGGTATAATTGATTGTTTTTGTCTTGGTGATGGATGGGAAACTAATACTTGTAATGTTATAAACTATGCCCGAGTAGAGATCATTAAATCAACTTGAATTTTAATATACAAAGCTATTCTTGTTTTTTAATAAATGGTTTGTTCATTGGTCTAGAAGATACTTTTTATTATCCTTTGTATTACTTCTACATAGTTCAGGGTTTAATATTCTAGTCTAGCCATGCTTAGTTATAAAATTGACACACATCTTTATCACTGAGCACAATATAGTGACTATCAATGTATTTTTTCCCCACAGTGACTATATTTGTTTCTAGTGAGAATTGAAAATCATCAGCTATTTATTTACCTCGTCCCATTTCTCTTAGTTTATTAAAACTACTGCTCATGTTGTTGGGACCGCTAGTTTATTTTATTGCAACTAACTAAATAAACCTAAATGAATTAAATGCTTCTATTAGTTGCTACATCTACAAAATTAGGAAACTGGATAGGATGAATTTAAGGTACTATAGATAAGTCCTCCAATATTCCTTTAAGCACTAAACATCTATGAATCTATGCTTGTATTCGTTCTGTAACAATAATACCTTACATCTCATAACACTTTCTAATTTACTTACATAAGCCTAAATGATTCTTGCAATTATGTATTTACGTAATTTACTAAGTTTCTAAGTGTCTGCAGTGTCATTAGTCTCTCGGAATGTAAAGCTGAGGGAGATAGTCCAGAGATTATTATCCCCATTTTAGAGAGAAAGAATTGGAGAATCAGAGAAATTTAGTGATTTACCAAAGGTTATAGTTGTGGAGCTGAAGACAGAATTGCAAGTATTTTGACTTAATCTTTTGATAGTTTCATTCTACCCCTTGTGTACAGGTACATGAAATAGCCTGAAATGTGAAAGTTAATGATATGGATAAGGCACCAAAAGCAACACCCATAAAAGAAAAAAAAAATTGGGCTTACTCAAAATTTAAAATAGCCCTATAAAAAACACTGCTAAAATAAGGAAAAGACAAGTCACAGAGTGGGAGCAAATATTTGAAAATCACATATATAATAAAGTACTTGAATCCAGAATATATAAAGAACACTTGAAACTCAGTAATGAAGAAAACAAAAATGGAATAGACATTTAACCAAAGAAGGTATGGAAATAACAGACACAGAAAAAGATGTTAAATGTCATTACTTATCAGGGAAATGCAAACTAAAACCACACTGTACTACCATTACATGCCCATTAAAATAGCTAATATTAAAAAAAATACCACCGACAATACCAAGTGCTGACAATGATGTGGAGCAACTGGAAATTTCATATAGAGTCTTGATAGGAATGGAGGATGGTTAAGCCATGCTGGGAAATGGCTCCTCAGGTTCTTATGAAATTAAACATATGCTTACCATATGACATAGAAATCTTTAAAAAAAACTTATGTTTGCATAAAACATCTGTACATGAGTATTTATAGCACTATTCATATTCATAATTCATAATTGTCCAAACTGGAAATAGCCCACATGCACTTCAACAATGAATGTATAAAGAAACTGTGGTGTATCCACTCAGTGAAATGGTATTCAACAATGAAAAGAAATTGATCACTGATGTATGCAACATTATGTATGAATCTCAAAGGCATTATGCTTAATGAAAGAAACCAGACACAAAAGATTACATTCTATATGAATCCACTGAGACAACATTCTGCAAAAGGCAAAACTGTATGAAGGAAGAAGATATCAGTGGTTACTAAGGGGTTAAGTATGGGGAAAGAGACTGACTTTTTAAAAAATAACATATAATGTATTATTTGTTTCAGGGGTACAGGTCTGTGAATCATCAGCCTTACACAATTCGCAACATTCACCATAGCATATACCCTCCCCACTGTCTGTCACCCAGCCACCCTATCGCTCCCTGCCTTCCAGCAACCCTCAGTTTGTTTCCTGAGATTAAGAGTCTCTTATGGTTTGTCTGCCTCTCCAGTTCCGTCTTGTTTCATTTTTCCCTCCCTTCCCCCCATGAACCCCTGCCCTGCCTCTCAAATTCCTCATATCAGAGAGATCATATGATAATTTTCTTTCTCTGATTGACTTATTTCGCTTACATAATACCTTCTAGTTCCATCCACGTCATTGCAAATGGCAACATTTTTGATGGCTGCATAGTATTCCATTTTGTGCGTGTGTGTGTGTGTGTGTGTGTGTGTGTGTGTGCGCGCGCACATGTGCGCATCTTCTTTATCTATTCATCTGTTGATGGATATCTAGGCTCTTTCCATACCTTAGCCATTGTGTACATTACTGCTATAAACATTGGGGTGCACTTGCCCCTTTGGATCACTACATTTGTATCTTTGGGGTAAATACCCAGTAGTGCAATTCTGGGTTGTAAGGTAGCTTTATTTTCAACTTTTTGAGGAACCTCCATACTGTTTTCCAGAGTGGCTGCACCAGCTTGCATTTCCACCAAAAATGTAGGAGGGTTCCCCTTTCTTCACATCCTCGCCAATATCTGTTGTTTCCTGACTTGTTAAAACTCATTGAACTCTACATGCAACAAATGTTAAAAAAGTAATTATTATACATTAATCATTATATCCATGATTTAAAAAATAAGTGAGAATTGGAAGGCAGCTATGCTTGCCACTATACCACCAAAAATTCAGGACTTCAAATTATATTATAAAACTGTAGTACACTATGATACTGACACAAAAAATTGACATATACATCTATGGAACAGAATAGAAAACTCAGAAATGAACCCACAACTATATGTTCAATTAATATTTGACAAAGCAGGAAAGAATATCCAGTCGATAAAAGACAGTCACTTCAACAAATGGTTTTGGGAAAACTGGACAGCAACATGCAAAATAATGAAGCTGGACCATTTTCTTATACCATACACAAAAGTAAATTCAAAATGGATTAAAGACCTAAATGTGAGACCTGAGACCATAAAAATCCTTGGGGAGAACACAGGAAGTAACCTCTTAGACATCAATCATAGCAACTTCTTTCTAGATATGTCTCCTGAGACATGAGAAACAAAAGCAAAAATAAACTATTGGGACTACAGCAAAGTAAAAATCTTCTGCAAAGAAAAGAAAACAATCAACAAAACTAAAAGGCAACCTCTGGAATGTGAGAAGATATTTGCAAATGACATATCTGATAAAACTTTAGTGTGTGTGTGTATATATATATATATATATATATATATATATATATAACTTAGAAAACTTAACACACAAATGAACAATCCAATCCAATTAAACAATCCAATTAAACAATCCAATTAAAATGAGCAATCCAATTAAAAACTGAGCAGAAGACATGAATAGACATTTTTCCAAAGAAGACATAGAGATGGCCAACATACAGGAAAAGATGCTCAAGATCACTCATCATCAGGGAAACACAAATCAAAACTACAATGAGATAATCACCTCATACCAGTCAGAATAGCTAAAATAAACACAAGAAACAACAGGTGCTGGTGAGGATGTGGAGAAAGGGGAACCTTCTTACATTGTTGGTGGGAATGCAAACTGGTGCAACCACTCTGGAAAACAGTATGGAGGTTCCTCAAAAAGCTAAAAATAGAACTACACTACCACCCAACAATTATACTACTAGGTATTTACCCAAAGGATAAAAAGTTACTGATCCAAAGGGATATGTGCACCCTGATGTTTATAACAGCATTATCTACAGTAGCCAAATTATGGAAAGAGCCCAAATGTCCATCAAGTAATGGATGGATAAAGAAACTGTGGTATATAATGGAATATTACTCAGCCGCCAACAAGAATGAAATCTTCTCATTTGCAGTGATGTGGATTGAGCTAGAGAATATTTTGCTAAGTGAAATAAATCAGTGATAGATAAATACCATAGGATTTTAGTCATATGTGGAATTTAAGAAACAAAACAAATGAGCAAAGGGAAAAAATAAGAGAGAGATAGAGAGAGACAATGCAAGGAATAGACTCTTAATTATAGACAACAACTGATAATTACCAAAGGAGAGGGGTTGGGGAATAGGTGAAATAGGTGATTGGAATTAAAAAGTACACTTATTGTGATGAGTGATGTGCAATGTATAGAATTGTTGAATCACTATATTGTCCACCTGAAACTAATATTACTCTGTATATTAACTAATTGGAATTTAAAAAGTTAAAACAACAATAACAAAAAAGAAAATATAAAAAAAATAAGTGAAGTTTTAATTCAGCACTATACACTTCTTTTATCTTATTGGCAAGACTCCTCTAGGCATCTAGTCTCTCCTCAGTTCTTTCTCTCAGCTTTCATGAGATGGATTCTAAGGATTGGCCAGTGACTAAAGGAGCTATTGTAGACAGAATAGACCTAGAATAACCCTCTGTGCATTTCTGATACTGAAGCATATTTGCTTATTTCAAATTTTATTTTGGAGAGTGTATAAGAGTATGGCATAGTCTGTGTGGTGCTATAGACAAATATATAGTCATATATATATATATATATATATATATATAGAGAGAGAGAGAGAGAGATCCCCAATACTGAAAACACTCATATCAGGAAAGGAAATCATAGTTGGAATGAAAAGAAGCATCTTGAAATTTTCACATCTTAATAAAAGAAATCATTTAATTGATTACATCAAATTTATTACATCAAAATTCTGAAACTGTACCAGCATTATTATGTACACATTATTTTATTGTCACTTTCTGAGAGCTGAGTAGTTGCATTTAAATTGCTTTTTAAGTTATGGAACAGTGAGATTTATTTTGTAAAGTACAAAATGTTTAAAGCAAGAAGTTACTCATGATTGATTTTTTTTTGAAGATTTACTTATTAATTTGAGAGAGAGAGAGTTGTGTAGGGGGCAGAAGGAGAGGGAGAGAGACTCTCAAGCAGACTCAACACTGAGCATGGAGCCCCTCATGGGGCCCAATCTCACAACCCACGAGATCATGACCTGAGACAAAATCACTGATCAGATGTTTAACTGACTAAGCCACCCAAGCGACACTCATTATTTATTTATTTATTTATTTATCTATTTATTTATTAAAGATTTTATTTATTTATTTGACAGACAGATCACAAGTAGGCAGAGAGGCAGGCAGAGGGGGTGGGGGAAGCAGGCTCCCCACTGAGCAAAGAGCCCGATGCAGAGCTTGATCCCAGGACCTGAGATCATGACCTGAGCTGAAAGCAGAGGCATTAACCCACTGAGCCACCCAGGCGCCCCACTCATTATTTATTTTTAAGGCTAATTTACATGTTAGGTTTTCCTAAAGTGGGGTACATGTGTACAAGAATTGGAAAGTTTCAAACAATGAAGAATTTATTACTAATTTCTCTTTATATTCTTACTGATATCAAATAGAGTCAAATATTACAAGACATTACAAGCCATACTACTAAGAGTATAGTGAGTGTCTGTATATTCATCATATAAATTCATGAATATTAATATCAGTAAAAGGAAAAAAGGGGCATAGCAGCAATGTCCACAATACTGTGAAAGTATTGTGGAATGAGCCAAGATGTTCTGTGGAAGGAGCCAAGACATTCTTTAACAGATGAATGGATAAAAAATATGTGGTTCGTGTATACAATGGAATATTACTCAGCCATCGGAAAGGTTGAATACCTACCATTTATATCAACATGGATGGAACTGGAGGGTATTAAACTAAGCAAAATAAGTCAATCAGAGGAAGACAATTATCATATGGCTTCACTCATATGTGAAATATAAGAAATAGCACAGAGGTTCATAGGGAAAGGGAGGAAAAACTGAATGAGAAGAATCAGAGAGGGAGACAAACCATGAGAGACTCTTGACTCTGGGAAACAAACTGAGGGTTGTGGAAAGGGAGGTGGGTGGGGGGATGAGGTAACTGAGTGATGGGCATTAAGGAGAACATGTGATGTGATGAGCATTGGGTGTTATATGCAACTAATGAATCATTGAACACTACACCAAAAACTAGTGATGTACTATATGTTGACTAATTGAATTTAAATTTTAAAAAGTGTAATAAAGGATCTCAAAATAAATTAGGTGTGCAATTCTTTCCAAAATAACACCTTCAACAATGTGTCTGAATTGGAATATTTTACGTATTTATTTTCATTTTCATGTCAGGTTTGAAAAATATTTCAAGGTACACATCACAGGTGCATAGGACATATGATCTTAATTGTACTTTTTTGCTGTCAAAATCAGATGAAGTGGAAACACAAGAATTACTAAAGCTGTGATAGAGTACCCTATCTATAGATAGGTGCTAGTAATACCCAATTTTGGATTATATCTGCTGAATCCCAGTATCAGTGATCAACTCTATTTAAAAGCATTCCAATCAGAATATTCCTTGAGACAACAATAATGCAGAGAATATTATAGTGAGTTAAGAAAATAGTTGAGTGGTTGAATTTTTAGTCATATCCATTAACCTTCAATTTGGATGATATGGATGGAGGAAGAGGATTTTGTTTTCAGCATGACACTTGAATAAATTAATAGTTTGATCAAAGTGTACTATTAGAGTTTAAAATTATGAGATGGATAATACAGTATCAGAGAGGCCAGTAAAGCCACAAGAGAAATTATTTCAACCTGAAAAAGAAAAGAACTCATTAATAGCCAGAACAAGACTAAATATTTGCATTTCATCAAAATAAAATGGCTGTGATTCAGCGTTTAAATGTTATCAGCTGTTTTTTTCTTCCAGGTATTCTACACCCTACCCCCAACGTTAAGCATATTCCACCTTCCTCTAACCACTCCAACTAGGGTAATGTCTAAGAGTAAATGAAATTTGAGCAATGGCACAGAGGTGGATTACTTGAGAAATACTGGTCTGGTTAAAAAGCACCAGATAAAGGGTATATGCCAAGGATTAAGGAGAAGCTTTAGCTAGAAATGAAGGAAAGATTGAAATGACATAAGACCCTGAAGCAGCCAGCTCCAAATAAGGTGGACAGGAATATTAAATCAGAAAAGAGAGAAGAGGTGAAAGACCAAACTTGGTAATCAAAGTAGTAACTATTGAAAACTCTGTTTTGGGGTGACTTGATGAGGTAAGTTAGGGAATGGGTATCTGTGTGCATTAGAAAGAAGTGCTGTATTAGAAAAAAATGAGTTATGGAGCTATAGAATCCCTTTTTGTGCCCATTCATTATACTAAGCTGATATCATTGCAGTTTTTGCCCTGGTCAGATGGGCTGGTTTGTGGTGAACTGCAAAAAAACTGGCTTTATTTAAGATGGAGTTCTTTAGGGCTGCCTGGGTGGCTCAGTGGGTTAAAAGCCTCTGCCTTCGGCTCAGGTCATGATCTTGGGGTCCTGGGATCGAGTCCCACATCGGGCTCTCTGCTAGGCAGGGAGCCTGCTTCCTCCTCTCTCTCTCTCTCTCTCTCTCTCTACTTGTGATCTCTCTCTGTCAAATAAATAAGAAATCTTTAAAAAAAAGATGTTTAAAAAAAAGATGGAGTTCTTTAACACATCAGACTGGTGCAATTGAATGATATTGCTGTGGCATCCCTCTTCTTCCGTTAGTCCTCAAAACCCCAAACAGAAAACAAATAACCGGGAATAAGAAAGTTATGCAGATCTCAGGTTCATGTAGAAAATGAGAAGTCACATAGTGCCCTCTCTTGTCAGTTAGTGACCCACCTTTCTGTCCTGTTGCCATTTGTAAGCTTGAACCTGACCTCTTCTGTCATCTTGGCTTGACTATTGGTCCAGCTCTTGTATGTTTATGACTTCATTTCCTTTGTGCTGCATCTGGTTTACTTCAGATTCAGATTAGGTCCTGTGTTTCTGAGCCTAAAAGCCAAACTACAAATCCTAATTGTCCCTTGCATGATGTTTGCTTTTGGAATTTTTATTTGGACTTCACTATGATTCCTATTAATACCACTATAGTTGCTTAGCCAAAAGTGCCCAAGACCCTTCCTCTAGCAATAGAACTATTATTGGACAAGAAAAATGGAGGAGAAGGATAGACAGGAAATGATACTAAGGAGACATTAAGGTAGCTCAGAGATCCTATTTAGCATTTTGTGTTTTATTTCACAGGGAACAAGAATCATCTTCTCCTATAAAATATTTCTTGGTTAGAGAAAGAAACATACCGCATAGAATGGATAATTGCCCTGGTGCAAAGAAGTATTATGTGGGTCTGGAAAGGAGCCAAGCTCAATGAGAACAGAAAATATCAATAAGAACAGGATAGGAAGTTGAAATTTAAGACTAACACACATAATGAAAAACATCTGGTGACCTTAGCTGACTACTAAATTAAATCTGGCTTAAAAGATGATGACTTGGAGTTCTCAGGTATATTTCCCTTTTGACAACTATTTGTAACTGCAAAGACAAGGTGAGGACTGCCTTGGCCAGTATTTTTCACAGCAAAGTTGAAACATATAGACTCATGCAGAAAAAAGTCATGGAGATTTACCTTTCCAAATAAATTCATATGCCATCCCAGAAAACATCCCCCTAAATGAGAGCACATGAGGGTCGTCCCCTTAGAAAAGGAATTCAGTTTTGACTTATCTATACTATATAAAACTTGAAAGGTTTTAGTCACTTCATCCAATGAAAAATGGAGATGTTTGACTTGTGACAGATGATCTGTCCAGGAGTGTTTTCTTTTTTCTATTGCTGCTTCAATTGTATATTTAGTGAATTAGCTGTGATTGATGATAGCATTTTAAGCCCTTGCTAGTTTTTCTGGTGAAAAGATGGCATATTTTAACTATATTAATAGTTTTAGGTTTAAGTGTAGCACAGTATGTTTTTATAATCTTTCAATAGTGAAGCCACAATTTATACAAATGGATTCATTCTGTCTTTAGCTCAAGCAACTCTGACAGAAAGATGTCATTTGAAGTAATGTTGCTCATCCTTCAAGGATGCAAAAGCTGAAGGCTACATTGCTTTGATATGAAATAACTTCATAGTTTTGAATGCCTGGCAAAATCTGTATATGCCACTAATGGCAGCTTAAGTAGGTTGTACAACTGAGGCCAAATGTACTCCTAGGAGAAATCTATCAATAACAATGGTGATTTTGAAATAAAAGAGCTAAAGAAACAGTTTTGTTCAGAAACACAAACTTCTCTAAAAACTGGTTATGGAATATTTAATCAAATTAAAGTTTATAAATATAATTGTGCATAATGTGAAGTGTTGGTAATTACAGCAGACTGTAAGGATACTGTTTTGGCTTAAGCAGTCTTTTTGACTTTTTCCTTAAGCAATCTTTTTTTTTAAAGATTTTATTTATTTATTTGACAGACAGAGATCACAAGTAGGCAGAGAGGCAGGCAGAGAGAGAGGGGGAGGCAGGCTTCCTGCTGAGCGGAAAGCCCAATGTGGGGCTTGATCCCAAGACCCTGGGATCATGACCTGAGCCGAAGGCAGAGGCTTTAACCCACTGAGCCACCCAGGCGCCCCTCCTTAAGCAATCTTATTTGGAGTTTGATGTATATCAGATTTAGGGTGAGTACCTTAAAACTTTTTAGGAAATTGTATCAATTGAATATTATTTTCTACTTGTTCTATTCCCCAGTAAAGATTAGTTTATACTTTTGCTTGTAAACATCACTGTGAAGGAGAAAATACAAGGGTTTGCTCATATTGTCTCCTTTAGTATAACTACTGTATTGCAATATTGTGTGGCTCTCACTGCTATTTGAATGCCAATAGTTCAATTCTGTAAATGGAGAAGAAAGATAATTTGAGAAACTATCTGCTAAGAAATGGGTTTATCTGTCTAGAGTGCTGGTTAATGAAGTATTCACTTAAGCCTTTAGGCCTTGAAGAGAACTCTCAATATTTTTAATATTGAATAAACCTAGGTCTCCTAAAACATGCCAGTTTATATGTATTATGGTCACAAGATTGAAGCCATTTTCTCATAGCAACAGCTTTAAACTAAAATACACTGAGATATACTTAGTTTATAAAAGTCAAAGTGATTGGGAGGGAGATAAACCATAAGTGACTCTTAATCTCACAAAACAAACTGAGGGTTGCTGGGGGGAGGGGGGTTGGGAGGGGGGTGGGGTTATTATGGACATTGGGGAGGGTATGTGCTATGATGAGTGCGGTGAAGTGTGTAAACCTGGCGATTCACAGACCTGTACCCCTGGGGGGAAAAATATATATATATATGTTTATAAAAAATAAAATTAAAAAAAAAGTCAAAGTGAGACATGACAGGTTCCCAGAGACATGTAAACATGACCCTGAGTGATAAATGTGCTTAGAGCTGTATCTAATTTACAGGTTGTAGCCTCCATTTTATTCTAGATTGGGGTGTGTGTGTGTGTGTGTGTGTGTGTGTGTGTGTGTCAAGTTGATTGTATAAGTGTGTGAACTTATATTTTTTTAGAGAAAGATAGGGAGAGAAGGGGCAAAGGTAGAGGGAGAGAGAATCTTAAGCAGGCTCCATACCCAGTGCAGAGCCCAGCTCAAGCATTGATTTCAGGACCCTGGGAGCATGACCCGAGCCAAAATCAAGACTCAGATGTTTAACCAACCAAGCCATTCAGGTGCCCCAACTTATTGATACTTTTGATAAGTGTTTCTGTAGAGGCTTTGGATGGTACCTCATCAAGTTCAGGGAGATAATAAGGCACCCAGAAGTGAGTTCCTTTGTATGTGATATAGTAGTACCTTGGTTGATCCCTGCCAACTTGGACTTCCGAAGTATAATTTTAACACTATTACTTTTTTCCACAGAAATATTTGACCTATAGTATTCATAAATAAGAACTGTGAAAATAGGCTCATTATTATGAATTGGGTTCTTGTATACCTGGGGTTTAAGAATGTGCAGTCTTTTGATGATAGGCCCAGGTAAACAAAGTCATAAGGCACAAACTTTATTCTCTTCAGAATTGCCTTCTATTGCTATCCACAAATGTTAACTCCATATTATTCCCAAACTTGGCAGCATATTTAAAATCAGAGCTGCCCTATGACCCAGAAATTGCACTACTGGGTAGTTACCACAAAGACACAGAGTAGTGAAAAGAAGGGCCATATGCACGCCAATGTTCATAGCAGCAATATCCACAATAGCCAAAATGCGGAAAGAGCCAAGATGCCCTTCAGCAGATGAATGGATAAAGAAGATGTGGTCCATATACACAATGAAATATAACTCAGTCATCAGAATAGTTGAATACCCGGCTTCTGCATTAACATGGATGGGGCTGGAGGAAATTATGTTAAGTGAAATAAGTCAAACAGCGAAAGACAATTATCAAATGGTTTCACTTATTTGTGGGACATAAGGAATAGCATGGAAGACATTAGGAGAAGGAAGGGAAAAATGAAGAGGGAGAAATCGGAGTGGGAGATGAAGCATGAGAGACTATGGACTCCGGGAAACCAATGGGCAGTTTTGGCAGGTAGATGGGTTAAATAGGTGATGGGCATTAAGGAGGGCATAGATTGCATGGAGCACTGGGTGTTATATGCAAACAATGAATCATGAACACTACATCAAAAACTAATGACCTTTTTTATGGTGACTAACATAACACAATAAAAGAAAAGCCATCTTTGACCTTTAATTACCCCAGATGGTATGAATTTCTCATTTGCAGGATTAAAGTTCTTAGCTCTGACAAAAGCACACCTAGAGCTATGTCTACATTTTAACACCCCTACATATTAACACCCCTTTCTTTGCAGTATTTTCCCATCTGAGCTCCCTAATAATGTGTAGCAAAAGCTCTGTGCCCAGACTGTTTTGGCATGGATCATATGTTAGGTCCTCTCTCCTTTAAAGGAAGACAATGAGTCTTTATTTCAAGAGGTAGATCATAACGTATAAGCACTTCATATGTAGTGTCTTCATTGAATTGACAATTTACATCTATTTGGATGTTTTCTAATTAAGTCTAACAGCCTGTCAGTAACCAATTAAATCCATTAAAACAGTAATAAGTTTAGACTTTACTTGTTTAAAGCCTAGCCTCAAATCTTCAATTGTCCTCATGGAATACTTTATAAATAATCCAGTGAAGAACTCTGAGAGAAAGAAGCAACACTTTGTATTGAAGTTTTCAGTGTGTATTTCAAGGGAATTGCCAAAAATGGAAGTTTGTGAATTAAATCAACTTTGCAAAATTTGCAATAATAATCTCTTCTGTTTGAGTAAATTTGTTTATTTACAGAACCCATCCATACACATTTGTGAATTTGATTTTTACAACAACCTTATGAGGACAGTAGGATAGACATTGCTATTTCCATTTTACAGATGAGGAAATTTAACAAACTTTGTTAAGGACACACAGACATAAATGATGGAGGCCACAACTCAATCCTAAATCTGTTTTTTTTTTAAATTTTATTTATTTTTTTAAATTTTATTTTTTATAAACATATATATTTCCCCCCCCCCAGGGGTACAAGTCTGTGAATCTCCAGGTTTACACACTTCACAGCACTCACCATAGCACATACCCTACCCAATGTCCATAACCCCACCCCCCCTCTCCCAAACCCCCTCCCCCCAGCAACCCTCAGTTTGTTTTGTGAGATTAAGAGTCACTTATGGTTTGTCTCCCTCCCAATCCCAACTTGTTTCATTTACTCTTCTCCTACCCCATTAACCCCCCATGTTGCATCTCCTCTCCCTCATATCAGGGAGATCATATGATAGTTGTCTTTCTCCATTTGACTTATTTCGCTAAGCATGATACCCTCTAGTTCCATCCACATTGTCGCAAATGGCAAGATTTCATTTCTTTTGATGGCTGCATAGTATTCCATTGTATATATATACCACATCTTCTTTATCCATTCGTCTGTTGATGGACATCTAGGTTCTATCCATAGTTTGGCTATTGTAGACATTGCTGCTATAAACATTCGGGTGCACGTGCCCCTTAGGATCACTACATCTGTATCTTTAGGGTAAGTACCCAGCAGTGCAATTGCTGGGTCATAGGGTAGTTCTATTTTCAACATTTTGAGGAACCTCCATGCTGTTTTCCAGAGTGGTTGCACCAGCTTGCATTCCCACCAACAGTGTAGGAGGGTTCCCCTTTCTCCGCATCCTCGCCAGCATCTGTCATTTCCGGACTTGTTAATTTTAGCCATTCTGACTGGTGAGAGGTGGTATCTCCTTGTAGTTTTGATTTGTATTTCCCTGATGCCGAGTGATATGGAGCACTTTTTCATGTGTCCGTTGGCCATCTGGATGTCTTCTTTGCAGAAATGTCTGTTCATGTCTTCTGCCCATTTCTTGATTGGATTATTTGTTCTTTGGGTGTTGAGTTTGCTAAGTTCTTTATAGATTCTGGACACTAGCCCTTTATCTGATATGTCGTTTGCAAATATCTTCTCCCATTCTGTCAGTTGTCTTTTGGTTTTGTTAACTGTTTCCTTTGCTGTGCAAAAGCTTTTGATCTTGATAAAATCCCAATAGTTCATTTTTGCCCTTGCTTCCCTTGCCTTTGGCGATGTTCCTAGGAAGATGTTGCTGCGGCTGAGGTCGAAGAGGTTGCTGCCTGTGTTCTCCTCAAGGATTTTGATGGATTCCTTTCTCACATTGAGGTCCTTCATCCATTTTGAGTCTATTTTCGTGTGTGGTGTAAGGAAATGATCCAATTTCATTTTTCTGCATGTGGCTGTCCAATTTTCCCAACACCATTTATTGAAGAGGCTGTCTTTTTTCCATTGGACATTCTTTCCTGCTTTGTCGAAGATTAGTTGACCATAGAGTTGAGGGTCTATTTCTGGGCTCTCTATTCTGTTCCATTGATCTATGTGTCTGTTTTTGTGCCAGTACCATACTGTCTTGATGATGACAGCTTTGTAATAGAGCTTGAAGTCTGGAATTGTGATGCCACCAACTTTGGCTTTCTTTTTCAATATTCCTCTGGCTATTCGACGTCTTTTCTGGTTCCATACAAATTTTAGGATGATTTGTTCCATTTCTTTGAAAAAAATGGATGGGATTTTGATAGGGATTGCATTAAACATGTAGATTGATTTAGATAGCATAGACATTTTCACAATATTTGTTCTTCCAATCCATGAGCATGGAACGTTTTTCCATTTCTTTGTGTCTTCCTCAATTTCTTTCATGAGTACTTTATAGTTTTCTGAGTACAGATTCTTTGCCCCTTTGGGTAGGTTTATTCCTAGGTATCTTATGGTTTTGGGTGCAATTGTAAATGGGATTGACTCCTTAATTTCTCTTTCTTCTGTCTTGTTGTTGGTGTAGAGAAATGCAACCAATTTCTGTGTATTGATATTATACTCTGACATTTTACTGAATTCCTGTCAAGTTCTAGCAGATTTGGAGTGGAGTCTTTTGGGTTTCCACATATAGTATCATATCGTCTGCAAAGAGTGATAGTTTGACTTCTTCTTTGACCATTTGGATGCCTTTAATTTCTTTTTGTTGTCTTGATTGCTGAGGCTAGGACTTCTAGTACTATGTTGAATAGCAGTGGTGATAATGGACATCCCTGCTGTGTTCCTGATCTTAGCAGAAAAGCTCTCAGTTTTTCTCCATTGAGAATGATATTCGCAGTGGGTTTTTCATAGATGGCTTTGATGATATTGAGGTATGTACCCTCTATCCCTACACTTTGCAGAGTATTGATCAGGAAAGGATGCTATACTTTGTCAAATGCTTTTTCAGCATCTATTGAGACTATCATATGGTTCTTGTTCTTTCTTTTATTAATGTATTGTATCTCATTGATTTGCGGATGTTGAACCAACCTTGCAGCCCTGGAATGAATCCCACTTGGTCGTGGTCAATAATCCTTTTAATGTATTGTCAGATCTTATTGGCTAATATTTTGGTGTGAATTTTCGCATCTGTGTTCATCAAGGATATTGGTCTGTAATTCTCTTTTTTGATGGTATCCTTGACTGGTTTTGGGATATAGGTAATGCTGGACTCATAAAATGAGTTTGGAAGTTTTCCTTCCATTTCTATTCTTTGGAACAGTTTCAGGAGAATAGGAATTAATTCTCTTTAAATGTTTGGTAGAATTCCCCTGGGAAGCTGTCTGGCCCTGGGCTCTTGTGTGTTGAGCGATTTTTGATGACTGCTTCAATCTCCTTACTGGTGATAGGTCTGTTCAGGTTTTCTATTTCTTCCTGGTTCAGTTTTGGTACTTTATATGTCTCTAGGAATACATCCATTTCTTCCAGATTGTCAAATTTGGTGGTGTATAGTTGCTC